>NC_072489.1:51935764-52235764 GCF_027574615.1 Eptesicus fuscus
CTGAGGTGGACGGACGAGGGAGAGAGCCATCTTGTTCCAAATGCCACAGGCTCTCAACTTTTTAGCAGATTTTTGTAGACTTTCTTGAATAGTTTCTTCCTTTCCTGCTTGGCCTTAGGACCGTTCCCAGTGACTTTAAATGGTTGCTTTTTAAAATTTTTGCCAGTTTCACTTGGGAGCTGATCAGCAGGGTTCACACAGTCCTCCTGAAAGTCAACCCCCCTCTTCTGATACAGTGATTTCAGTGTCATGGATACTTGTGTTGAACTCTAGGCGAGGACCTCACACTCTTGAGCTACTTCTTTCCTTTATGATTGTCCATTATAGCCATCTCCGGAGTCCTCCTGGGTCTCTTAATGTTGTCAAAGAAAGAAGGCATTTACCCAATCACCGATGAAGTCAAGTGGCCCTTGTAGAAATTCCAAAACAGCCCTCCTGAGGCCAAAGACTCATGTGGCCAACCATGGTTCAAACTGTGTGTGTGTGTGTGTGTGTGTGTGTGTGTGTGTGTGTGTGTGTGTGTGTGGCACAAAGACTTGACGACAAGAATTCTACTTATTTTGCTTTAGTCTGTTCAGGCTGCAATAAGAAAATATCGCCGACTGGGTAGCTTGTAGGCTACAGGAGTTTGCTTTTCACAGTTCTGGAGGCTGAAAGTCCAAGCTCAAGGTGCCAGCAGGATCAGGTTCTGGCGAAAACCCTTCTGCAGGGTTGTAGACAGCCCGTTTCTCCCTGTACCCTCAACGGTGGGAAGGGGAGAGCTAACTCTCTGGGGTGTCTTTTATAAGAGCATTAATCCCACTCCCAAGGGCACCACCATCATGACCTCAGCACCTCTCCAAGGCCTCACCTCCTAAGACCATCACATTGCGGGGTAGGGTTTCAACAGATGAATTTGCGGGGTGGACAGGACACAAACATTCAGACCACAGCACTTACATCTCTAGTTGTTAATTCCACTTGACACATAGCCCAAATTATTAAATTGGTGTTTCCCAACGTATGCTAGTCTAAAGAGATTACATGGAAAAAGAGATGCCTTGCTTAATAATTTTCAGGTTGCATAAAAATAATTCCAGAGGAAGCTTAGCTTCCATGCTTACTAGATGTCAGGAGTAAGACTCTAAGAATGAGCCTTCCTGAAGAATGATTAACAACTTATCCATTACACTAAAGCCAAGCATGAGCAAGCCATATGATTCCATCCGTTTTGAGGATGGAGAAGCTGAGCCAGTGAAATGGAAACTGTACCAGGTTGGATAGTGTCCCCTTCTCCCCCGCAATTCATGTCCACCTGGAGCTTCAGATATGACCTTATTTGGAAATAGGGTCTTTGCATATGAAATGTATTAAGATGAGGTCATAATGTATTAGAGTGGTGTATCCAATGACCAGTGTCCTTACAAAAAGAGGGAAACTTGGACACAGACACACCGATGAGAAGGCCATGTGAAGACACAGAAACACACAGGGAGAAGGCTGTGCAAAGACAGAGGCAAAAATTGAGAGATGCATCAAGAGCTAAAGAATACCAAGAATTTCCAGCAGCCACCAGTAGCTGGGGGAAAGAAATGGAACAATGCTGGAACCTCAGACGCAGCCTGGCCCTATCAAAACCTAAGTTCATTCTTACAGCCTCCAGAACAGAGAGAAAACACTGCTGTTGTTTTAAGGTTGCTCCAGAAACCTTAGGTAAAAACTACAGTCATTATTTACATTAACTCTATGCAAATATTTACCGCTGTTTTAAGACAACAACAACAACAACAATGCAATATTGTTTTCTGAGTGGTACTTGCCTAAATTTTACCTAAGAAATACAGTTGATTTAGGGACGTCCCAATCCCACAGGCACTGGTTTTATTCTTGCCTATGGATAATTATATTCTCTGACAAAATGGTGGGTATTCATCTCTCATGGGTCAGATGCTCATGAATTCAGAGCAAATTCTGTATACTCTTTCCAGTACAGATTAATTTTTAAAAATTTATTTATAAAAAAATTATATAAACATTATTAAGCATTTCTTCAGACTTCTGCAGTTAACAAGTTTGTTTATTTTGTTCTCATTTTCTGGAATATTGCCAAATGCGAGCCCAGCCTGCTCTGAAAATAAGGCCCTTTAATTAACTAATCCTTTGGAGACAACATATGGTAACCAGATTAAAGATTAAAACAAGGACACAGAATAGCTGTCAAAGGACTGTTAGCTCCCCTCTTCCCGGCCTCAGACCAGCACAGCCGAACATGACCTCACTCACGGCTGGCTGCTGGCCCCCAGGCAAGTGAGAAAGGCCTGGAAGACGAGGACGTTTCGTGAGAACTTATCCCACCCACCTCCTTCTTTTAGAATATTCCTTTGGAGGTTGGGATTCTGATTGGGGGCGAGGTTGAGAAGGGATCTTTTAAAGATAACTTGAGTTTCCCCCAAAATATTTCCTTTAAAAAAATGTAGATTGTGCCCAACGGGCGTGGCTCAGCGGTTGAGTGTCGATCTATGAACTAGGACAGTGGTCGGCAAACTCATTAGTCAACAGAGCCAAATACCAACAGTACAACGACTGAAATTTCTTTTGAGAGCCAAATTTTTTAAACTTCTTCTAATGCCACTTCTTCAAAATAGACTCGCCCAGGCCGTGGTATTTTGTGGAAGAGCCACACTCAAGGGGCCAAAGAGCCGCATGTGGCTCGCAAGCCACGGTTTGCCGACCACTGAACTAGGAGGTCACGGTTCAGTTCCCGGTCAGGGCACATGCCTGGGTTGCGGGTTGATCCCCAGTGGGGGGAAAGAGAGGGCATGCATCTCTCTCATCATTGAAGGTGTCTAACTCTCTCTTCCTCTTCCTTCCTCTCTGAAATCAATAAAAATACATTAAAAATAAATAAATAAATAAATAACAAAATGAAATAAAAATGTAGATGGTCCCAAAGGCATAGAACAGTGTTCTTGCTCTTGTGTTGGGGAGCAGCGGTGGCCCCGTCCCATGGAGGGAAAGCCAGCAAGGTCTCTGGATAAGGAAACGTCTAACGTTGTTTGCTGTCAGGTAAGGACTAGGTGCAGACGATGCAAACCAGGGCGGGTCCTGTCCCCACCCCCTTCTCCCCACCCCACTCCCAGCAGCAAGGGAAACGCAGCTGCTTGGAAAGCACGTGGGGCTTGTCCATCTCTCCTCCTAGACACACACCCGCTTCCTAAGCCCTCCCCTGGAAGGCTCGCCTCGCTGGGAAGGTCAGAGATACAGCAAATCTCTTCCTTTTGTCTCCGGGGTGCCTTCCCATTTGTAAAAGATGCTGGGTAATCTTGTCACATACTGACATACCCTTGTCTCTGTCACGTCCGTTGAGTTCATGTTCTTTATTTTTTTTTTTTAATATATTTTATTGATTTTTTACAGAGAGGAAGAGAGAGGGCTAGAGAGTTAGAAACATCGATGAGAGAGAAACATCGATCAGCTGCCTCTTGCACACCCCCTACTGGGGATGTGCCCGCAACCAAGGTACATGCCCTTGACCGGAATCGAACCTGGGACCCTTGAGTCCGCAGGCCGACGCTCTATCCACTGAGCCAAACCGGTTTCGGTGAGTTCATGTTCTGATAGAAATGCACAGTGAGCTGTGTGATTTTTGCAAGAAAGAAGCCAGAGTGATGGGTTTGGTCCGAATCCATTCCAGAGGTTCTAGCTTAGTCCGACGGCTAAAGAAGCGTGACATGGATCTCAGTGCCACAGGCAATCACTGTCCTGTCCCCACCCCCTTCTCCCCACTCCACTCCCAGCAGCACTCAGTGGTCCTGACTATGTGGGAGGCAGAATAACGCCCCTCAGAGATGCCCATATCCCAATCCTGGAACCGTGAATGTGGCACCAACATACTTCCTTGGTGGCTTCGAGGACCCGGAAAAGGCGGAACATTCTTTCCTAGCGGCTCCCCAAGGAAGGCAGCCCACCATGTCACCAGGCTCCCCACTCGGCGGGTGGGCTTCTGACCTCCAGGTCTGCGAGACAGTAAATGTGTGTTGTTTGAAGCCACCGAGATGGTGGTAATTTATTACAACAGCATAGAAAACGAATACAGGTAGGAAGTTCTAGTTTAAAAAGAGAGAGAGAGAAAGGAGGGGAGGAGGAAGGAAAGAAAAGGAGTCCCTTCTGTGATAGCCCAACCTACTTTTCAGAGCCCTCTCCTGGCAGAGGCAGGTCAGTGAGCGAAGGCCGGGCCATGTGCTCCCTGGACCCCATCAGCTGGGCGGAAGGCACTCGCTGATTCCCGAGGGTTGTCATGGTTTCCAGAGTTCGCGTTTTCTTTCTTACCATCATCCTGCATTCACCCTCGCCCCGTACAGATGCTCCTCGACTTACAATGGGGTTAAGCCTGCATCAACCCAGTTGAAAAGAATACACCTCACCTACCAAACACCACAGCTTAGCCTTGTCTACCTTAAACGCACGCAGGACACTCGCAGGAGCCTTCAGGCAAAGTCATCTAATGCAAGGCATGCACTGGAGAGGGGTGGTTCATCCTTGTGATCACCTGACTGGCAGCCGCAGCGGGCTGACCAGCATCCGGGAGAGTATCGTCCTACAATTGGCTAGGCCAGGAAAAGGTCAGAATCCAAAGTACAGCTTCTACTGCGTGTTTTTCATGCTCACACCATCGTAAAGTCAAAAACTGTAAGTCAACTCATGGTAAGTTGGAACCCGTCTGTATACAAGTGTGCCACTTATAACCACACTTTCAACATTAAGTCTCAATCCAGCTGTACCCACAGAGCCAGCTCAGAATGGCCCCATCCTGTTAAACGAGATACTGAATTGCTTTTCAGAGACCACAGACCAGTCGTGCAGCTGAAGCATGCACAGAAGGGAACAGTGATTCCGGCTCCACCTGGAACCAAAGTCTCACTCGCACCCCTCCCCCACCACACACCACCACACACACACACACAAATGGAACCAAAGGACCAGGACAAAACCAGAATTGAACCCTGAACCCTTTCAGAAGCAAAGGGTCCATTGTCCAGGAAGAGACCCTTTTACCATAAATGGGCAAGTTCCTCCAATTAAAACTTGCCCCACCAGCACTTCGCATACCTGCTCCCTCTAACCCCCTAAAACCCCAAACCTAGTCCACCGAGCAAGATGGATTTGAGGCACCATTAGGTCTTCTGTCTTCTTGACCAATAAACCTTACTCCAAACTCTGATGTTTTGAGTTTCAGCCTTTTTTTAAAAAAATTGTCACCTGAGGATATGTTTATGGAGAGGAAGGAGGGGAAGGAGGAGGAGGAGGAGGAGGAGGAGGAGGAAGAAGAAAGGAGGGAGGGAGGGAGACAGGGAGAGAAACTATGCACCTCGACCGGGGATGGAACCATCGAACCTGCAGCCTTTTAGTGTACAGGACGATGCTCCAACCAATGAGCCACCCGGCCAGGGCGATTTGGGGCCATTTGAAGCATTAGGCACTCAAACTTGGGTTCAGCAACACAGCCTGTGCCTTAAAAAGTGGTGGATTAAAAAAAGGTCTTCTCCTTTAAACTCCAGTCTGTTATGTAGAGTAAAAAGGATTACTGAGAGAACACAAGAGAATCACCCATTTTGTGGGAGGCAAACCCGTCACGGCCACGAAGCCCAAACTTGTCGTGGCATCCCGACTACGGAGGTCACGGTGGCTGGCCAGCCAACGGAAGGGCAGCAGCATGCTTGGGGGGCACGTTCAGGGGCGGGAAGGCATTCTTTGTGTTGGTTCTCACAGTGTGTTCCCAAGCTCTTATTCTGCCTCTGGAGCCCTTTGCAGTGACACGCACACCTTCCCGAATCAGCAGTGAAACCAGACGCGCCACTGCCCCGGGGGCCCGTATCCCCGCAGAAGGCGGCGTCCCATCTAAGCGCGGCCCAGACCTGCATGCGATTTGCACGTTCGGGCGAGCGGGGCGTGTTTTCAAATGCAGCACGCACGACAGTGTCAAGTGGACCCACGTCAGGAAGAAACACACACTCCCACTGGGAGACAGCTGGGCCGCTTGCAAAATGCAACTAAATATGGAAAGTTCTAAGTCTCCCTGTAAAGACCACCCGTCTCTGAAGGAGCCCTGGGTACATCCTGCTGGCCATCTGGATAAATCACTTCACATCTTCTTCTCCAAGCAGAGGACCCTCTCCCTCACCTCCATTTGGTTCCCATCACCCTGCTATTGGGCGGTGCCCTGCAGGGAACACCCCAGAGGAGCTGGCTGGCCCACCTTATGCCACCTCAGAGCACAGCCAGGGTCGGGGGGGCGGGGGGGGGGGGGGAAGAGACCCTTCTTCCCCCCGGACTTAGGAAAAGCACATTTTGCCTTGGGCCTTTGGAAGGTCGGGTGTATTAGGTGGGCCCCCAAAGTGGGAAAGGACAACCTGGGGGAGCTGGTCGGAGGACTCAGGAGATCACAGGACTGTGGGGACCAGGTAACTGATCCATCGTGTTCTCACAGGGATCCGGCCCATGGAGCCTGCGACTGACCCACAGTCCCATGGCTAATGGCAGACCTGGCTTAGAACCCAGGCAATCAGAAAGGCCGTCCAGGGCTCTTCGTCCCAGGGAACCCATCATGGTGGTCTTGATTGTATCACGGGTCCCCTAACGCTGCTGAGAACCTCACCCTGCCGTGTTCTGGGCCTACACGTTAGAAAAAACGGGAAAAATGACGTCCTTTCATCTATTGTTTACTTTGCCTCCACACTGATAAAATGTTTGTGTGCCCATAACAAAATGCGCTCGCTTCCCACGAGATTAAATCTGGTATTTACTCAGGGCTTCAACCTGGGCACACAGGAGGCGTCCTTGCCGTCTGGTTTCCTCCTAGGAAGGGTGGTGGAGGGCAGAGAGCTTGCAGATGGAGGCATTTGCCTACTGAAGAGACGCTCTGTCACTTTGCTCAGAAATCCCTGGACACCAGCCGAGGCTTTTCCGTTGGTGCCCGGCCCTGGTGCAAGTGGCGATGCTACCTCTGCCCTCTTATCTTCACAACACCACCAGGAAGTGAGCACTGTCGTTATCCCATTGACCAAGGAGGGAACGGAACCAAGGAGCCGTTAAGTGACGCACCCGGAGGTACCCAGACAGAGCTGCGGAGCCAAGACTCAAACCCAGGCCCCTGCGACTCCTGGGCCAGCAATTCTGCCTCATCGTGGGCAACAAAACCCATTTCATTAAAAGGTCCATTTAGAATCGGACGCATTTCAGACAGACATAAACCACAGTATAAAAAGATCTTGGGAGGCAGTGTTAAAATTATAGATGAGAGCCCTAGCCAGTTTGGCTTGGTGGTTAGAGCATCGGCTCACGGAATGAAGGGTCCTGGGTTCGATTCCAATCCAGGGCACGTACCTCAGTTGCAGCTCAACCCCCACCCATGTCGGGGTACATGTGGGAGGCAACCAGTTGATGTGTTTCTCTCACATCGATGTTTCTTCTCTCTGTCTCTCCCCCTCCCTTCCACTCTGTCTTAAAAAAATCAATGGGAACAATATCCTCGGGTGAGGATTAACAAAAAGAAAAATGACATATAGAGTACAAATACTTATCATTTTTCCACTTGAGCAAACTGCCAAAAGACCTCCTTTGCCCAAGCAAATTTCTATTTCTCTCAATTGAAAGTAAAGGAACTACATTTCCCATATAAAATACATAGCCTACCCCTGACCTCATGGGCACTCAGTTCGTCCTTGACTTCTTATCTGAAAGATGACCTATCTTTATTAAAATACAAGAAAGAAGTTTTAAAGAGCAACAAATTGGACAATCAATACATCTTTCCTGCCTGGAAATAAAGTTTCAGTAACAGACTCCCAGTCCAGTTAGAGGGCATCACAAAGCCACACCCAGCACCCATTCAAGTCCCTCACTGTCCTCACCTAAGAAACAAACATCTGGCTGCCGAAAAGCCAGGTGTCGTCAATGTCAGCCTGGCATTTATTTCTGTTTGCCACCCAGACGGATTTTCTCTTTGATACCCCTTTCTTTTGCATGAGCGGGTACAGTGTAATTTAATTGGAGGCATCATCGATCTGGCTTTTAAAACCAACTTCAACCAAACAGCTGTAGTCTCCAAGCAGGGCAGGGCCGTGGGAAGAGTAGCTCCTTCTCAGCTAAAAACAGGTCTCTGCAGTGCTGGCTCATCACCCTCTGGACAATCACCGAGTTTTGGAGGGTGGGGTTGCTTTGTCATCGGAGGAAAGGGTAGGCTCCTTTCATGAGCTGTCTTTCCAGGCAGGGCCGGTCAGCTGGGTGTGAACGCAGTGCTCCTGTTTAGCCGGGACGTGTGCAGAAGAAAGGGGAAGGAGACGCTCCCTGCAGAGCGAGGGGACAGAGATGTGCCACAGGGACTGTGGAGGGCCTGGGACCCTGCCTGCTGATGTACCTCTGATTTGGGGCAAGGCCGGGTGAGAAAGTACAAAGAAAGCATAGTTTAGCCCTAGCAAGTTTGGTTCAGTGGATAGAGCGTTGGCCTGAGGACCAAAAGGTCCTGGGTTCAATTCAGGTCAAGGACACGCACCTCGATTGCAGACTCCTCCTTGGCCCAGGCCCTGGTCGGGGCTTGTGCAGGAGGCAACCAATCCATCAGTATTTCTCTCTGTTTTTCCCTCTGTCTTCCACTTTCTCTAAAAATCAATGGAAAAATATCCTCAGGTAAGGATTTAAAAAAAATCTGTATATATAAAAGCCAAGTGACCAGAATGACCGGTCGCTATGAAGCACACTGTGATGACCAACCATCCCGATTGGGCCCCTGATTGGCGGCCCCCAATCTCCCGTGGCCCCACCCCTGATCACATCTCCCCCTGATTGAGGGCGGGGCCGGCCAGCCAACCTCCCCCATCTCCTTCCCCCTGACAGCCTGGCCCCAATGGGTCCCCAACGGGGCAGGCCTGCTGGACCCCACCCATGCACGAATTCGTGCACCAGGCCTCTAGTAAATAAATAAAAGCACAGTTTACATGGGGAAGAGTTCTGAAGCCTTGTTTATGCCGAGGAATGGCAGAAGGTTCTGAAATCACCGGAGTGCTTGGGAGAGTCAGCCGCCCAGGGTGAGGAGGGAGTGATGTGATAAGGCCCCTCTGAGAAGTCTGACAGCCACAGCGGAACCACAGCACCAGGTCTAATCTCTGCATGTCCTTCTTAAATTGCTCCCCACAAATGCCACATGACCTGGGGCATGCTGATGCTGACCCCTGAAACAACCAGAGGCACGGGCCAGGGAGGAACCCACCCACGATTTGGAGGTCGGGCAGATGTCCACAAGACCTCAAAGAGGCTGCCTGAGAAACGAATAAAACTCACACAGCCTCTATGGTCCCACCTACAGAGCCCAGAGGATCTGAATTCTCCTCCTTCATGTTGATGTGCAAATCCAAGTGGCTTAAGAAAATAATTTTAAAGTCTTTTTAAAGAAATACTTGAGTCCATAAACCCCACTGAGTCACGGTGTGGAATGCAACCTAGTAACTGGAATCATTTGAGCAGGACATGGCTTAAGGCAGTGGTCGGCAAACTCATTAGTCCACAGAGCCAAATATCAACAGTACAACGATTGAAAATTTCTTTTGAGAGCCAAATTTTTTAAACTTAAACTTCTTCTAACACCACTTCTTCAAAATAGACTCGCCCAGGCCGTGGTATTTTGTGGAAGAGCCACACTCAAGGGGCCAAAGAGCCGCATGTGGCTCTCTAGCCGCAGTTTGCCAACCACGGGCTTAAGGAAACCCAGGTGTGTATTAAGGGGCTTCGCTTTGGTCTTCTCCCCATCAGAACCACAGGCTGGAATCTGATTGAAAATGATTGACAGAAACACTTTCACTAGGTTAAGCAACAAGAACTTCTTCTGCTTCCTCACTAGATTAAGAGAATAAACACCTCAAAGACGGAAATGTCAAAACCAATTACACAGACTGCTCAGAACTCCTTTTCCCTTTTTCAGGAGCCGTCAGCATTATCATTATCATGAATCAAGGCAAAGCTTGCAACGCTGCAGCTATGCAAAACGTTCATGGGATCGGTTAATCCTGATGTTGTCCTCTTTGTTCCTTTTCAGTTCCCTTTAAAAAGTGTTTTTCCCCCAAACATCTCCCACTTCAGGAAAGACTTTGACAACCCCTCATAAGCCTGCAAAATTTGTGACAGATCTATGATTATATTTAAGCAGCCTTGTCAGGGGAAGCACACTCACGCTTTCTCTGTTGCCCTGATTTAAAAGGGTGCAGTGAACTCATTGATGTTCTAATGAGAGCTTTCTGCACCTGGGAAAAAAGGGGGGAGGCCCAGCTGGTTTGGCTCAGTGGATAGAGCATCGGCCTGTGGACTGAAGGGCAGGTAACCTCAGTTACAGGCTTGATCCCCGGTCCTGGTTGGGGCATGTGCCGGAGGCAAGCAATCAATGTGTCTCTCTCACATCGATGTTTCTCTCTGTGTCTCTCCCCCTCCCTTCCACTCTCTCTAAAAGTCAATGGAAAAAAATATCCTTGGATGAGGATTAACAAAAAAGTGAGGTGGGGGAATGGGTGGGACTTATAGAAGGTGATGGTTATTACTAATAAATAAAAACAATATAAATAAACATGCCACGCTAAGAAAGTCAGTGTGAACCTAACCCTTCCAGGAAACTAAGGCAGGGGAGCTGAATGGTCTAGTTGGGTAAAGAGATCCATGGGGAGAGTAAGCCTCCTGGGACATAGAAGGCTCTCATTTTGTTCTGGTGTTTCTGAAAGGTAGCCAGTGGATACAGCAGGAAAGCAGACTCCTGGTTACAGGGAAGAGCTGGACAACCATTAGACTTGTCCGTAAATGGAGTGGACAGAAAAAAAATATCATGCACTCCCCATCACCGGAAGTTTTCAAGCACAGGCTCGGTGATCAATTGGCAAAGAGCGTGTGGAAAGTGTCGTTCCTTCGGGTTAGAGATGAAACTAGATAGCTAAAGGCTAAAGGTGCCTTCCCACTTTAAGGATCTAGGATTCCATGGCCCTGGGTGATCAATAACCCACTCCAGGTCTCACTTTTCTTCTCTGAAAATGAGGACCTTGACACAAAGTAGGTATCTAAGGTCTTTTCCAGCCTGAGATGGTATAAACTAGTGCATGTTGAGGGCCATGCTCAGGTTTCGAACTCACTGTCCAACCTGGAGGAAGACACTGAGCTTCTCCGGGCCTTGCTCTGAGGTCTTTCCTAGAATCCACAGATAAGATTGGGCCCTTGGAGAGCATGAGCCCGTCAAGTGCTTAAAGCACCACTGCAGAAGGCAGTAGGTCACACGCCTGAAGTCAAAACATTGATCAAACAGAAGTTTTCTAATCTCATTTCAGACAGTATCAGTCAATGAGAGCATTGGGACAATGCCTTAGCGTTCCTTGTCATAGACTTGAAGGGCACTTGCTGTGAAGCTCATGTTGAACTTGGTTAGAGGGGATGTCTCAGGTCTAAACAGGAAACTCCCTGAGAAGGGAGGAGGCACAATGCCTGCTTCATGCCCAGAAGGCTGATATGCCCTGCCTCATCTCAGGGACTGGGCTTCCTAGCCCCATTAGTGTTTAGTATACAGTTGGTGCTCAAAAACATTTGGATGAACAAAATTAAGTTTTATTGAGAAAAGATGGCCTTTTTAACCAGTCTATTCTATATTTATATGGTCACTTCAAATGTGCACATTATATATAGCATCTCTTTAAATTACCTTGACAATTGGAGCTGAAACACCAGTAAGGCAGTCTTTGGGGGTGGGGTAGAGGGGGGAGAACAGCTGTGACAGCAGAGGGACATATGTCAGGCTACCAGCTGGAAAAGCCCTGGATGCCTTGAGGCCATTCCCTGACGTGCTCCCTAATTTCTGTTTAAATCTGTCCCTAACAGAGTGAACATTTGCCTCTTGTCCCCACGCAAGAGAAAAGGTGTTCGCACTAATCTGAAAAGCAATGTTGACCTATTTTCCTCTCTAAGTTTTGGGGAATGAGAGAGCATGGCTCCTTTTACTTATAAAACTAAAATGCAAAGACTTTAAAGTTTTGGGTCTCCGGCCCCTCCTAGCCAGAGCTCCTGCCTAGCAGGGCTGACAATGGGTATAGTGGTGAAATGGCTGAGAGGATCTCTCTGATTCTGTCCCACTCCCCAGGGCCTTCTCCTAGTATCTTCCCACTCATCCCCAATACTTGTTCCAAGTCCCAGGGATATCAACCCCTAAGCATTCTATTGGTGTCTATTTCATGATATTCAGTCTCCCATTCAGCTCCACAGCCCAGTGCTCCTGGACACGCTTAAACATCTTGGTATCAACCATAGAGTACACCATCTGAAGTGGGACTTCAAGTGATTGATGAAGATGTAGCTGATATATGGCCTGTGTCCCCCTTCCAAGGACAGATACTTTGTCATAAGACTGAAGTCCAAAGAATGACCCTGTCTGAGGCAGAGAAGGAAGGAGGCAGAGCAATGGATTGGGTGCAGGAAACCCTGCATGACATTCAGCTTTTCCTGACCAGTAGTCAGGACACATCAACTGAACAGAGAATGGAATATTTTAAATCAGAGATATTTTGAAAAACACAGGCTATATGATTGACAAATATATGTTTCACTAACTTTTACTTGTAAGACTAATCATGTCCTCTACTAACAATTGTTTCTCCAATTCTTCAAAGGATTTGCTAGATGGGGAGCTGGTCTATACTCCATTGAAGGAGTCTAGTTGGAGCTCTAGTTATTTGCATATAAGGTTTATCTCTGATTAGACTGTACATTCGTTGATAGCAAGGATCTTGCCCTAATAATCTCAACATCCATAGTTCATAGTGGCAGACCCATAGCAGTTTGCTTGATAAATATGGGATGGATGGGTGGGTGGGTGGATGGATGGATGGATGGATGGATGGATGGATGGATACAACCTACTGACACCCACAACTTAAACTATAGGTGCTGTAGGAACAGAGATTGCACAGGCCAATGTAGACTTAAGAAGAAGACAGTAGAGAGGCAAGTAGGGAGAGAAATGGAGAGCAGAGAGTCCTTGGGCCACCTGGTTTAGAAGGAGAATCAAGAAGGCTCTGGGTAGACAGGAGAGAGTCTCTGTGCGTTTGCTTCTCTGTCTGCCAAAGGAGTGAGTTTAGGTCATCTATAAGGATCTTTCCAGCTTGAAAGCCTATTGAACCACAAATTGTTAGTGCCTGGTTATTAGGCTCTGGTCAACACAAGTGGTAGGCTACCTTCACCAGGAGATCAGCTGGAGTGGCAGGCATTTTTAAGTACTGTTTTGAGGATAATCCTTAAATTTTCATCATAATTCACATGAGGAGCTATTTGTCCTCCTCCAAGAGGAAATGCTTGTATTTCAAAAACTCTGCAAACACGAGCATGAGCCCCGTGCCATAGCATTGAATCTGAACGGCATTCTTTTAGCCTCCCTCTCCTTTCAAACAATGCTGCTGATTCCTCTGCGTGAACCTGCCAACTTGGGTGCAAAGAACAATGTGTCCCACAGCCGTCCCACCACACCCACCGCCTTTCCATCTGAAACCTGACCTCTGCTCCTTATTATAAGCCATTACAATTACCAGGCAGCAGAGACTACCAAAAAGTCTACACCCACACACAAGAGTTGCTGTGAGCAAATTGCTCTGAGTGCGTTCAAGTTCAAGAGCATGAGGAGGAGAAAGGCAGAGGGATTCTAATCTTTGGCCCGTCACATGGAAGAAGAAAGAAAATCCTCATGTACCATGCTTGTCTCCTATAACGTTTATCATCTGAGATCACAGCCGATGAGTCTTTTCTCTGTGTCCCTTTTCCTCCCCCAGTCCTGGGTTAGGGCAACTGGCTTGGAATGAGAGCAGAAGCACTGTGCTGACCAGGAGGGGAAACAGCAGACTGAATTCTAGACGGAACCTCGAGGGCTGATAAATGGGGCCTAAGCTGGGGTAGCTGTGCATCCTGACCCACTCTCAGCAGCCCTTCAACACATGGTAGACATTGGGGAAGTTTGTGGCTGCAATCTTCTTCCAGGGAGATCATATATGTGTAAGTTTCCTAGGGCTGCCATAACAAATGACCACAAACTGAGTGGCTCCAAACAACAGATTTATTTTCTCACAGTTCTGGCAGCCAGAAATCTGCAGCCAAGGTATGGGCAGGACCTCACTCCCTCTGAAGGCTCTAAGACAGGATTCTTCATTGCCTTTTCCTATCTTCTGTTGGTACGAGCAATTCTTGGCATTCCTTGGTCTGTGGCTACATCACTCCAATTTCTGCCCTTGTCATCACGGCCATAGTTCCTATGTGTGTCTCTGTGTCTTCACGTGGCCTTCTTACAAAGACCCAAATCCATGGTTTTAAGGCCCACCCCAATCCAGTACGACCGCATCTTAATTAAATATACCTGCAAAGACCCTAACTGCAAATAAGGCCACATTCTGAAGTTCTGAGTTGACATGAATTTTGCGGAGGCACCAGTCAACCCAGCACAATACAGTAAAGGGCAAAGGCCACAGCCTAGAAGTCAGGAGACCTGGGTTCAAGGTCGGACTCTTTCACTTGTTAGTTATGTGGACTTAGACAAGTCATTAGCCTGTCAATGCCTTTACTATAAAATGGGAATAACAACAACAATAACTACATCTCGAGGTTGTTGTGAGACTAGAGTGACAGTGACTGTGCACATTGTGATGTGGCAGTGACCTCGATGCTATGGCAGCCTCCAAGTCTACTTCCAGGCTGGCTAAACAGGAAGTCACAGAACGCTAGGTGGTAGGCAGCTTCTAAGACAGTCCCCCCAAAGCTCCCTGCCTCCTGCTACTCACGCCCTTGTATATCCCTCCCTTGAGTATCGAGTGGACCTAGTGACTTACTTCTAGTGAATCTGGCAGAAGCGATGAGCTGTCACTCCTGAGATTAGGGTATAAAATGACTCTGGCTTCCTTCTCGCTCATCTCTCTTTTGCTTTCTCACTCCCTCGCTGGGATGGGAGACAGCTGCCATGTTGTAAGCTGCCTTATGGCGAGGCCCACATGGCCAAGAACTGAGAGGGGAACTCTGGTCAACAGCCCATGAGAAACAGGAGGATCCTGCCAATATCACCCAAGTGAGCAGAGCAGCAGATCCTCCCCCAGCTAGCCCTGATCACAGCCTGGGACAGACCCTGAGCAGAGGACTCTGTCCAGATTCCTGACCCACAGAAATTATAAGATAATAAACGTTTGTTATTTTAAGCCACTGGATTGGGAGTGATTTTTATTTTATTTTATTTTTTACACAGCCATAGATAGCTAATTGCTATAGACTCAGTGTTTCTGCCCCTTCTCCCCCAAATTCTTAAGTTGAAACCTAATCCCTAGTGTGATAGTATTAGGAGGTGGGACTTTTGGGGATGATTCATCTCATGAATGGGATTAATGCCTTTATAAAAGAGACCCCAGAGAGCTCCCTTGCTCCTTCCACCATGTGAAACAGGAAGTGGGACTTCATCTGACATCTGGCAGCACCTTGATCTTGGACTAAGCAGCCTCCAGAACTGTGAGAAATAAGTTTCTGTTGTTTATAAGCCACCCAGACTAAGGTATTCTGTTATACCAGCCCAAACAGACCAAGACATTAATTTGGTTTTTAAAATCAATTTAAAAATTGAGAAACAAGAGGAAAGAGATGTGCGGGTGGATGAAGGACCACACTTCCTGAGCCCTGGATTATGTAATATTCACAAGTCCAGTCTCTCTCTCAGCCACACCTGTCTTCCCAACTGATGGTTTGATTACAGGACCAGAGTTGAGGTTTGAGCAAAGGGGCTCACAGGCAGAAGGCACATAGCTGTGCCAATAACACACACACTTGCTCCATGAGGGAGATGCAGGGACAAGTGCTCATGGCTACAGCTAAGGCTTGTCAATTAGTTTGTTGAGCAGTATGATTTTTTTTTTCTGGCAGGGGACACATGGGACCAGAATGGGTAATATCAATCAATGTGTGACCATTTTAAGACCTTAGTGCCTCATTTAACTTATGCATATGTAATATATCATGAATATTTAATGCCTTGTATACATTATGTGTGTTATAACTATTTAATGCCTACTTGGTCTTTTCATCCTTTTTTTATTTTATTTTTTGTTTTAAAAAAGTAATTGCTTACCCTTACTATTGTTACTCATGCCATCTGCTTTACTGGCCACATCTTCACCACATTTTTACCTTGCTTAGAATGCCTTCTGTCAAGCCTATCAAACTCCTACCCATCCTCCAAAGCCCATCTTTAGTGCCACCTTCTTCAGAAAGCCTGCCCTGACACTCCAGCCCATGGGGTACACATACCAGTTCACAAAAGTTAATTGGTAATTTTTCAGGAATTTTGAGAGCTGGTTATTGAACTCGGGCATTATTAAAAATTAAATTATATAAACTTACAATGAAATAAATTATATTAAAGACAAGGGTAGTAAATGCTCAGAACTCATTCCTTCTCAAGTATTATAATACACTTGACTATACTCTATGCTTGTATTTATTTATATCTGTTGCACCATTGTGGTGGAACTACATTGAGTGCTTTTGTGCACCTCTTACCAACTCCACTTTTCATGAAGTCAACCTGGTGACTTGAAATTGATCATGGTGGAAATATGGTGTTTACACCATGGAAAGTGGCACATGCTACAAAATAGAGCTTTTATTTTCTTCCTAGGGAGCTAGTTGTTAAACATTTACCAACACCACCACTGACTCCAGCCAAAGTAATCTCTCTGAATTCTAAACTCTCGTAGCACTTCCTGTCTTTTCTGCTCAATAAATGGGCATTTTAGCATTTGCTGCCTTAGTTACCAGGTAATTTCCTGAGTGTGTATGTGTGTACACGTGACCGTGCACATTTTCTCCCCCTAACTGGGTTGTTGCCACCTTTAGGGGCAGGGACAGTGTCCCTTTTGACCTTCCTGAGCCCCCTTTTCCTTAAATAACTGAACAAAGTTCATTCCCCTCCCCAGCGTGAGAGCCAACACCCTCTCCAGGCTTCCTGGCACTCCTGGGGGCTCCTACTTCCACCATCTCCAGCACTGTTGTTCTGGCTCCTGGCCTCTCCCTGCCTCTGCTCTCCTGGCCTCTCCCTGCCTCTGCTCTCCTGTTTCTGCCCCACATTAGCCCCTACTGCTCCTCCTTTTGTCCCCACAGCACTATGGACACAGCAATATACCTTTACCAAGGGCTTGAAGCGCATGGACTGAAGAACAGCACAGAATCGGCAATAATTCAACATGAGGCATCACTTCCTGATACAGCCATTCCCATCACCAAGACTCTCCATGTTCTTTTTCCTTGGTCCTCCCCACCAGGACTCTTATCTCTAGGTTTGGGGGTTCCCAAAGCTCCAGTTTCCTTTTCCACCAAGGGAAAACCACAAGTCATCTAACTTTATGATGTCAACAGATTTCCTCTGAATCCCTCCCCAACTAAGGATCCATCTTTGTATATTAAGAAAAAAAAAGATTATGAGAAAAACTTTCAACCAATTGAATATAGAGTAAATATACCTCAACATAAAGGCTGTATATAACAACCCCATAGCTAACATTATATTCAACAATGAGAAGCTGAAAGTTTTTCTTCTAAGATCAGGAAAAAGACAAGAGTGCCCACTCTTACCACTTTTGTTCAACACTAGAGGCCCGATGCACGAAATTCGTGCAAGAGTAGGCCTTTGCAGTTGCGGCTGTCTGGATCCCTCCCTCACAGCCACAGCAGCTGCAGCCATGGCTTCATCCCAGAAGGACGTCCGGAAATACACCCAGTCTAATTAGCATATTATGCTTTTATTATTATAGATAATATAAGTAGTCCCAGCCAGAGCAATTAGACAAGAAAAGGAAATAAAAGGCATCCAAATGAAAAAGGGATAAGTCTTTAAAAGCTGTCTCTATTTGCAGATGACATAATATTATATATAGAAAATACTAAAGACTCCATCAAAAAATTTGTTGTAACTAATAAATTCAGTGAAGTTGCAGGATACAAAATCAATATACAAAAGTCAGTAGTGTTTCTATATACTCATAATGAACTATCAGAAAGAGAAATTAAGAAAGCAATCCCATTTACAATTACCTTAAAAAGAATAAAATGTCTGAGAATCAATTTAACCAAGGAGATAAATTTAACTACCAAAAACTATGACACTGATCAAAGAAAGTGAAGAAGACACAAAGAAATGGAAAGACATTCCACACTCATTGATTGGAACAATGTATATTGTTTAAATGCCCATACTAATCTATAGATTCAATGCAATTCCAATGGCATTTTTCACAGATATAGAACAAAAAAAAATCCTATAATTTGTATAAAACTACAAAACCTCTTGAATAGCCAAAGCAATCTTGATGAAGAAAAACAAAGCTGAAGGCATCACACTTCCTGATTTCCCACTATATTATAAAGCTCTAGTAATCCAAACAGTATCGTACTGTCAGAAAAACAGACACATAAATGGTGTTGGAAAACTGGGCAGCCACATGCAAAAGAATATAACCAGACCACTATTTCACACCATACACAAAAATTGACCCAAATTAAGGCTGGGACATAATACCCAAAGCCATAAAACTCCTAGAAGAAAATGTAGGTAGTAAACTCCTTGGCATGAGTCTTGGTGATGACTTTTGGATTTGATAACAAAAGCAAAGGCAACAAATGCAAAAATAAATAAGTGGGACTACGTCAAATGAAAAAATTTTTGTACAGCAAAAAAAAAAAAAAAAAAAAAGGTCAACCAAATTAAAAGGCAACCTACACAATGGGAGAAAACATTTGCAAATCATATCTTTGATAAAGGGTTAATATCCAAAATATATAACAAACTCATGCAACTCAATAGCAAAGAAACAATCTGATTTTAAAATGAGCAATGGATCTGAATAGACTTTTTTTCCCCCAAAGATGATATACAAATGGCCAACAGGTACCTGAAAAAGTGTTCAACATCACCAAGCATGAGAAAAATGCAAATCAGGACCACCATGAGACATCACCTCACACCTGCTAGAATCACTATTATCATAAAGACTCGAAATAAGTGTTGGCGAGAATCTAGAGAAAAGGGAACCCTCGTGCACTGTTAGTGGGAATGCAAATTGGTAGGGCCACTATGGAAAACAGTATGGAGGTTCCTCAGAAAATGAAGAATAGAACTACCATATGACCCAGCAATTCTACTCCTGAGCAATTATCCAAAAGAATGGAGAACAGGATCTTGAAGAACTATTTGCACACCCATGTTCACCACAGCATTATTGACAATAGTGAGGAGGTGGAAGCAACCTAAATGTTCATCAACAGGTGAATGGATAAACAAAATGTGGTATGTACATGCAATGAAATATTACTTGGCCTTAAAAAAACTCTTAAGATGGTAAATTTATGTATTTTCATCACAATTTTTTTTAAAGGGAAGGAAACAGACTAATCTTCCCATTCTAAAACTACGTAATTCTCTAACAGGACTCTAGACACAATACAAGACAATCATATGTGAGCCTGATATAAATGAAATCCTGAGGTCACCCTTCCCCATCGCTGTGGATGCGAGGTGTTTTTAATGAGGTGTCCAAATATTGCAGTGAGCCCACTTTTAGCGCTGGGACAGTCTGTACACTGTATAACCTTTTTACAACTGGGATAAAGTCTTCTACCAGGGCACAAGGCACATGCCTGTCACCTCCAACCATCATGCGCCACACCCAGGCAAATGGGCTTCCTTTCTGCCTGCAAGCAGCCTGCTGGGAAACCTCGCCTACTTAAATGAACTTAGAAGCGAGAAAATATCCCTTTTACTCTTTGTTTTGTGAATAGTGTTTGCGTAAAGCACCTTTCCCTCTACAGCCACACTAGTCGGCTTATCAAGGGCTCATGCAAAAGGATGGCCGTTCACTGTCATGGCTGCTTTGACACTCTCCTATCACTTTACCCCTTTAAAAAAAGGGCGGGGTAGCAGCAGATGCTTGAGATGAGGGTCAGATGTTGCTAGAAACCAGGTTTTTTGTTTGTTTGTTTGTTTTTAAACATACTTTATTGATTTTTTACAGAAAGGAAAGGAGAGGAATAGAGAGTTAGAAACATCGATCAACTGCCTCCTGCACACTCCCTACTGGGGATGTGCCCGCAACCCAGGTACATGCTCTTGACCGGAATCGAACATGGGACCCTTGAGTCCACAGGCCGACGCTCTACCCACTGAGCCAGACTGGTCAGGGCTGGAGACCTGTTTTTCTGCAAGACAGTTCCCACGTGTGCTTTGCTCTGCTTCTCCCCAGTGTTTCCAAGCAGGGTCTCAGGACAGAGTTTGGACTCGGGCCTGTACCAGAGTGGTTTGAGGTCTGGAGCACCCCTTAAAGGAGTTGTAATGTTTTTTCTTTAAAAATATATTTTTATTGATTTCAGAGAGGAAGGGAGCGGGAGACAGAGAGAGAGAGAAACATCAATGATGAGAGAAAATCATTGATCGGCTGCCTCCTGCATGCCCCCTACTGGGGATCGAGCCTGCAACCCGGGCATGTGCTCCTGACTAGAATCAAACCTGGGGCCCTTCAGTCCACAGGCTGACGCTCTATCCACTGAGCCAAACCTGTTAGGGTGGGAGTTGTAATGTTCTTGACAGACTATCAAAATACTTGTGTCCTCATCTGGAGTTTCCAGTCTGTGTTTGCACTGAGCCCCATCCAGCTCCAAAGGGAAATAAAACACCAGATGTGTTCTTTGCGGCAGGTTATAGCCAGATATGGACCAACCTTTATTGTCAGTGGCACCAAATTCTGCACCATCTGCCCAGCCCGGAGACTCCAAATAGCTCCCCATGGCCGAGAGTCTTATGTGGACAGGGGGGTTGGAAGAGGTCAAGTTGCATCGGGCAAATGCAACTCTGGCCACCTCCCAAGACTGAAAACATTTATCAGAATGATTTTCAGTCCAAATTAACATCAGATGATTTTATCCATGGTGCCTCCCTTTATGTCACAAAATCAAGCATTTTTAGAGCTAAAAACGATCTTGGAGATCTTCTAGGTCAATACCCTCAACCTACCAAGAAGGAAACTGGCGGGGGGTAGGGGGAGGGCGGGGGCGGGCAGTGAGTTGAAGAGGGTCGGCAAAGGACGCCTGCTGCTGGTAACAGAGCCTGGGCCACAACCAGCGGGGCCTCCTGACTCCCTAGGTTGGCGGCTTCCCACTCCTGCCCGTCAGAGTTACCAAAACATTGACAGCCCACCAACATCAGTCAATATTTGCTACGACCAAATGCCAGCAGAACCTGGAGATCCTGAAATTTGCACTCATGTGGTTTGATGTGTTGGGCTGGAAAAAGATTTTTGACTTATCCATAAGGGATCTGTTTGTTTAGCTCGCCCTGGTGGAGTGTTTTGTACCCCCTACACCAGATTCACACTCAGTTAAATGCTCCACAAACACCCAGCCCATGTCTCCTGTTCCTGCACCCCCGCAAAGGACCCAAGTGACAAACACCTTCTGGTCCCCACACAGGCTGACTGGGTAGCAGATTAGAACTAGTGCTTTCTGGTATTTGGTCCCGGGGACCTCACTTGATGGAGCCACTGAACCAAAGTCAGGGGACCTGGGTTTGAGTTGGAGTCCGTTCAATCCCTGCCTAGCTCCCTCGGAAAGGCTCAGTCCCGGCCTGGTCTTCAGAAGCCAGGAGGGATATAAGCTCTCGGCTTCCACTCAGGCCAACCGCCCATTTCCTAGGTTGCTATCCATGTTCTGCTCTTCCACGCCCAAGGGGTAACCTGCAACAGAGCCATCTGCCAGGTTTGGCTTGTTCTCCTCCGCACACTCACTCACAGTCCCCCGTAACCCTGTCTATGTCAGACCCCCCCAGCCCTGGGTTCTGGATTCCTCTGTGTCCTGCCCACCTCTTGGACCTCAGGACAATCGTGGGCTAGACTCTCCAGTGTTGAAAGCTCTCCTGGCTGGGCCGGACTGGGGTGAAGAGGGTGGGGGTACATTCAGATTTCCAAGCTGATGCCGCACCAGGATTGGGGACCACTAACCGTAATAGCTCTCTAGGTTTCATCCCAGTCTCAGTGAATTCTGCCCTCTGCTCTCCCACCCATTACCCCCCATTCTTCTTTTAAGCCTTGGTTGAGTCCAGTTCCAGAGGAAGCCTATCCTACCTTTTGAAAGTCAAGGGGGGCCAGGCTGGGCACACATGGTTTAAAGCAGTGTTCTGCACAACTCCTCAAGCACACGCGTTATTTCTCTGCCTGGAGGCATGAGAGGTCTACAGGAGAGGGTGTGAAGGACCTGGACATCAGACAACAAGGCAGCTGGGTCTCAGAAGGTCAGTTTGATTATTAATGCCTTAGAGCCGTGGTCGGCAAACTCATTAGTCAACAGAGACAAATATCAACAGTACAACGATTGAAATTTCTTTTGAGAGCCAAATTTTTTAAACTTAAACTTCTTCTATCGCCACTTCGTCAAAATAGACTCGCCCAGGCCGTGGCATTTTGTGGAAGAGCCACACTCAAGGGGCCAAAGAGCCGCATGTGGCTCGGGAGCCGCAGTTTGCCGACCACGGCCTTAGAGGGATCTGGCTTTGAAAGGGAGTTGAAATGTTCCCACTAATTGAGGAAGATGAGAACTCGGAGGATCTTGATGTGGCGACGGGTGCATCCTGTCCCCAGGCCCCCAGGAAGGTCACCGAAACATGGAAACTCATCAGCCGTAGGAGAGATGGCTAAACAAGACTTTGAATTTGAGGGCCTATTTTTAAAGAGTGCGTGTTTCTCATTAAAAGTACTAAATCCGGCGATAGAATGAATGGCCTTAGTTTCTATTTCAGTTTTGTTGATCAAAAATCTGGGTTCAGGATGTGCCCCTTTGACAATTTCCCAAAGCACGTGCCTTCCTCCTACGGCTCTCAAAACTCATCTCGCCCGGGCCCACGTCCTGCCCTCGGGGCTTCGGCTTTCTCTTGAAGCCCTGAGAAAGGTCTCGCAGGGAGTGTCTTGGGAATAAGCCGAAGACCCCTGCGTGGAAAACAGTGCAGCCTTAGACCACAGAGCAGTGGTGGGGGCCCCCAGAGGCCGGGAAGATGAAGGCTTCCAGCTGAGCCGGTGATGGGGAGGCTCACACACAGTCAGGGGAAAGCTGGTCAGGGAGGCTCATCCTGCTAAGTTAGGGGACAACTAGCTTCCGCTCTCCTTTTGACCTCTTGCTCTCTCCCGACCCCAGTGATTCGGAGGTGGAAGATTTGGCGCTGGCCGGTTTTCCTCAGTAGTTAGAGTGTTGGCCCACAGACCGAAGGGTCTCTGGTTCGATTCCCGGTCAAGGGTCAAGGGCACACACCTCGGTTGCAGGTTCCCCAGCCCTGGCAGGGAGGCAATTAATCCATGTGTCTCTCTCACATGGATCTCTCTCTTTCTCTCTCTCTCCCTCTTGCCCCACCCCTCCCTCTCTCTCTCTCTCTCTTCCTCCTTTCCTCCCTCCCACTTGTTCTTCAAAAATCAATGGGGAAAATATACTCAGGTGAGGAGTAAAAGAAAAAAAAAAAAAAAAGATTTGTACAGTCAATCCTCCAGTGACTTCAACAGTAATTCCTCACAAGTCTGTCTCACTTGCAAACTTTCCCAATGCTTTCGTAAACTGTTTCCAGTTGGGATCCTCAGAGTGGATTCCTGTGCAAGAGATTTACGATGGGGGTGCCTCCATATGAGAAGAAGGGGGTGGGGGAAGCAGCTCCAGCAGCCCAAACGCCATCCCCAAAGGAGGTCTCAGGTGGGAGTCCCCGGAAGCAAGGCACTCAGACACGGGACAGGCGCACAGAACCAGTAAGGGGGCCCCAGGAGGTCTGGGTGCAGCAGAACAGCGTCTGCTACACTCGGGCTAGCTCAGCTGGGCCCTAAACAACTCAAGGAGGCAGGCGGGATTCAAACCTCCATTCACAGAACAGAGAAGCTAAGATTTAAAAAAAAAAAAAAAAAAGCTGCAGCTAAAATAGCCACAGGGATGTAAGTTTCGCACAGGGCAGATAGTCATTAGTATCATAGCTAACAAAACTATACAGGTTTCAGATGCACAATTCCACAACACATCACCTGTACCCTGTATCATGTGTTCACCATCCCAAGTCAAGTCTCTATCACCACTTACCCGCCCCCCCGCCCCCCGCCCCCGCCGTACCCTCTTCCACCTCCCTCTACCCCTCCTCCTCTCAGGAATCACCATACTGCACTCTACAACTTAACTACCCCTTTGAGAAATCTTACTGAGGAATTAACAATGCACTGGTTCTCAAACTTGACTAACTGTTGAAATCAATGTTACAAAATATTGACTCGGGGGGGGCGGTTAGACAATCTAGGTACGGTGCCAGGTGGGTACTGGAAACATCGGGGGACACTTTGTAAAGAATGTGGATGTCTAACCGCCGTGCTGTACACCTGACACCAAGACAAAATACTGAAAGTAAACGGTAATTGAAAAATAAAACACAACACCCAAGGAAAGCCACAGGCAAGGTCACACACTCGGTGTACACAACAAAGCGTGCCGAGCTCACCTGGCTGTGCTCCGACCCCCCGGCCCTTCCCTCTCCCACAGAAAGGATGCTTCTCGCTGCCCACGCAGGAGTCCCACCGGGCCAAGGCGACGCGCGTCCACGCAGGCAGCGTAACTGGGAAGTCAAGTCAGCTGCGTCCCACACCAGCTGCAATTACTTGGGGTCTTATTGATGTTGTTGATGCTGCAGCTTCTTCGCCCCTAAATCAGAAGAGCTAATGAGGATTTGGGAGCAGTTTCGTGCTTCCTAACCCCCTCGCCTCTAGGAAACAGACTTCAGAATAGGGTTGTCCGATGAACAAACTCACCTTGCAAGGTGCCCCCTCAATACCTGTGCTGTTCCCATCTGTGTGATACCCTCCCCTCTACGCACATCCCCCTCACCCCCCAACCTTAAGCCTCTGAGTAAGCCTTGCCGGATGCCCCCACCGTCCCACGGCATCTGACCTCCTCGGACATGGGCTGTACAGCCTTTCGGTGGGATGTCCTCCTGCCTTACCTTCTTAACGGGCTGGCTTCTTCCTGCCCAACCCGGACCTCAGTTTCTTAGGCCTAGCTTGTTAGGAGCGCGGATGCCACATCTGTGTGTCCTCTGCAAAGTCCCGCAGGGCACTTCAGAAGCAGGAGATGTTTGGGCAGCATCAGGTCACTCGACTTTGGAGACGGAAAAATGGAAGCACCGAGAGCAACCTGCCCAGGCAAATCCTGAGCCACCGGCAACACTCAGCTTGGAAACGCCTCCTCTCTCCCCGCTTTCCTTGTTGACGCTGGGAAGGGCCTGAGAGATCCCGGTGGAAGCTCACCCCCGTGAGCACCGGCGGAGGAAGGGGCGGGCTCTGGAGGCAGCATGCCCACCTGAGCTAATAGCTGTGTGGTCTCAGGCAAACTCGCTTCACTTGTTTCTGCCTCTGGTTTCTACTCTGTAAAATGGGTTTAATAATAGCACCTGTCGCATGGGGTGATGGGGATCGAGTTTCGTGCATCTAAAGAACTTTGAGGGGTGCAGAGCAAGCATTCTGAATAGATGTATCTATTATTATTATTATTATTATTATTATTATTACTCTTGTTGTTGTAAGAGTCCAGGAAAGGAAGGAGTTTGCCTAAGCGTTCTGTATCTAGGAAGACTGTGCCCACGTGTCTCGGTGAGGCCTCCCCTGACCACCCTGTTTAAGTGGCAACCTCCCCCTTGCCTGTCCTCCTTATCCCCCATCCCGGCTTGTCACCTCCTAACCTACTGTGTCATTTACTTGTTTGGTTTGTTATTTGTTCACTAGGGCAAAGCGAGGGCGGGGGCCCTGCCCAGTTTGTTCACTGCCCTATGCCCAGTGCCCGGAACAGCGCCTGGTCCACCGGGCACTGTGTATTTATTTACTGACGGATGAACTGGCATGTCTGGGATTCAGTGTTGCCTCGGTGGCTGTGAGCAGCCCCACATGCTGGCCCGGTGATGACGTGGGGTGGGGCTCCCCGTGACCGGCCCTCCCTCTATAAGCCCCTATTCCCACACCTACACATCCACAGTGACACTTCCGCAGCAAACTGCAGAGAAGGTTCCACCCCCACGTGCAGGCACGGCCTGGATTGGAAGGAAAGACACCTGGGCTGCAGGCAGGGCCACGTCTGGTTCGCAGGGTGGCTGTTACCCAGCTCTGTGGTGGGCAAGGCCTTCTGCCTCTTTGGACCCTTCTCTTGGGCATGGGAGTCTCCAGGCCTCTCCCAGTTTCCTCGGTCCCAGCTGCAAGGCTTCCTTACTTGCAGAACCCAAGAACATGGAGGCCTCCCTGGCCTTCCTGGTTACCCCTGATCCAACCCAGCAAGGGCGGCGCTGCTCTCAAGGGAGAGGAAGTGCAGGGAACAGCCTCCCGGCCTGGCCGGCGCCCCTGGGACCGGCCCTTGTGCAGCAGGGCTGGACCCTGGCTGCCCGCTTTGAAGCTGAGCTCCTTGCTTGGGTGGGGCCTGTGTCTGCATGGGCACTTTTTTTTTCTCCTATTGCCAAGCATTTCCGCTGCCAGTGGCATTCATCTTTCCCAGGAACTCCCTTCAGCTAAAAGAGAAAGGAAAAGCAAATAAAAGACACCCTCCCTGAACAGGGAGACTTTCCTCTTCTGCCTGAGTCCTTGATTAGAACAACATTCTGCCAAGTGTGGCATCCTGTTCTGGCCCTGCCCTGCTACTCCTCTCCCTGGCGGAGCCCGCAGGGCTGCTCTGGGAGTGAGTCAAGGCGGCGGGCGCTGGGTGGCCTTGGGTAGTTGCTGCAAGGTCAGCAGTGGATGAACTTTTGGGACTCGGGGACATGAATTCAAGCTGTCAGCCAAGTGTGCGAAGTTGCCCAGCTGAAACTGATTAACTTCTCTCTCCCAAGCGCGCACTCTCTCTCTCTCTTTCTCTCTCTCTCTCTCCCTTAATAGCAATTTATGCACATTGCCTGCTGGACAATTTAAAAAGATAAAAACGTCCAGCCGGCATGGCTCAGTGGTTGAGTGTTGACCTATGAACCAGGAGGTCATGGTTCGATTCCCAGTCAGGGCACATGCCCAGGCTGCCGCCGGCTTGATCCCCAATGATGGACGTGTGCAGGAGGCAGCTGATCAGTGATTCTCTCTCCTCATTGATGTTTCTATCTCTCTCTCTCTTCCTCTCTGAAATTAATAAAAAATATATATAATTTTAAAAAGATAAAAACAACCATATCATCTTTTCTGTTCTAATATACCTCTTCCACTTGGGTGACAACACTCACAGGCATGGAACCCCGGGACTGAATTCTGTGCAGAAGGCTCTGCCGTCCAGCATGGAAGCCACTTGCCACATGTGGCTGCTGCGCGTTAGAAATGTGGCGAGTTCAAACTGCGGTGGGTTATACGTGTAAATACACACTGGATTTCAAAGGCTGCATATGACAAACAATAAAAAATGGCTCAATCATAATATTTATATTGTTTACAGACTGAAATGATCATGTTTGGGATATATTGGGTTAAATAAAATATATTACTAAAAATTAATTTTAATTTTTTTAATGACAACTAGGAAATTTGAAATTACATGTATGGCTCACATTACATTCTATTGGATTATCTACATATATTAAAGCCTAAGCAACTGAACAACCGAACGACCAGTCGACTGGTTGCTATGATGTGCACTGACCATCAGGGGGCAGACGCTCAATGCAGGAGCTGCCCCCTGGTGGTCAGTGCACTCCCACAGCCAACCTCCTGTGGCCCCTCCCCTCGATCACTGGCCAGGCCAAGGGACCCCAACCATGCATGAATTCGTGCCCTGGGCCTCTAGTGCTGATATAAAACTTAGTTTTCTGTCCTGACTGTTGTGAATCAGTTTGTTGAGCATCAACCTATGAACAGGAGGTCATGGGTTTGATTCCCAGTCAGGGCACACGCCCAGGTTCCAGGCTCAAAACCCGGTGGGGGGGAGGTGCAGGAGGCAATTGAATGATGTTCTGCTCTCACATCCATGTTTCTCTCTCTCCCTTCCTTTCTCTTTAAAAATCAATAAAAATACATAAAACACACACTCACACACAAACCCCCTTAGTTTTCTTAGAATTATTTCTCTGAATTCAAACAAGGAAGACCAACATTTTGCCTTGCCCACCTTCCTTGGATAGTCAATCCATTTTCCCGGGTTGCAAGATAAGCAAGAGCAACCATTTACTTCTCACTAGTTATTCCTCTCAGAAGCTCTGAGAATGGAGGGGAGCACAGGGCTGTCATCCGTCTGTCAGGAGCTCCGAAAGGAATTACGTTTTCATTTTTCTCTGCAGGCAAGCCACGGTAATTTCTGCAATGGATGATTTTCATTTCCAGCTGTACCTCTAACTCATTATCCCAGAATCGTCTTTGTAAAACCACTGCTCTCCTAATTAACCAATTAACAGAAGGTACATGGAAAGCAGCTGTTAGGGATAGCTCTGGTAGGAAGTGTTTAGGAATAAGTCATATCCTTATTGCTGCTATGTGCTGCCCTAACTTGAATATCCTAAGAGAAATTTCTGTGGTCCTCGGGAAGCACGAATGCCAATACCAGCTCTCTGACTAGTAACTGCAGGACCTGAGAAATCCACTTCCCTGGCCTGCAATTTTGTCATCTGCAAAGTTGACAGGGGGGTTCCAAAATTCCTTTACCCTTTGTCCTAGAGTTAAAATTCCTGACTTAATAAAACACTGGATCTTTCAGTATTGCATCTTAAGTATGACAAGCTTAATGATGTGTCATGATTAAGGTGCAATAATTTTAAAAATGGAACTTTTTTGTTAGTCAACTTTCTGATATCCTGTAGGAGTTTTCTGACTACCTTATAAAGATTTTCCCTCTTTTCGGTTTGGGGTTATCAAATCGAAGCAGTGGAAGGGCCGACTGTCGCAGGTACCTGATGGTTTTATAATGAAAACCATATCTGGTTGTGCAATCACCCCAGGGTAGCAATTTGGTCCTGTCTATCGAGAGCTGCAAAGTTCATCTCCCATCGGCCTTCTTGGAATCCATCAGAAGGAAATTAGCAGAAAGTTGAACAAAGATTTACATGCAGAGTTCATAAGCCAAACTACTTAAAATTAATAGTAATAGTAATTAATAATCATAATTGGAGTCAGATGTCCAGTAATAGCTGACTGGTAAGATTGATAAATAGAGTAAATCCATACAATGGAATATTGTTACGGCATTAAAAAATTGCTTTAAAGAACTACTTCACAACAAGGGAAAATGTTCTCAGTATCTGTTTTCTAAAATGGGAGAAAATTCTTCAAAATCTTAACAGTCATTTTCCCCAAGTAGTGGCATTTATGAGTGATTTTCATTTTCATAGTCCTACTTTTTCTACGTGTCTTCCAAATTCTTTAATAATCCCAGTTACTTTAATAATCAGAAAAATGATGACTTCCAAAAAGAAACTCGTTGCACTTTCCTAAGCCCTGTGGCTGAGAAATTGAACTTGACCCTGTGGATAATGGAAAATCATTAGACAGCATTGGTATAATACTAGTGTGACTTCCTTGTTTCTTATTTGCTTTGTTTTTTTATCATTCTGGAGGCTAAAAATGACGTTTCTACGTGAGACTACAGAGGTGTTGCTTATTAATACAGAGCATTCAAATAAAGATAACCTTGGCAAACAAGTCTTGAGGTTGAAAAAATAAAAGATAGCCTTTGTTCCATCAAATAAAAATATCACAGAATTGAATAAACACTCCTGGGCTTCCCACACAGCCAGAGCAAAAAGGCAAGTCAATTACCCAGCTAATCCCGCCTTATTTATGGCGCTTCCAGCTCTCCTGGAGGTGGCCCACCTAGTCCTAGTTCCTTTCAGAAAATAATTAAATCCTGAGCCATCCAAATGCTAGAGGTAACATGGATGTTCCTTCCAGAATTCTCTTTTCTGAATTCCTGTATTGTACAGGCCTTCCGATCCTTTCTCAACCTTTGACTTCCTCTGCTACCCTCGAGAGTTGCCAAGTTCCCCACCGAAAGATCCCTAGAGGGAGGCAGTTACAAGAACACTGTCAGCTCCCTGTGATGGAGCCCCGTTTTCTCATTGAAATGGAGATTTAAGGTCAGGGAACCGCACAAAACGAAAACAGAACAAACTCATCAAAATGCAGGTCCCTAAATTGAGACAAACACTGCTTACTCTTAATTTCTAAGAGAGATGGAACAGAATGCCACTGGGTTCCCAGAACACGTGGCCCTTTTCCCTGCCGAAGCAAAATAGATTTCATTTCCCTTCTATTTTAAGGCTTGGCCCCGTATTTTTGTGCCTATTCTCGTCGTGCTTTTTACCTCATCTCTCTTACTGACTTCTAACGTTTTTATCTCTGTGAGCCACCTTAAATGCTCTTTGGAACCGGACACACACATCCCAACAAATAATATTTGAAGGCCCTCATAGATCATGCCACTGATCATGCCACTTCCCCCCCCACCCCCCCGCCACACACACACTTTGTTTTCTGAAAGCTTGGTGTGTTCGAAAGGAGACAGCTGTCTTAACCTCTTCACCATCTATATTCTCAGCCGGTGCTGGCAAAAAGGGAGTATGGAGAACATCCGCCAGAAGGTCCGTTATCTGTGCCCCAGGAAAGATACCATGTGCTATGGACTGAATGTTCCCCCCGACTCTACACACACACACACACACACACACACACACACACACACATTCTTACATTGAAGCCCTGGCACCCGATATGATGGTATTCAGAGGTAGGGCCTTTGGGAGGAAATCAGACTTAGGTGAGGTCATATGAGTGGGCCCCCATGGTGGGATCAGTGCTCTTATCAGAAGAGGAAAAGACACCAGAGCTTCCTCTCTCCACCATGTGCAGACACAGCGAGAAGTTGGCCATCTGCAGGCTAGGAAGAGGGCCCACACCAAGACCTGAATCCGACTTGGTCTTGGACTTCCCAGCCTCCAGAACTGAGAGAAATAAATGCATGTTGCCAAAGCCACCCAGTCTGTGGCATTGCGTGATAGCTGCCTGTGCTAAGAAGCCATAATTGCACTGGCCAGGCTTGAAGGTCTAACCTCTCAGGGGGTCTTGCCTCTAAGCCCCCTGGCAAGTCACGCGCACGGACCCCAGACAGCGCTGATGGGGTTTCATTAGCTCCTTGCTGAGTGCCCGTGACTGGTGTAGCCCTTCTCAGCCCTGTGCACCCCAGAGCCTTCACCGTGTCGTTTCTCTCTCCCTTAGACAAACTAGAACCACCGTCCTTACCCGTCTGAAGCTCACAGCAGCATTTCTCACACTCCCGGGTTCTGGGGGAGCGTCCCAGGAAGTAAATCCCCTCCCCACAACCCCGCCTGTGTGTTTCTGGAAGCTAGCCTTTCCTCTGACAGCCAATGGCGCAGTTTCCATCAAGCCTCGCCATGTGCCATCTCTCTAAAAATGTATGGCTAATTTACTTCTTTTCTATTTGCTTCTATGAAAACCAGTCACCATAAATTACATATTGCGTTTTTCCAGCTTGGGCAGACATTCCGGTTGATGACAATATGTTAATTATAGAAGCTGGCACTGAATGGGGGGGGGGGGCAATGAGGAGGGTGTGATTCTAAAACCTGTGCCATTGCCAAAATCTCCGCTGCCTACTATGCAAGCTGGTCCTGTTTCCATGAAGGGTACAGGGGGGCGGAGTTAGAATCAGTATCCTGAAATTAATCTATATGAAACCTATGTAAAGTCGTGACCTTGGGTTGTGATCAGAAGGCAACTTACACTTTTCATCTCTGAATTTTAGCTGGTGAAGGTGACCTTCCCCTTGGAATGCCAGGCTCTCGGGGCCGCAGATGTAGAGACCTAGTGCCTAGTTCCAAAGGCAGAGCCTGAGGCATGTGGTTTATGGAAGGAGTGCCTCTCGGGAAAACCCCTGTGGGGATGAGAGAAGAAAGGCAGAGCCAGGGGGCTGTCAGGTGAAGGTGAGCTGGGACCTGAAACACTAGGGCCACTGGACCGTGTCCATAGGGCAGTCAGGCAGGCCCTTGAGGTAAGGAAAGCCTGGGTGAGCCCTGCGGTGGCACAGAGCTTGGAGGTGAAGGCCCTGACCTGGTAAGGGGATGCAGCTGGTTCTTTAGGCGAAACATCTGCGTGACTCATGTATGCAAACCTCCCACATGCTAGCAATCTGAAGTGGTTGCCCCTGGAAACAGAAATAAACTACGGCCTAATTATGAAGACATTTCCCTAGCAAAGAGCCAGCTGCAGCAAACGTTCCAATGTGAGAATGCAGGCTGAGGTTGGAGGTAACTAACGATTTACATAAGGAAACGTAGCTATTAACCTGGTCCAATGTAAAATATGGACATGGCACTTCTTAAGAGAGAGGGGGAAACTAACTCAGGACACAAGTTTACTGTCTGTAAAACCCAATATCAAAAAATTCCCTCTTGCCCTGACCGGTTTGGCTCAGTGGATAGAGCATCAGCCTGCGGACTCAAGAGTCCCAGGTTCGATTCCGGTCAGGGGCATGTACCTTGGTTGTGGGCACATCCCCAGTAGGAGGTGTGCAGGAGGCAGCTGATCGATGTTTCTCTCTCATTGATGTTTCTAACTCTCTATCTCTCTCCCTTCCTCTCTGTAAAAAAATCAATAAAACATATTTTTTTAAAAATTCCCTCTTGTAAGAATCGGCACCAGGCAGGCATTTAAATATTTAGCATCTTCTTTTGAGATGTAATTACCGCTCTGCTTTGGCATCTGTGTCGGCTGCAGCCTCCGCGTGGAACGGGCTGCCATGTCACTGACTTGGCAGGTTTACCCATCTGGCCTTTGAACAGTTGGTCATTTTTCAGTCTGGTGGTGAATGCTTCCCTCCCCACCACTCCATCCCGCAAACAGGTAGGTCCCCCCATAGCTCCCAAGTCCAACAAAAATCTCAAAGAGCCCGGCTGGCTGGTGTGGCTCAGTTGTTGAGCGTCGACCTGAAGGTCATGGTTCAATTCCCGATCAGGGCACATGTCCGGGTTGCAGGCTCCATCCCCAGTGAGGGACATGCAGGAGGCAGCTGATCAATGATTCTCTCTCATCATTGATGTTTCTATCTCTCTCTCCCTCTCCCTTCCTCTCCGAAATCAATAAAAAATATATTAAAAATAAATAAATAGATAGAATAAATAAATAAATACATAAATAAATAGAAAAGCTCAAAGAGAACCAACAGGGGAGGGTTGTTTTCCCATCAGTGGCCTGCTTTCTGATCCTTCCAGAACATGCAGCTGCCAATCCAATTGTGACATTGGTGGGCAGCTCAGGAGCCCAGAAATGACATATGCCGAAATGACATACCCTGAGGGCTAACATCTGCTTGTTGACAAAGTGGGTGGGTCACCGTGAGGTGACCGTGGAAGGACAGAGCTGGGCTGGACCAAGCTGGGAGGCCTCGGCACACAAACCAGAGTCAGCTGGCAGGAAGGCATAGCCGCTGCCATCTGATGGAGCGTGAACCTGACCTTCTAACCCGATGAGTCATCTCGGCTGGGTTTCCCCTTGGTTTTCTGCAGGATTTACCGTCATCAAGGTAGCACTGATGTCAAGGAAATCACTTCTTGGTTTCTTTATGGCCATATACTGTGTCAGCTAATGGTCTGCCCAGCCCAGAAATTCCAAAGTGAGCAGACTGCGCCTTTCAGTGAGGAGCATTTGACCTCCTCCAGCTGTTGTACAGATGTGCCTTCGTCCCAAGGAATCAGTTTCTGTGGGTGAGTTTCCAGCACTGGGGACCAGCCAAGAAGCGTCTAGACCCCCTAATCACGCAAATAAACGAGTCTTCTCCCCTGCCAAAGTGCACTGCCAACTCTGTCCCAGGGTCCCCAAAGTGCCACCCACCCCCTGCTCTAGCCCCTGCAGTAGGAAGGTGAGTCATGTGCTGGGACTGGCAGGGATGCTGACCTCATCCAGCTGGGGCTGGGGAGATGGGCCTCACACCTGCTTTTGCTTTGCAGTCTTCAAAGTCAAGTGTAAGCATGCAGCCCCTTAGGTCAATGCAGAGGACAGACCTGACACCCTGCTCACTCGCCCACCACCACCCACAGGCCCTGAGGGAGCTCCATGGAACCCCCTGGGATCCCCAGGGACGTTTGGAAACCACTGATCCAGGGCAACTCCATCTACGCATGAGAAATACCCAGACCTGATGGGGAAGCCACATTTCTCTCACATGATCTGTGGGCATGCTGGGCCCAGTCCCGCCTGGGTCCCCAAGCAGATGGCCTGTCCCACAGGCTTGAGAAGGCCCAGGTCAACTCCTCTCCCCACTTCACAGCTCAGCACCAAGTGCCAGACTTGGTTTTTATTGTTCTGGGACCGAGGCCCCTGTTACATCAGCCGCACCCAAGGCCCCGGCAAGCTCCTCTGGCCCCGGCCTCACCTGTGTGTGTCCTGGGAGGAAGGAAGCCAGGCCGGGCAGCCGCTGTTTGCCTGGTTGAGGCAGAGGACAGCGTGACTTCCTTTGTTTGATGTTACTACCTTGTGAGAAAAAATAAAGCCACAGGCTCCACACCGAGGCTGTAGCTGTGACTGGTCAGTACCGTCTGCCTCGGGGGTGGAGCTGGGCTGAGGCTGGGGGATGAGAACCACCAGCTACACTGGACAAGGAGACAGACAAACGGCAGGAACATCCTCACTCTTCTGAGTGCTGGAGTCTGCCTGCCTCCCCGAAAGGGCATTTCCTAACCCAGGAAATGACGCAGGCCTAGCACCTCTAGTCCCTTCTCTTCTGTCTTGTTCTCTGCCTTTGCCCATCACTTTTCCCCCGTGCTTCTCTCACTCATTCTCTAGACTGTCCCTATAAGTTTCTACTTCTCTGCCTTTTTCTGCTGGCTCTTTCCTTCTGTGTTTCCATCTCTCCTGCTCTGTTTGCCCTTCGGCTGCATGCATGAACACACACATACATGCCCACATGCACATGCCATATACACATGCACAGTCCCACACAAGGTCACACTCACAGAGCCACACACAACCACACACAGAGAAACATGCACACACTAGCATGCACATGCCATACATATATGCACACACATACAAAACCCCACATAGCTTACACTCACACTGAGTAACACATTCACACATACAGAATCATGCACACACGTTTTCACACACGTACATATGTGTGCACACACATGCACCCCCACACTCACCCTGCCCTCTGCAGGCCAGGCTAAATTAACCTCAGAAGACTAGATTGGTACCCACAGCTTGTTGACACCTCTTTGTATTCAAAGTGATTGGTAACCATAGGGTGTCTCAGTTAATCCAATAGGTCCAAGGCTCAAGGCCAAGAAACTGGGGGTGGGGGTTCCTGAAGCAAAACGGGCTCCAGCCACACCCCCCAGGAGAGGAGCCTCCTGTATCAGCCACTTGAGCAGGTGGTGACTTTAGCAGCCAGAGCGCTAAGAAATGAGACGCCTCATATCTCTGATGCTTGTGTTGGAGTTTGGAGCCTGTGTTGGTTTAGATTTTCCGAGACTGGGTTTAGAAAGGAAGCATTATTTTGAGGAGGGAGATCCTAGGGGGGATCTGGTTTGGGTGACAGGTGGTTCTAGTCTCATGTGAAGAACTTTTTAGGAGAGATGCAGGGTTTGCTACTAAAGTCAAAGGCAAGATGGCAGATTCACCAGCTCAAGGAACGGAGAGACCTAAGGGATTCTGAGTGTTCTCCGGGGCCCTGCTACAGATCCACTGCTGGACATCACTGCCGGTTAGCTTCCCGCGGCCCGGTGACCTCTGCTCGCCATGCCAGCAGCCCCATGTGGAGGACACCACCAACTGAAATATTTGTGCAGAAAATTATTTATCGGGGTTGAAAGGTAACAAGCAGGAAACGCAAAATATTTTTTTAAATCTATTTAAGGCAAATGCATTATTGCAAAATCAAGTACCCTTACAGCCATAATGATGGTGGTAACAGCTGAGAACCAGCAAAGGTAATCTGACAAGGAAAAGAAGGGTAAGACAGAATATTTAAAATTAGGGTCATTCCAGAAAACCTGAAGCATATGGAAGTTTTCCAATACTTAGCCATCACCAAGGGCAATGCTATAGAACTGGGTAATAATTAAGGCTTAAAATTAATAAATCCCCCTATGCATCATGAAAATGTTAAATGAAGTTTAATGTATTCCGCTTAAGTAGAAAGGAATATATATGTATGTGCACATATCCATATATATATATGAAGAAATATATATGGAGATATATATGTATAGGATTAAAAAAAGAGTTAACCTTTCTAAAGGTTAAAATGTTAAACTTGAATGTTTAATTTAAAATGTTAAAATTTAAACACTCTAAAAGTTAAAAATGTTCATCTTACCAAATGTTTAAAATAAAAAATGTGTCACGTCCTAAATGAATAAATCTTCAGCTATTTGCAAGAACTCATTTATCACCAGGGCATATTTTGTAAGAGTCCCCGGTGATGGAGATGTCCCCGGGGGTGATTTATAAGCAATTCGCTAATACCTCGCAGTTACGAAGAATTGGTTACTTTCATATATTTTGAGGGCATGCCAATCCGGACTAGGGCAGTGGACTAGCTGTCTAATGCTGCTGAAACAAATTGCGACAAACTAAGTCATTAAATAACACTCACTTATCTTAGAGTTCTGTAGGTCAGAAGTGCCAAACAGGTCCCACTGAATTCAAGGTGTTGGCAAGGCTGTGCTCTTTCCTGCAGACTCTAGGGGAGAAACCATTTCCATTCCTTTTCCAACTTCTAGAAGCCGCCCACATTCCTTGGCACGTGGCCTCCCCCTTCCATCTTGGAAGCCGGCAAAGGCTGGCCGAGTCCTTCACACATTGCATCAATCAATCTAAGCCCTTCCTTCCGAAGTCTCATTCGCTCCCCATTATTAAGGGTTCCTGTGATTAAATTGGACTTACCTAGACAATCCAGAAAAATCTCCCCACGTCAAAGGTTTCGAACGTTAATCGTTTTTGCAGGTCCCTAATGCCTTGTACGCTAACATATTCACAGCTCCTGGGGATTTGAAGGTGGCTATCACTGGGGGGAAGATAGAGGCCAGGACTCTAGACTTGGAATTGACCATGGTCAATGCACCCTTCAGAACGTAGCAAACTCGCATGACTAGAGTAAGGCACGGAATTGCTCCGAACTTTTGCTTTCTCCTTGGGTCAAATAAGAACCATAGGAGGGGTTCTCTACTTCACTCGCCATGTCAGACAGCAGTCTGAGGCCGTCCCATTGTGTGAAGCATTAAAGGCAGTCCTGGGGCAGGGCTGCTTGCAGTGTCCTGGGGGAAGCAGTGCACCGGGACCCCCGCCATGTCAGGACACATCAGAAACAACCGCCTCTGATCAAATAGCTGCTGAGCCCATATGTCGGGTTTGACAACGTCAAGCAAGGATGTAGAGGGAGCTTGGCTGCATTTCAGGAGACTTGGGCTCTAGCGGTGATAGCAAGACAAGGATGATTGGGAGGGGGAGACAGAGATCATTGAAACCCTTGAATCCCTGGACTCAAGCTGTATATAATGTAGGGACTGCATCAGCACACGTATGACTCGAACTCCTGGCAGGATGAAATAGGGCTGCAGTGTCAGGAGGAACCTGCTACCCGGTTCATGCCTCTAATCCACCCAGTTCTGTGTCTCTGACACAGACACACAAAAAGCCAGGTTGGGGGACGGCTCCGACAAACTGAGGACATCCCTTCACTGTGCCTAATTCCCCTCCAATAGTCCATCGTGGTTCTACCTTTCTTTCATGTATTTAATCCCCTTTTAAAAACTCCAATGCAGTGACATAGACCTTTCAGAACCCTGAAAGGATGGGGAGTCGATGTTTAAATAGCACAGAGAGGAGTTTGTGAAATGCCATCTGTGTTCCCACTCGAGATCATGATGGACTTGCTATCTGCCTCCCGGGGGTAAGGAGGCCATGGGGAGGCCCCTGTTTTATAAGCTTAGTGTTGGCAAACATGACAAATACCCAACTGTCCGGGTGTTTATAAAGTACCTACTATATGCTTAGCAATGTGCGTGTTCACCATGTTGGAATGGAATTTTCCACAGGGAGTTGTGGGGGTTTTGTTCTTGTTTTGACACATTCAAACTGATGTCATGCTATAAAAGTACAAGCATGGTGAACAATCTGAGGCGTGGAAGGTGCGTGGGAGGAGAAGGATGGGAGAGAATGGGAATATAAAAATTCCACCTTGCAGACACTCAAGAGATGATAGGGATGGTTAATGGCACAAAAAAACAAAGGCCTAGGTACACATTTGGAGTTGGGGAGCTAACTGGTGGAGAGCCTGAGGGTAGTGTATTTGTTTGTTTGTTTTTAAATATATTTCTTATTGTTGATAGCATTACAGATATCTCCCATTCCTCCCCCTTTTACCCCTTTCCTCCCAGCCCCTGCCCCCTACCCCAGGTCTTCAGAGGGTAGTGTATTTGGCAGGGAAGGAAGGAGAGGGGGAGGGTAGTGATGCAGGGGGTGGAGTGAATGGGGGGTGGAGTGGGAGGGGGGAATCATATATGAGAGCCAAATTCACATCTCTCAGGGCAGGAAGTCAATAGACAATGTCTAAAGTTGACAAAATAAGAAATAGGGGTATCAGCATTTTAGTTAAAGATAGGGAAACAGCCATGAGAAACAACAACAACAACAACAAAAAACAGAAGTGGGGAAATGTAGTTAGCTCTGGGAGCAGGACTGGGGTTGCAGAGCGGAGGGCAGAAGTCGGTTTATATTCACTCTAGGGGCCTTGTAATTGATTTTCTAAAAACCAATGTGTATGTTATCTGATGAAAAAAAAGTTAAGCAGATGTATGTCATGAAGAGTCCCTCTTTTATGTTTATAATATTCTACTCTTCCAGAGAGGTTTAATTATTTTAAAGAAAAATGTGCCATTGCCCGGCTGGTGTTGCTCAGTGGTTGAGCGTCAACCCAGGAGCCAGGAGGTCACAATTCGATTCCCTGTCAGGCACATGCCTGGGTTATGGGCTCAACCCCCCCATAGGGGGTATGCAGGAGCCAACAGACAGATGGTGTTTCTCTCTCATAGATGTTTACATCTCTCTACCTCTCTCTCTAAAAATCAATAAAAACATATTTAAAAAAGAAAAAATGTGTCACAATTAAAAATATTAGCTACATATATATAGTATATGTATCACATGTAGAATGCATGTATATAAATTCTAATTACTACATTGATTTTTTTTCATTGTTTGCCAACATTTCATTATAAAAAATTTCAAACAGACAAAAAATTGAAGGAGTTTTACAGAAAATACCTATATACCCACCACCTAGATCCTACAATTAACATCATCTCTAATAAAAGAGTAATATGCAAATTGACCATCACTCCAAGACACAAGATGGCCACCCCCAGTGGTCAAAGATGGCTGCCCTCATGTGGACACAAGATGGCCACCACAAGATGGCCAGCAGGGGAGGGCAGTTGGGATGGACAAGGCCTGCAAGGGAGGGCAGTTGTGGGCAGTTAGGGGTGACCAGGCCAGCAGAGGAGGGCAGTTGGAGGTGACCAGCCTGGCAGAGGGCAGTTGGAGGTGACCAGCCTGTAGCTGCTACACCAACTGCCCTTGGGGGAGACCAGGCCAGCAAGGGAGGGCAGTTGGGGGGGACCCAGACCTGCAGGGGAGGGGATTTGGGGGGGACCAGGCCTGCAGGGGAGGGCAGTTGGGGGGAACCAGGCCTGCAGGGGAGGGAAATTGGGGGGGAACAAGCCTGCAGGGGAGGGCAGTTGTGAGCGATCAGGCCAGCAGGGAAGGCAGTTGGGGGAGATCAGGCCAGCAGGGAGGGAAGTTAGGGGTGACCGGGCCACCAGAGGAGGGCAGTTAGGGGTGACCAGGCCAGAGGGGAGGGCAGTTAGGGGCAATCGGGCCGGCCGGGGAGCAGCTAGGCATCGACCAGGCTGGCAGGGGAGTGGTTAGGGGGTGATCAGGCTGGCAGGCAGAAGCCTCAAGGGGTCCCAGTTTCGAGAGGGTGCACACTGGGCTGAGGGACACCCCCTGCCCCTGTGCACGAATTTCGTGCACCGGGCCTCTAGTTTATTATAGTTGCTTTGTCACCTATCTGGCCATTTCTCCATCTGTCCATTTATCTTAGCTTTTGGAGGCATTTATTACATTTTGATGTTTCTTATTGTGTTAAAAAGCACAACAAAAAACCTATTATCTTAACCATTTTTAAGTAGACAGTTGGGTAGTGTTGAGTATAGTCACATGGTTGTGAAATCGATCTCCAGAGCCTTTTCATCTTGCAAAACTGAAGCTCTCTACCCACTGAACAATACCTGTTCTTCTCCCCCTCCCCCTCCCCCGCTCCCAGCCCTGGCAACTATCGCCCTACTTTTTATCTTTTGACTACTCTAGGTACTCCATATCAGTAGAATCATACAGCATTTGTCTTTTTGTGACTGGTTTATCTCACTTAGCATAATGTCCTCAAGGTTCATCCATGTTGTAGCATGTGACAGGATTTTTTTTTCTTTATAAAACTAAATAATATTCTATCACATGGATATACCATATGTTGTTTATCCATTCAGCCACTGGTGGACATATGGGTTGCTTCTGCGTTTGGGCTATTATAAATAGTGCTGCTACAAACATGGGCATGTAAATATCTCTTTAAGACCCAGTTTTCAATTTTTTTGAGGACCCTCCGTAGCTGCTGCACCATTTTACAGCCTCACCAAAGACTCCAGTATCCCCAAGTCCTAACAGACATCCGCTATTTTCCGTTTTTTTATAGTATCCATCCCAATGGATGTGAACTGGTTATTACATCGATTTCTTTTTTTAAGTTAACCTTGTTCCAGGTAACTGAGAAAATGGGACTCCTGGGAGAAATGCAATGCTAGTGACTAGAATAAGCTAAACCATTCTAAGTAAAAACTTCCTAAAAGTGGATGGTAAGTCTGGAAGCTCTCAGGACAAATCCAGGGGTGGAATTTCTCTCCACAGTAAATTTCATTCTTATTTTATTGTTAAATCAGTGTCAATTCATAGGTAGGTTTAAAAGGCCACAGATTGCCCTAGCTGGTTTGGCTCAGTGGATAGAGCACTGGCCCGCAGACTGAAGGGTCCCAGGTTTGATTCCGGTGGGAGACAACCAATGGATGTGTCTCTCTAACATCAATGTTTCTCTCTGTCTCTACCCACCCCACCCCCTAAAAGAAATCAATGGGAAAATGTCCTCGGGTGAGGATAAACAAAACAAACAAAAAAACACAAAAAAAGTAAAAGGCCACAGATTTGTCATCATACAGGTGCTAAGAGAACTATACATGCCTTCTCTGTATTCATAGTGAGACTATGGACCTAACTAAACCAAAGTTCAATGGTTTCATATTCTGAATTTATAACTGATTGTGAACCAGGGGGTTCCTTGTAGGGTTTACACCAGGTTAAGGCTTTGTTCTCTGGTGAAAACATCTTTTTGTTACAGTCACGCTAGCTTTGGAGTCAGTTCCCTTTTCAGGCTCCTGGAACTCTGGATTCTATATGTTCCTGATGTAGAAATGTGGGTCCCTCGGCTGGACAGACAAGCGTTCTCTTTCTGGTTTCCTCTACAGGTGCCCTGGTGATCGTCTTTTTTAATCAACTCATGAAGAACTCAGGGACAGGAATGCATGCCGGCCGCCTGATGTTACTGCCCCGGAGTTGTATTACAATAGACTGGTCTAGAACTAAATGTGACCTTGGGGTATTTGTGAAGCTGGTAAAGAGATTAGCAAACAGAAGCCTTAAGAACAATTAATCCATTGCTACACAGCTGCATGGCAGTTGCTCCATAGACAACTCTGAACACGGATTTCTTGGCCATTTCCAGCTCTGTGCTTGCATGTGTGGCTGATGGAAAGGCTGACGATGAAAGGTGTACGAAAGCAGGTGATTACTGGCCCCCAAACACTACCCCGACAACCCTGACAAAGCAGCGGCCAAGTAATCCCACCAGAATTGGCTGACCCTTGGCTAATCCTGTTTCTAGATTATGTTTACTTGGCCAGTCATTTAATTAGCATTCTTCAAGGTTATTACACACACACACACACACACACACACACACACACACTCACACACACACACACACACACACACACCGGTCCCTTTGGAATACTATATGCCCTGGGACATTTGACCAAGGTATATGCTTATGGTGCCCCTCCCTCTCTTCTTTGATTACTAAATAAATTAAAGAACTGATATTTATTAGCCAAGAGAGCCTTTACCATGTTGTCCAGCTCTACACAAAGCATATTAGCAGGCAAGGTCTTATTTAGTTTTCACTGTAGTAGGACAGAGGCATTTATACTTCCCCTGTAGATAGGCAGAGTGAGGCTTAGGAAGGTTAGGTGGCTTGGCTAAGGTGGTGCTAGAACAGGTATTGTTCAGTGGGTAGAGAGCTTCAGTTTTGCAAGATGAAAAGGCTCTGGAGATCGATTTCACAACCATGTGACTATACTCAACACTACCCAACTGTCCACTTAAAAATGGTTAAGATAATAGGTTTTTTGTTGTGCTTTTTAACACAATTTGAACCAGGCCTGTCTGAGTCTGGAGTGGACATTTTAACCACCATTTGAATGACCATTCTTTGTGCTCCCGAGTTCCCAGAGCCATCCCACTCCAATGAGCTAGTTCATTGCTATTTCCCATGGTAGTTGAAGCCCCCAATCAGACAGTGAAATCTCCAAGGAAGGGACTGTGTCTTTTTTTTTATTTTATTTTTTTATTGATTTTTTACAGAGAGGAAGGAAGAGGGATGGAGAGTTAGACATCGATGAGAGAGAAACATCGATCAGCTGCCTCTTGCACACCCCCTACTGGAGATGTGCCCGCAACCAAGGTACATGCCCTTGACCGGAATCGAACCTGGAACCTTTCAGTCCACAGGCCGATGCTCTATCCACTGAGCCAAACTGGTTTCGGCGGGACTGTGTCTTTTCTTATTTCTCTGTCCCATACAACATTGTCCTGGATACCTAGTAACTGCTGAACGAATGCCTGGCGATTGATCAACGGGCCTCTATACTATCCCTGCACTTGAACTTCCTTATACCAGCTTCCCTAAGCAGTCAGCTCAACTCCACACAGAACACTAGATCTGGGGGGAACCTTGGGTTCCCTTTAGGTCTCTGTCCACCAAATAAGAGTGACCTTGGACAAGTGGCTCAGCCTTCTGTGGGCCTCTTTTTCCTCTCCTGCAATTTGAGGATGTTATCCATATGACCCCTCGGGAGGTTTTCCGAAATGAAATGCTGCATTTGTAATATAGCTTGTAGCGATGTGTTGACATGACTTGGAGCCCCAAATGGGCAATGAGGGCCGAGGGATGAATACAGAGTTGCCATGGACATCATCCTCTGAAGAGAACCATCAGATATGGGACTAGATTTACTAAGCATTTACTAAGAACTGGCAAACACTTCCTCCCTTCTACACTCAGCCCACAAAGGGCATGGGAAGTGAAATGCCACTGTGGTCTTTGGCCTTTGGCAAGGCCCAGTGTCTGGGAAAGGTGATTTTCTTCCCTCCCTCTGGGGAAGAAAGACGATTACTTCTCTCATTCATGGCTGGATCTAAGCCAGCTTGATGGTTCACAACTACTGAGCTGATTTTTCAGGTATTGGTAGTTTTTAAAAGTTTGAGATAGGGGAGGGCTAACAGTCTCTCAACCCCACGATCCAGAAGTCCTAGCCAAATTCTGACACACATACTAATTTTTATAAGCAAGTAGTCATAGCAAAACAAACCAAACACAGTCATCCAACTGGCTGGTAAGCTTGATAGCGTCCCTGCACTCTGTCCTTGGGTTCCCTTGAGGCACATGCAGAAGTATTCTCCTGGCAAGTTTCAGCGACCTGTCTAGGCATCTTCAAGATTCCTATGTTAAGAGGCCAAACAGTGAAGTGGACCTTAGGCCCAAATGGCAATTCAAAAGGACTAGGCTGTTGAACTTTCTGGGTTCTTATTTTATTTATCCAAAGACAGAGGTGCCTGTACACCATTTCTAGCCAATTAGTGCACATAGCTTGACCATTGCTCATTTTACTAATATAAGAATTATTTCTAAAAATCCCTATACTAGCCAGGCTGATATGGTTGAGCATCAACCCATGAATCAGGAGGTCATGGTTCGATTCCCAGTTGGGGCACATGCCCAGGTTGTGGGCTTGATCCCCAGTGTGGGGCATGCAGGAGGCAACCGATCAATGATTCTCTCTCATCATTGATGTTTCTATCCCTCTCTCCCTCTTCCTTCCTCTCTCTAAAAATCAATAAAACATAGCAAAAAATAAAAATCCCTATGTTAATTCATAAGCTCTTTGGTATTGATTGAAGATAAAAGAACATCTATCTGTCATAGGCCTGGCAGAAAACAGACAGCCTGCTCAAAGGGACACTGGAAGAAAGTTGAAGGAAGGGTTAAGAGAAACTAGCAAAGGATGGAGAAGCACGCCAGGGCTAGCCACTCTGAGAGCCTTCCCCTAAGCCTGGAGGGACATAGGAAGGAGAGATACTGGGAACCTGGAGAAGCTGGAGCTGAACAGAGGGTTCCCCAACAGCAGCTGCAGCCTTAGGTAGAAGAGTTCGGCCACTGCACATCTGTAGCCCAAAACGGCTTGCTTGGACTGTGCATGGGGAGGAGGGATAAATACCCCAGCTTCTCTCTCCTTCCAGCCTCCAGTCTTGCTGTGCCTCCCACTAGCTGAATCCTTCAGGAAGCCAGGAGCAAGGGGACTGCGTTGATGCAGGTCACAAAAGTCAGCTGTTAGGGCCCACATACAGCAATGTGAAGGATGGAAAATAGTTGAAGGCTGTGGTAATCTTTAGAGGTTTCACATGCAAATTAACCATCTCTAGAGAGTGGGATCCTAATGAGTGTATTCTGAATGTTGACTAGCTTCCCAGAGTTTAATACTAATGCCCTCATATGTAACATACTGTGCAGGATAGAGTAATTTAAGGTAAGTTACAGATCATGTAACACCTTCCCTGGAGTCAACCAAATCACTTTTGAAAACTGGGGGTACCTGCATTACAGAGAGACAGGCATGTCATTCTCCAAGTGAGTATCTGCTTGGGCAGCTGGCCTGGTGACGTGTCCTGGAATAGGCTGCCTCTCAGAACGCTGGAAAGGCCTTCGAAAAGTGTTGCTGAAGCACCAGCTCAGAGGAAATGCTCAGGAAGGATAGGGCACATTTTTCAGAATGCAGCGAGTTTATTATTAAGTCAGAGACTCCTCTGTGGCACTTTGTCTCTAGTAGGAAGGATGCATGAGTTTGGAAACCAAGGGGTAGAAACCAACAGTGGCCGCACTTACCATCATCACTCCCCTGACCTTCTGGGGATCTTGTGATTCCTGTCCCTGCAACTCTGGACTCTGCCTGGTGGAAGGTCCTGATCTCCCAAAGGGACTCACTGGGCAGGGGACACAGCAAGCGTCCCATTGGCCTATAATTTATGGCTGCCACCAGTATACTTTGAATTCCTTGTGCCCAAGGGTTAGCAGGCAGGGAGAAGAATCATTAAACTGGCAGGGGCTTTTGAGCTTGGCAATTCAGAGAACAGAAGGCTGCTTTTACATGATAAAGGCATCGAGGAATTATGTATGAATCCAGGTGATCCACTTGGATGCCACCTGGTTTGCCCTTGCCTCCCTGTAACTATGAGCAGCAACCCCAGCCTGAAAAAGGCATGTTATCAAGCATTCAGATCCCCCCTGGGATGAAGGGGTGGGTCATACCAACAAGTAAGCCATCAATACCTGCCAAGGTGAAACTGAGGGTGAGAGAAATTTAGAATGGATAGTGGAGGAGGAAGAAGATGCCACCAGTTGTGACTCCAAGATCATCTGCATTGAACTGGCTGCGAGAATGTGTCAGTAAATCTCCAACTACAAGGAGAGTAATGAACCAAGGGCCCCTGACATCCATTGCTGGCTTTACATGGAAGCCAAACATTCCATGGATTCCATGGGTTGCTCCTGGCCAGTGGATGGCATGGCAGGGATTCTAAGATTTAGTCCCCTTCCTGGGAGACACAAGACCCCGGTCTCAGCTGACTTTGGCTGGAGGACCCTTACTCCCACCCCATGCACTGCCTTGCCAAACTTTCCTTGGAGTGCACTGCCTTGCCAAACTTTTCCATGCTTACCCTTGACCCAATCACCAATCTACTTTCTACTCAGATCAGACTCACATTGTGGCCTTCTCCAGTACCCTCCTCATCCTCCCACACGCAGGTGTTTTCTCCAATAGAATCCCTACATGTTGAATGCTATCTTGTAGTCTGCTTATTGGAGAACTGGATTAACACAGTGACCACAAAGCCATGGGTAAAACACTTCTCCTGCCCGGCCAGTGTGGCTCAGTGGTTGAGTGTTGACCTATGAATCAGGAGGTCATGGTTCGATACCCAGTCAGGGCACATGCCACGGTTGCGGGCTCAATCCCTAGTGTGGGGCTTGTAGGAGACAGCCGATCAATGATTCTCTCTCATCATTGATGTTTCTCTCTCTCTCCCTCTCCCTCTCCCTCTTTGAAATCAATAAAAATATATATTTTTAAAAACCACAACACACTGCTCCTTCTCAGGTCTCTCTGTCTCCTATTGTGAAATAACGATGGTGTCTCAGATGCTCTGTAAAGTTCCATTCAGCTCTAGACTGACTTTCCGGTTGGGGCTGGGGCCTGCCCTCAGGGCTGTCCCACTCTCTCAGGCCTCATTCTGAAGGTTCCAGACCTGATCTGGAGCAGAGTAAGCACTGGAATCCCCTTTGTCTTATCAAAGGACCAGGGCAGAGACAGTGGCTGGGCTCGTTGCTATATTGCCTGCTTCATTCTTTTGCCCATTCACAATGCCACGGGACCACAAAGTTAACCCACAGCCATCAAGGGTCGTTGTGCATTTCTAGAAAATTCTAGACTAAGTACTTTTAGTACCATCCCTGGAGACACCTTCACCCTTAGAAGTGTGCCTTCCATCTCAAGGTCTAATGTCCTCCATGTCCTCCCTGCCCCAAGATAAAGCACCAAAATAAGCCTTGGGAAAACTATGAATTTTGCTTAATTGGAGCCTTACATTTTTTTTCATTCTGGGAAATGTGGACTATTCCTTTCTGCTTCCAGAACAAAGGGTAACTGGTTCTTTGGAAGAGAAAAGACTTATGTTCAGCTCTATATCAAAATGTCTCCTAATCTTGAGATTCTATCTAGGACAGTGTATATTTTCAAACTTTAGTTCAAGTTCATGTCCTTTGGTTGCCTTAAACTTGGTGTTTGCCCTGGTTGCTGACGCAGGGGAAAACATGTGCTTTGCTCTCAAAAATAAAAAGGGAAAAAAGAAGAAGAAAAAGTTCACATCTCAAAGGTTGGGTTTGTTATGAGTTAGGTACTGAATTCAGAAATGTTTGACCTCAATTAACAAAGGCGATTTGCGTTTTTTAATTGTTTTGGGGTTTTTTTTGTTTGTTTGTTTGTTTTTTTTTTTACTTTGCTCTCTCTATCTCTTCCCTTGGAATTTATATAACTTTCAGAGTTTTGCTCATTCAACAAATGTTTATTTAGTTTAAACAATCAAATTTAGCATTTGTTGTAATTCAGAACTACCTTGCTGCAAAAGAGAAAAAGTTCACTTAATTAGCTTAAGCAAAGAGAGAAAGGAGGAAGAAGGAGGGGCGGGGGGAGCAGTTATTGGACCTCTAAACTAAACAATGGGAACAACAATAATAAGAACAAAGGTGGGATTCACCTTAAGGCTGTTAGGAGTGAGGGCTTTCAAGACTCTCTCTCTCTCTCTCTCTCTCTCTCTCTCTCTCTCTCTCTCTCCTTCTCCCTCTCTCTTTCTCTCTATCTCTCTTCGTCTTGTCCTCACTTCTGACTTTTATTTTTCCCTCCACATAATGGAGAACACAGCTACTGGTAGTTCAACCTCATAACCCAGCAGCTCCATGATCAGAGAGACCAAAAGGAATGTTCTCTTCCAGATTCGTTGTTAAAAATTTTAAGACATAACTCATTGATTTGGTTGTGTCCCATGCTCACCCTTGACCCAATCACTGCAGCTAGGGAGTTGACATTCAGTAACTCGCCTATCTGAAGTTACCTGAACTCTGCTGTGGCCAGAGAAGATGGCTCTTACAGCAAGGGAGAAAGGGTTGCTAGATAAGCAACAAGAACAGATTTTACACTGATTTATATTGATCAGCCTTGAAGTCATCTCTCTATCTAAAATAAGCTCTCTAGAGAGTTTGTTTTATTTTACAAGAGAGGTCAAAAATTGCCTTTCACATGCATACTCCATTCTCTGAGACACTGCCTTGTCCACAGACCCTGCTGACTAAGAACCTATGTTTTGAACTAGTTAACACTGACCTTTGCTCCACATCACTGATGACCAAAGTGAGCATCAGACCCAAGGACAGTCAATCTTCTGGTTGACTCATGTCCTGGTACAAATAGATGACCTGGATAATTGTTTGTTCTCTCTCTTTCTCTCATCCTCCCTCCCAAGAATTTGAACTAATAAATTAGGATAGAATTGGTCAGTTAGTGGTAGAAGCTAAAACCAAAAGGTCATAATGGAGAAGAGGTTGAAAAGATCATGAATGGGTCAGGTGCAATCGGAAGTTACGGGAAAAGAACTTGGGTCAGCAGAGGAACTGGAGAAAACAACTGAGATCAGACCTGCTAGAAGCAGGCGCAGAGTGAGCTGTCATTTAAAGGGTGGAGCATAAGGTGACGATCCATGAGCTCACTGAACAAAAACACACAAGGACCACTTCTTTTTTGGCACACTCTGGGCTGCGTGTTTGGGACACAGCTGTGAAAGAGATAAACACCTTTCTTGTAGCCTCGCAGGAGTGTAGAGCTAAATAAACACATGTGTACACACACACACACACACACACACACACACACACACACACACACACACATTTCCAGTGAGTGCTATAAAGAGGAAGAAGCCTACTATTGAGATGCCTATGATACTCAATGCTCATGTAGCCCTATTCTTGGACCTCCATGAACTTGTACCATGGGAATCATGATCTGAGCTCACCCGAGTAGGTTTCTGTTCCATGCAATCAGGAATCAAACAAAAAACACTTTGTCTCATCTTCTATTGCTCACCTTGACCAGCACGGGAAGAAGTCAATAATTATTGGGTGTGGGATGATTGGAAGCTATGCAAACTGACTATAGTCAAAAGCCCACTTCCTGAGAATGGATACAGGCAATTTTACTGAGACAGAGAAGGAAGAACTTTTGGTTGCACTGCTTGCTGCACCAACTTCCGCTCTGATGTAAGATTCTAATACTGCAGCATCCTATCCATTCAGTACTCTTGGATCAATACAAGTCCAGAACTATTTTAAGGTTTTTCTAGAATATGCATTATAAAGACCAGCTTTTCCACTGGGATGTATGCCAAATGCTCAAAGGAGGAAAAGAGGAGCTGAGATCAAAGAGGAGCTCCTGAGTGGGAAATGGCCCAGTGACAACAGCTAAGCAGTAGCATCTCGGGTTGGGAGAACGGAGGAGGCTGACGCTACTGCCCCCTTTGCTGCTCAGGTTGTGGTGAATGACTGGTATTTCTGCCCACGTTGTTCCTCTTCCCCTTTCTTCTGGAAACAAAAGTTGGGGCTGGGGGAAGGAATTGCATCTTCCCAGCTACATGCCCTACAAGCCCTCCCTCCACCTCTTCCCATCCTTTTCTCATGTATATAAAGTAGATTCAATTTGGTTTCTGTCAATTGCTATCAGAAGAGTTGGGAAGGCTCTCCTAGGTTCTGTCTCTACCTTTCGGAACCACACATTTAAACAAAGGGAGCCCAGGAGCCCTGTAAGTGGAGGGTTCCATGGGATTCATAGAGATTGATTTCCCTCGTTTGGAGAGATTCCCGCCTGACATCTATGCCCTGGGTGTGAAGGTGGGGCCTGGGCAGCCTCTTTGGATTCCATGTTGACATAAGAGATTAAGTTGCTCTGGGATACCCTAAGAGCTGTTTTGATTGAAAGAACAAACTAAATAATAATAATCTTAGCTCATTTGTTTCCTGAAGGCGACTGGAAAACAAGAACCTCCCCTTTGTGTGCGAGTGGAAAGGAGATAGGAGAGATGAGTGTGCTCTACGGGTCACGGCTTCTGGCATTTCCCTGTTCGCTGCCTTTATTGCTCGAAAAAGAACAGGGTGCTTACATTTCTCTTTGTTTATGTCATAATTCCTTTATCAGTGCTCTGCTCTTTTTTTTTTTTTTTTAAGTCTTTTAGTTTCCTTTATTGTTCAAGAGACCAGTACATCTTTTAGTTTCCTTTATTGTTCAAGAGACCAGTTACAAAACCAGCTTGCAACTCAGCCTACCACTGAACTCCTGCTCTTGCCAGCCTGGCCCACCCTCACACTGGCTCCCCAGCATCTTTTTCTCTCTTGTTGCACCCAGCACTTTGACACGGACAGAGTGTGAAGGGCCAGGCCTGCAGGAAGCCACACACTGTCTTGCAAAACCCCTCAGTGACCCATATGGAGGGAAAGGTCAACCTTCCTTCCAGCCCACGGTAAGGAACAGTGACCTGCCATGCCCTGGACAGCCGATCCTGTGACCAATAAAGGTCCCCTTCTGTAAGAACAGCAGGAGCGACTGGGGGAAATGCTTGTCTGGCCGCCTGGGTAACTCACAGCCTGTGGCCCCTGCCTGCTGCTGGACTGGGCCGGAAGTCCAGCTCCAGAGCTAGGTCACATGGGGCCTGAGTGATTAGAATGCTCCATGAAAGAGCATAGAGCAGCCATTGTCATGTAAAATTAGCCTGGGCAGAGCCCCAGAGAACATACTGTTGGAATCCATCCTGCTCCCCCTGCGCAAGGGCGTGTGAGAGATAAAAATGGCTCCAACTCCTGCTTTTGCTCATCAGCATTCTCCCAGTGCCACACTATCCCTCTCCTACTTCTAATCCCCCTCTTGCCCTGGATTCACTGACAATCACATTTCCTCCCAGTGGCTGCCCGGAGAGGGAAGGTTCTCGTGGCCATGGAGGGCTGGGAGAATCCAAGGAATGAATTGAGTGACCTCATATTTGCCAAGCTCCACCGAAACCACATGTATGTTCCAGGTCAGCAAAAGGATTTGGCTCCCCTTCCAAGCTCGCCTCTCTCCACTGAATGTCTCCTCTGCCCAAGTTCACCCTTCAGCCTGATAACACAGAATAAGGCCACTGTCTGGTTGTCCCCCGAGGCCTTTCATTCAAAGCCAAGACTGCTAACAGTCTGCACAATACCGTTCCCAAAGAAGGCTGCGGCTTTCTCCCCAGGCCTATGCAGAACCCAGAGCTTGCCAATAGCCGATTTTTCTGCCCCACGAGAGCCAGCTAGAGCCAGGACAACTTTTTTGGAGACTTCCCATCAATTACTTTTTCTTTTCCAAGCTGGACACTCCCCATGGAGCAAGGCTGGGAGCTGAACTGTGCTCTGAGAGTATCCTGGCAGGGAGAACACGAGAGGGCTACATGGAAACCTTATGCTCTACCTACCGACTTCTCCAACAAGTGGCCCTCACAAGCCACAGCAAGGATGAACGTGAACACTGTCATTTCTTGGCATCTCTGGCTGAATTTTTCAGGAAACAAAGGCATGAGCTGTTTCACCATCTTGTCATCTTAACAGTTGGTGAAAAGGTAAAAGGGAATAAGTAATGGGATGCACCAAGCGATGGAACAAACAAAACCGTAAAACGCTCATGACTAAGTCCCCGATCAAAGTGACGGCTCTTAGATAGGCAAGAGATTTGGCCCGCCTCAAAATAAGAAATGTGGATGGAGCCTCCAGCAAGGGGTCTCAGAGTAAGTTTTCCATGGGCTTGAAGAAGCACACGGTGTTTCCTATTAACCATCCCACACTCAAGAAAAAGGATTATTTATCTGAAACTAATAGAATGTTGCATGTCAACAATCATTTTTAAGTAAATAAAATATTCACATCAAGTAAAAGAAAAAAAGAAAAATTGTCACCGAAGAAATTGACTTTGGGTTATAAACTGAGGGAAATATTGGAAAGGAAATAAATAAAATATGCGTACAGATTGTGCTATGATAATAAGATTGATTATTATCTTTTTCTCTATTTTTCTAACATCCTATATTCCATCCTATCTAATAAAAGAGTAATATGCAAATTGACCAACCTACGCTACATCCACAAGCCACACTCACCAGTCAAATCAGGAGCAAGTATGCAAATTAACCCAACCAAGATGGCTGTGGCCATGGAGCGAGCAGGAGGCTTGGGTTTCCCCGGCAATGGAGGAAGCCAAGCTTCCTGCACACCCTGGCCTGCCTGGCCTCCGCTCAAGGCTACAAAGTTTTAATTATAGAAGATAAATAAATCCCAACAAAAATGGCTGCAGCCACTGAGCAAGCAGGAGGCTTGGGTTTCCCCGGTGATAGAGGAAGCCAAGCTTTCTGCCTGCCCTAGCCTCCGCTCAAGGCTACAAAGTTTCAATTATAGAAGATAAATAAATCCCAGATACCAGGGCCTCTGCTTGGGTCGCTGGGGGGCGTGGCTGGCCTGCAAACCACCACAGGCCCCTCGCCCAGGCCACCCCACACCCCAAGGGACCCCTCACCCTGATCCAGGACACCCTTCAGGGCAAACCAGCCAGCCCCCACCTGTGCATGCGGCCTCTATCCTCCTATCTAATAAAAGAGTAATATGCAAATTGACCATCACTCCATCACAAAAGATGGCTGCCCCTATGTGGTCAAAGATCCTGCCCCTATGTGGACACAAGATGGCCACCACAAGATGACCAGCAGGGGAGGGACCAGGCCTGCAAGGGAGGACAGTTGGGGGCGATCAGGCTGGCAGGGGAGCAGTTAGGCATCAATCAGGCTGGCAAGGGGAGTGGTTAGGGGGTGATCAGGCTGGCAGGCAGAAGCGGTTAGGGGCAATCAGGAAGGCAGGCAGGCAAGCAGTTGGGAGCCAGCAGTCCTGGATTGTGAGAGGGATGTCCGACTGCCCATTTATTAGCCTAAATGGGCAGTCGGACATCCCTCGAGGGGTCCCAGATTGGAGAGGGTGCAGGCTGGGCTCAGGGACACACACCCAGTTGAAAATTTTAGTACTCATTCTTGATTCCTTTATTTCTTCTGCTTAAATATCTCAATGCATGCATCCTCTCATCTCTATCTCCACCAGGGCCTTCTGTAGACACTTGGTGCTGTTTTGACCCTCTTTTGATCATTGACACCCTCCCCTAAATGACTCTGGTGGCTGGCCTCACTAATCATCCCGCCCATCCTCCAACAGTGGCCAGAGTGACTTTCTAAAATAGAAACCCTGGCATGTCACATTCCAGCTTAACCTCTTCAATAGCTTTTCCTTGCCTCCAGGAGACAATTTAAATTCCTTTCCATAATACACAGGGCTCTTCAAAACCAAACCTGCCCTCCCAACACACACTACCCCCCCACACACACACATATACACCCCCACCACCACTTGCAGTCCCCAGGTCACTTATTCCAGCAATAGCCTTATTCAGGCCATTACCTTTGCCCCCACCTGTGCAGCCTCCCAGGCCTCCATGAAACTCAAGTATCTCACATGTCCCCAACCAAGGAAACACTGACGGCCACCCACTTTGTCCTGACACTGACCCTGTCCACGTGGCTGTACTGTATACACACTTCTGGCCTGTGCACCCTGGATTTGTTTCTCTCTAGACTGTGAACTCTGGGAGGGCAGGGACCCAGTTCATTCATTTCTGGATCCTCAGCACCTAGCACAGAGGAGTTTGGTTGCCAGTTCAGTCCCTAATAGGGGACATACAGGAGGCAGCTGATTATTTTATTCTCATGTCAATGTTTCTCTCTCTCTCTCTCTCTCTCTCTCTCTCTCTCTCTCTCTCTCTCTCTCTCTTCTTCTCCTCTCTCCCTTCCTCTCTCTATAAAAATCAATTTTAAAATATTTAAAAAAAACATAATAAACTCACAATTGGAAACCTACTTTTGCCCATCCCTGTATTTGTTGCTTTCAGAAAAAGAGGAGTGAATCAAGGAATTAAAATGTGGCTTCCTGCCATACTTGTCACATTATTTTGAACTGTACCATCTACTTCACCACAGTTAAAAATAAAATTCAGGGGAAAGAAGCTGATCACCTAAAATACTCCCCCCCAAAATTACCAAGTCACATCAAATACCTGTCTGTTTCCAGATTCTAGACTTTTCCTCTCGCCTACTGCTTACTCTCCTGGTTCCCCTCCCACCTTCCAACATGTGCTTATAAGGAAACTACAAAGAGGTGTCGCTACACTCGGGGCCTCAGAGGCAAAAGATCACGATGCCCACCCTGTGTGACAGGCAAGCGCAGTGGCAGTGACAGAAGCCCCGACCCAGTCTCCTCTCTGTGCAGCCTCAGACCAGCCCCTGGACAGAGGCCACGGCGAGCCGAGAGAGAAACCGGGAGTCACTGCGGGGGGAGCCGCTGCCCCATGACGATGAGCTAGAAATAGAGATGAAATATTCCTCAAATGATCATGTGAGTCAGAAAACAAGAATTTGCTTACACACAACCGGAGAGCTCAGCATCTGGGTTCTAGCCCATCCAGCCCTTAGCTGTGTGACCTTGGGTGAGTCACCCACCCCTTTAGAACCTCACTTTCCTCGGCACAACGTGAAGAGGGGAAGCAGGGGTCCTACGAAAGCTTGTGAGATTGTCGTAGAGAACTACATAGAAGTCTGCGTGTGGTCTAAAGCGAAGACCCTGGCCCCGGGAAGGAAGCTGGGTTCCGTCCTACACCGCTAAGCATGACTGTGGTGCCCTTGGGCAGATTTCTTCAGCTCTTGGAACTTCAGTTTCCCCATCTGAAAAAATGGGGCTCATTAAATGGAACTTCCAGAGCTGTAGGAAGGAATAGAGAGGAGCACTGACTATTGTTGGATTTTAAAAATCCTCATCTGAGGATCTAACCGGAAACCTAGGTATGTGCCCTGACTGGGAATCAAACCCGCAGGCTTCTGGGATGATGCTCCAATCAGCTGAGCCACAGACAGGAGATTATTGCTGGATTTTTTTTTTTTTAATCCTCACCTGAGGATATGTTTTTATTGATTTTTTAGAGAGAAAGGAAAGACAAGAGAAAGAGAGAGAGAGAGAGAGAGAGAGAGAGAGAGAGAGAGAGAGAAGAAGAAGAAGAAGAAGAAGAAGAAGAAGAAGAAGAAGAAGAAATGATGTGAAAGAGAAACATTGACTGCTTCCCTCCCTCAAGCCTCCCAACTAGGGATCAAACCTGTAACCTTTTGTTGTACTGGACGACACTCCAACCAATGAGCCTCCCAGCCCAGCCCAGCCCAGCCCACCCCTCACCCTGGCCAGGGGACTATCCTTGGATTTTGAGGCCACAGCAAAGCCATCAGGAATGCAGACCCACCTGATTTCAAATCCCCATTCTGCTGTGTCACCTTGGGTCCTCGGACAAGCTGCTCACTTCCTCTGAGCCTCTGCCTCCTCCTGTGACAAACAGAGATAACAGCTACTACTCTGAGGGCTGGGGGAGGGTTAAGTAATGTCAGTGTAAATACATACACTCAGGCTCTGGCAGACAGCATGTTGCCCATCTCACTTGTCACACTGAGCTGCCTGGACCAAGTGTCCCCGCCGCCGCCCCCACTCCTGCTCCTTCTCCACTCACTTCCCCTGGAGTCCCATCCTTCCAGGGAGAGGAGGGAAGAGGGAAGCAAGGTCACAGGTGACAGGGGACGGGCCCAAGGTGACCTTGGAGGCACAGAGAAAGCTGGCCTGGAACTCATCTGCCCTCAGAGCCCTCAGGTTCACCCCGCCTTCCCTCCCTTGGTTTCCGAAGCTTAAAATAGCCTGAACCGGTGTGGCCACATTTCAGTGTGCCACTCGGAGAGAACCCCTGGGGTGCTTTCAAAGCCGGCTCTGAGCTCCTCACTAGGCAGGCTCCGGTTATGAGTTATTCATACACACCCAGGCTCCACCGCGTCTGCCGGAAAATGTGTTCTGAGTGCTTTTCTGCTAAGGCCCCTCTGCAGGCAGCTCGGCTGGCTTGCTCGGAGGGGTCAGACCAATCTGTTCCTTTAATGAACAGTGGTTGGGAACCCCTGCTAGTGCTGGTAGGAGTGCTGCTGTGGGGAGGGAGGGATACAGGTTCCAAGGGGAGGCCAAGGCCAAGGACCACATGATGGGAAAAGCCTACACTGGGTGTCAGGAGGCTGGTATTCGAGATCCAACTGTACCCTTCACTGTTATGTAACCTTGAATAGGTCACCTTCCCTCACCGGGTCTTCAAATAGCACCATTCAGACCAGGCTTTTGCGGGAGTAGAAGAGGGGAAAGTGGCGGGGGGGGGGGGGGGGGAATGATGATGGAAAGAGACTTGACTTGGGGTGGTGAATACACAATACAACATACAGGTGATGTATTATAGAATTGTACCCCTGACACCTATATAATTTTATTAACCAATGTCACCCCAATAAATTAAAAAAAAAAAAGACCAGGTCTTTTTAGATCTCTCAACTTGGCTGTGTTCTGCACTATGAACTGGCTTCATTCTCAGACCTCATATGATGTCAAGATGGCCTCCAACAGCTGCACACCTACCTCTCTTCTCCTGCTCCCATCCAGCAGGAAACAGCTTCTCTCCCCCTCGTGGCTGAGCTGGGCTCTGTGCCCTCAGAGCCCATTCTGAGCCTTCTCGGCTTCCTCCCTGTGCTGCAATGGCTGCAACATGGACATCTGCATCCGCAGCCTCCCACGCAGCCAGGGTTCCGGATGCGAGGCAGGTGCCACCATCAGATGCTCTGGCGAGAGGTGCCGTGTTCTTGCCTCACCTGCTGTGGCTCCAGGCCAATGTACAGTCTCTAGATTCAGAGGTGGTGGGAAGCCTCTGAGGCCTGGGTGCAGTGACTGGGTACATTCCTCAATGCAATGGTTTGGGGGGCGGAAGTGGGGAGCTACCCCTCCAGCTTCTTGCTTGATCCGTGGTGAGCAAAAGACACCTTTTCCGGAGACCCAGCCCGAGCCTTGGGCACATGCCCACTGCGGGGGCTGGGTTAGTCATCTCTGCCAAAAGATAAGAAGAACGATTTCCTAAAATTACTATTACTTTAGTAATGCCAAGTTACTTTACCAATAATTCAATTGCAATTATCAAAGGAAAGGGGAAATGGGGATTGGGCAACCAATAAAACAACCCATGTCCACTATACATCCCAATGCAGACGTCAGGGTAAGGCACCCCGAGGATGTGAATGGATAGCAAAAGATGTCAAGATTCTGTCCAGGCTACATTGTGGGGCAGCAGACTCAGAGATCCCCTCTGTCCCCCTTCCCGTCTTGTGTGTCCATCCCCTGGCCCTACGTGCTCCTTCTGGCCTGTACCTGTGAGTCACTCAAAAAGACAGCGCTGGGTGAGTGCACTCCCAGAGCTCACCTTGGCCGGTTGGCCCTTGACCAATGACTGACTGGGACAGGGGGATGGAAGGCCAACTCTTGGCCTCAGGGCCGGGCTCACTCTGAGCTTCACTGACAGTGGAGGGCTCTCCTGTGGGATCAGGCTGAAGCTGGGACTTGACCAGAGAGCACACCTATACTTGACTTCTCCCCCTCCTTGTCCTTCTCCCGCAGGCCCTGGGAAACTTCTTTAATAAGTCATTTGCACGTGACTCCCCATCTTGGGGTTTGCTTCCCAGGAACCTGGACACACTGAAATGGCCAGAGGTGTTCACAGCCAGTGACAACCTCGTCTCCATTTCGGCTCACTTGGAACATGGCATTGTCAATAGAGAGGTGAGTCCCACTTCAGGGCTAGGATTCTGGATGTCAAATGGTTTCCTCCTTTTTGGAATAGAGATCATTTGATGGGGACCTTCTATAATTTCTCCTTTGCCCTTCAAGCAAGATTAAAGCCTTGCAAAGCGCAGACAGCATCAATTAGTCATGGTTTTATTTTCCTTGCTCCTTGATTAGAAAATACTAATGGTTACCAGAGGTGTCCCCTTAAACCCCCCAAAAATCACTGTGGTGGAGATAGTTGCCCTGAGTCACAGGATCACATCTTGGCTTCTTGCTTCCTTCTTCCTTCTTCCTTCTTCTTCCTTCTTCCTTCTTCCTTCTTCCTTCTTCCTTCTTCCTTCTTCCTTCTTCCTTCTTCCTTCTTCCTTCCTCCTTCCTCCTCCTCCTCTTCTTCCTCCTCCTCCTCCTCCTTCTTCTTCCTCCTCTCCTCTTCTTCTTCTTCTTCTTCTTCTTCTTCTTCTTCTTCTTCTTCGTTGTCTTCTTCTTCTTCATATATCTTTATTGATTTCAGAGAGGAAGGGAGAGGGAAATAGAGATAGAACCATCAATGATGAGAGAGAATCATTGATCCGCTGCTTCCTGCACGCCCCCTACTGGGGATGAAGCCTACAACCCATGCATGTGCCCTTGATTGGAATCAAACCTGGGACCCTTCAGTCCGTAGGATGATTCTCTATCCACTGAGCCAAACCAGCTAGGGCACATCTTGACTTCTTGGCAGCTCTGGTGTCAACAAAGGTTCCTGGGGAAGGAGAGGTAGAGGACACAGAGCGGAGGGGCAAGCCCTGGGGGGTCGGCGGCAGGATGCTTAGGAGAGCTCCTTTGGGCTCTGCTGCTGACGGGCAAGGTGAGCCGTCCTGGGACCATGGGACACTTCCTCACATATTGGAATGATTGCCTCGTGGGTCCTTTCCAACTCCACAGTTCTCTACTCCTGCAGGAAGGCTGTCCACACAGCCACAGAGAACGGAATTTTAATACTGAATTTTAGTTTTTTCATAGACACCAGAGGGAAATAGAAGCCACTCATTTTATTGTCTTTCTATTTTTCTAAGAAGTAAGCAAATTCATTGCACTACAAGCAAATACATGAAGACGGAAGGCTGACCTTACAGCATCCAAGAACAATTCCAGACCCCAGCCAAGATGAACATTGGGAATTTCCTCCTTAAGCAGTGGGTCAAATGTCCAAATCAGTAACGTCTTTGTCTTGGACCCACAATCCCACTACCTCCTACTGAGAGGGACAATTTTGGGGAGATGGTTATATTGTAAGAAAACTTCTGTTTGCCAACTTGGAGGGCTGGGTAATTACAATTCCAGGCCTTCACATAGGTGGTTTCTTCAAATGCCTTCATTTATTTGCTGCTTAGGGTAGAAGAAACCCCATTTATATGCCATTTCTTTTTCTCCCAGGGAGGCTAAGAGCTCAGTACGACTAATGGACTCTGTATCACTGACCTTAATGTAGGTCTAGGAACCTGAAGGCTACAGCAATGTGGTGGTTTGATATTATAAAAAGCATCTATTTTTATTGAGAATGGAAGATCAACTACTAAGATGTCCATTCAGAAAACAATGTAGCTGCTAAAAGGCGACATTATTTACATAGTTTCTATATACGGTAGTTGAGGGGGGAGGGAGGGAGGGAGAAGAGAGAGAGAGAGAAAGAAAAAGAAGAAAGAGGAAGAGGAAGAGGAGGAGGAGGAGGAAGAGGAGGAGAGGAAGAAGAAGAGGAGGAGGAGGGAGGAGGAGGTGGTGGAGGAGAAGAAGGAAAAGGAGGAGGAAGGGGAGAGGGAGGAGGAGGAGAAGGAGAAAAGAAAGAAAGAAAGAAAGAAAGAAAGAAAGAAAGAAAGAAAGAAAGAAAGAAAGAAAGAAAGGAAGAAAGAAAGGAGAAGGAAGGAAGGAAGGAAGGAAGGAAGGAAGGAAGGAAGGAAGGAAGGAAGGAAGGAAGCTTTATACATGATGCTGAATTTTAATCCCAGCAGACTGGCCCAGCTGTGTCCAATAGAAATATGGTGTGAGCCACATGTGTAACTTGAAAATATCTAGTAATCATCTTAAAAAAGTAAAAAGAAGGCAAAAAAACAAAATATAGTTGAAACCACTTTTTTCAGACAGGGCATGTAGATACAACTATTATCAGATATTCTACACTTTCTGGGGTCTAGAATACCTGACAATTTTTTTTTATTTATTTTTATTTTTGGTGAACATTAACTTGGCTGAATGTAGAATTATTGGTTAATAAAAATTTCCCCTAAAAATGATGTTGATGTTGTCCAATTACTTCTTTTGTTTCATGTAACAGAGGAGAAATCTAAAGGCACACTGAGATGTATTTATTTGTAGTAATTCCCCTGGAAGCTTACATGTTTGGTTTGTTTTTTTCTTTACCCTTACAATTTTTAAAAATGTTCTCATTATTGGTCTATGTAATAAATTGTGCCTGGTACTTCATGACCCTTCCCCATCTCTTGGCTATAGACATTTAAGGTCCCCCTGTTAGATAGCAAGGTCAGAAATAATAAAATTTGAATCTGAAAGCCCTGAGCCTTTTGAGTAACTACATGATTGAAAGACAGTGAGACGTGGTAGAAGGAACTCAGCCTATGGTGTCAGCTCTGCAAAGGATGCCACATGACCTTGGGTGCATTGCCTGACTTCTGCTCAAACCTTGGTTTCCTCATCTGTAAATGGGGATAGGAACAGCGCCTTGCAGACTTGTGAGGAATAAACAAGGCACTAAGCAGGCCCTCCATAAATCCTACCTACTTCTCTGCAATATGTGAAGAGTAATCCTTCCCCAAGGCCAAGACCATAAAACTTTGGTTCAAGAAAAAGTCAGATTCTATCTCGGGACTCAGAGTTGCTTTTATTGCTAAGTGGAAAGATTCTTGGAGAGGTGGCTCCTTCTTTGAAGGATGAAAATATTCTAGAGGAGCAGGGCATGCATGCATATCAGCAGCTCAAATCCAGTGACAGGAGCATGAGCTCTAGGCTTGGGAAGAGGAGAGGAAAGAGAGAGGCTGTTTTTCTCTGAGTCTCTGACACAGGCCGCTTGGCCTTGTCTCGGGTGCCCCTGTTGTCTCTGTGCCTTTCATTGTGACTTAGAACTGTGACTTAGGACATGGTGTTCGTGGGGCCCATTCGTTCATTCATCGAGCCTCTCACATCAAGAGTGGTCCACAGGCCAGCAGCTTCAGCATCACCCAGGAGCTTGTCAAAAATGCAGAATCAGCCCGGCCAGCATGGCTCAGTGGTTGAGCGTTGACCTATGAACCAGGAGGTCAGGGATGCGGGCTGGATCCCCAGTGTGGGGCATGCAGGAGGCAGCTGATCAATGTTTCTCTCTTATGAAAGATAGAGATGTTTCTATCTCTCACTCCCTCTCCCTTCTTCACTGGACCAAATAAAAATATTTTTTTGAGTGCAGAATCTCAGGTCCCATTAAGGAGGCACTGAATCAGAATTTGCATTGTAACCAGATTCCCAAGGAAAACATGCGCATATCAAAGTTTGAGAAGTTCTAGTATGGACCACATATGGGTCAGAAGTGAAGTTGTAGGTGGCTTCTTTGACACCAACCAATGATTTTATTTTCATGCTGTTTAAAAACAGAAATGAAAAGCACAGCAGAGGATTATAAGAGAAAGTAAAGCATAGAGAATTTTTAAATGTAGATTAAAGTCCAGTGGTTTTCCACGCAGTCAATTCTACGGGAGCCGGGAGGGGCTGGCTTTCCTCCCTGCTTCTCTGCCCTTGGCACTTAGCTGGCAAGGACCATTTTTTCAGAACATGTTCTCAGCCTCTCTGCTGGACCACAGACATGAGAACACAACTGCTGGGAGCCACGATCATGCCATCCATGGCTTTATGGCTGCCCCCTGCCCAACTAATCCTGGGGAATTACACTGGCACCTGCCACTTCTATAGGTGTTCTGTGGCTGCAGCCTTGACCTCCATCTGGGCCCCAGGTCCTCCTTCACCTCTTCGCCAGACATACTCTCTGAATGTATGTTCCCAGCTCTGGCCACCAGCCCCTAGCCTGAGCCAGAGACAGAGCTGACATAGATGCCAAAACTTTACCTTGGCTTCTAGCACTGGAATCTTCAAGGACGTCTGAACTCTGTGGCCTCCAAACTTGTGAGGTGCAAGCTCTTCCCTAGGCCTAACCTGTCTGTCCAACTTGAGTTCCCAGAGGTCAAATAGAATGTGGCCTGAGGGAGGGGCCTAAGTCCATCCTGGGTTTTGCTCAGTCCTCACATGGCTTCCTTCATCAGCTGCATGCACTCAGGGAACCTGAGTGTCTTGCCCACTCTTGTATCTGGAGTGCCCACTAGAATGTCTGGCACATAACAGGCACTTGATATGTGTTTGAACTTAAATCACAGTGCAACAAGAGCCTGCATGATTTTAGACTGGAATAGCGAGGAATAAATCGAATATCCAAATCATTGGTGTGGCCTTACAGGAGCGAAGCATAATTCCTCTCTGCTGTGGACTATTGCTTCCTTCTTTCATCCATAAGGATGAACATATCCCCATGGGTTTAATGGGCCATTTGGTGTGGGGAGGCAAGGCCCCCTGGGGTCAGTCTGCCTGGGCAGGGTGAGCTTAGAAAGCACTGGAGAATCAAATGAAGTGGGTGGGATGTGAAGTGGGTGGGATGGGTAGCCTAGGGAGAGGGGTAGGATGGTCTGGAGACTGGAGACATGGGAGAGAAGCTGGGAGAGATCAGACCACCTCTGGGGGAACAAAGGAGGGTCCAGGAGACGGAGGTGAAAGTGGTATTTTATTGGAGCTCCACCTATCACTTCCCAGCCACAACCTTGTGATGGGGGGGTCTTATGGAAAGGGAGCCGCGTCCCACATTTAAGTGGATGAGAGAGGGGGGGGCAAAGAGAAGAGAAGGGTCCAAGCTGCTGAGCAAGGAACGTCTGAATAAGACCCAGAGGCATGGCCTGGTGAGCGGAATGCAAGGCTGTGCCAGGAACCCACCAGGAACCTTGGAGTGGATGTGAGGTGGTTCCTGCGTGTGGGAGGGGCCACGGGCCAGTGAGCATTGTACTGAAAGGAAGGAGGGATCCCCAAGGCCAGAGGATTTAGAGACACCGGGCTGCTGTCACATGCCTTATATAAGATTTTGCTCCGTTGATGGAGCCACTCCGGCTTTTGGGAGAGTAAATCTTTAGTCCGTGGAAGCTGTGAGCACATGACTGAGTTTTAGTCCCAATGTTGTAAAAGCCTCCCTGGAGACTCCTGGACGAAAGTGAAAACTGTCACCACAAAATGACAAATGAACCGGAATAACCAGGGTTGGATGACCTCCACGAATCGCCTGGGCTGCTTCCCATGATAACAAAGCCCTCCCCTCCCCGTAAGAGACAGATGTTCCGATTACCCCACAGGCCTGTGGTCCTGAAGCCCACCTACCCTAGGGTTGAGAGGCGTTTTCAGAGAAACCCATCTGTGGCTCTATGAAAAAATAGGAATATTCAACATGGTGCAGTGAGGAAAAAATAAACGATTTTAGCACTGGGAGAGGACAATTTCTGAGAAAAATTATACATAAAAAACCAGATGGTTCTTTTGTTTCCAATAGCTGCCTATAAATTCTCTATTTTTCTGTTCTGTTCCGTGGAATTGAAACTGACATTTTTTATCGTGAGTCAGTTAACAAGAAAATTGTGAAAACAAAACAATGGATGCCAGTTTTTCCCTCTTTATTTCTTTCCAAACAAATAAGTCTAGAGGTTCAGATAAACTTTAGAAAGAGAGAGAGAGAGAGAGAGAGAGAGAATAAAAATCAAAGGTCTGTTTTTAGAATGGAAATGGTAGGAGACTTGACTTGGGTGGTGAACACACAATACAATATACAGATGAGGTATAAAATAAAATAAAATACTATAAAATAAAATGAAGTGGGCAGAATGTGAAGATTTCTGAAATATATATAATTTTATTAACCAATATCACCCCAATAAAAGTCAGTTTAAAAAAGGAAATTGGATGATGCAACTAAAAATAAAATGCCAATATAAAAAATAATAATATACTTCCAAAAAAAAAAAAGAAGAAGAAGAAGGCTTCAGCAGTTGTCTTTCTTAAGCTGCAATGCAGATTTGAGGACACCCTTTATCCAGCTGCTGCACATCTGGAATGTTGGAGTTGTCCTCGAAGTGCTCCTCGCAAAATAGCAAAAAACACCTTTCGCTTTTCTGACCCGTGTGGTTGCCTCGTCTTTTCCAGACTTGGGCTGTGGAAAAACGCTGCTCTTGGCTGGACAGGCGCAGTTTAGCAAGTTCCAGGGGAACTGGTGGGCCTGAAGAGCCATCTGTATTTGTTGCCCCCTGGGGCTCCCAATCAGCCACTTGGCTCCCAGACCCACCGGGCTGAGTGTTGCAATGCACACCAGGAGGGGAGAAGAATGCAGCACAAATGTCGCCAGTGAGAAGGGACTCTGTCTGCCTGTCATCTGGTTTGTGCACTCATCCTCACCCGCACCCAAATCACCATCACATACACAGAAAGGATGATGGGGGACATTCCTGTCTTCCATTGACCACAAAATGCCTCCTGTCCTGGAGACCTGGGGGTGGTGGCGCTTTGGTGTGGCTGTGTCTTGCTTCTTCTCCCAGCCGCATGACCCATCTGAGATGCTTCATGCCAGGTCCTCTGGTGAGCGTTGGAAGAGAGGTTGCACTGACCAGTAGGAAACCCACTGAGCGACTAATTGAGCTTGACGCCTGTCTCCCAAGACAATAAACATCTGAGAGAAAGGTCACTGGGCTCTAAGTGTAGTAAATCAGCTTAGCAAAGAGTCTCTTTCCTACCCCTAAGTACTAGTTACAATGAGTTCCATAGGATGCATGACCTTTAGAAATGGGGTGGAATTTGGGGTAGGGGTGGGGAGAGTAGTGCATAGATTTAAATAAGTAAATATATACTGTCTTTGTCCCAAGGTAAATACAGCATTTTGCTGATCATTAAAGTACTTTAGGGAATGGTGTATTCTTTGATGAAGGTGGTAAATGAAAATGAGAAAGGCCAATGGAATCCCAGGCCCCAGCTTTGCACGTGCTCAGTTTCTGCATTGGTACAGATTCCTGTCCCACATCCCCAGTGAAAGCTTGCCTGCGTCTCCCTTCTGTGAACTCCATCTGTGTCTCTCATTTTGCATGGAATGTTTGCAGATTCAAACAGTAACAACAACAACAACAACAACAACAACAACAACAACAACCTTCCTTGGCATTCTTTCAATTTTTCTCAATTCTCCTATAAGGCCCTGAGGGCATATCTGTGCCTTTGGATCGCCATTGTCAAGTTCAGGACCCTCCTCATAGAAGGTCTTAAAATAATAAAATAATGTGGAAAGAGTAGTATCTGGGATATATGGCAGACCCCAAGCAAGGACAAGTCTCCTGCAGTAGGAAAAGACAAGAAGAGCAGCTCAATTCAGAAAACACATGCTGATGTCTACCAGTGACTGTAACAGAGAAAGAATTCTTTCCAGAGGTAAATGGAATTGTGCTGGGCACCCAGCCACCTTCAACTGAACTGTAGGCATGGATACAGGAAGTGGAGAAAATTCTGAGAAGCCACAGGAATTGGGACTTTAAAAGTATAACCTACTTATAGGTTAGGAGGGGGGAAGGGTTCGTATGCTGTTACATATTCAGGAAAATTGCAGGAATTTTGTGAACCAGTTAAATCATTGGTAACGTGAAATTGGCTTGTTGAGAGTGTTTATACCATAGAAATTGGCACACATTACAAATCAGCCTCGTCCCACCCCATTCCATCCTGGAGAGCTGGTTTACCAGAATACTACTGCTAGCATCTGACCATCTGTGGACAGGCAAGAATAATGGTTGATCAAAAGCTTCAAGCCCACTGCGACCTTAACTGGCCTTATTGCACAAAGCACCAGCCTCTGCCACAGCAGCCTAGGCGTGGTCCAAGGAACAAAGGTTGGACATTACCTATAGCTGAGAACCTTTGGTCCCTCTGGGTCCTGTCATCTACATCGTCTCACCTGATACCACTTATAGTCACAGCTTTTCTTACAAAGAACTACAATGTGCACACATATCTAAGACACATTTTGAATTTGTAAGTGACTTTTATTATGGGCTCTCAGAGAACTGCATATGAATTAGATTAACCATTGCTCCCAATAGTGGCCCCCAGTGTGAACGAAGCAGAACCAGGAATTCCTGCAGAGGGCTCGTGTCTCTGAGCAGGACACTTCCGTCTTGGATCTCTGCTGCCTCTTATGGCTCTTCTCTATCTATAATGTGTCCCCGGTTGACCTTACCTAGCCCCATGACATTAACTACTGTTGTACCCCGAAAGCACCCAAACGCAGCTATGATTTTTCTCCTGAGCTCCAGACTCATGCCCCGCTTCCTCCTCGACACCTCCACTAGGATGTCCAATGGGTGTCTCAAACCTCTCAAAGGTGACATTGGCTCACGTCCCTCCTCGGCTTCCAATGGCTTCTCGTCTCGTGCCAAACACAAATCTGTAAAATGGTCTGATTTACATCCCCAACTCATCACTTCCCTGTCTGCCTCCCTCAAGGCTCTCCCTCCTGCCGTGCTGATCTCTTTGCTGTTTTTCAAAGGCAGTCAGGCTCCACTCTGAGAGAACATGCCAGTCCATCCGCCTGGAAAGGTCTTGCCCAACTGTCCTCATGGCTTCCTCCCTCACCTCCTCCAAGTCTTTATCAAAGGCCCCTTTTACAGAGGCCTTCCTTGGCCATTTATTTTCCATGACGACCCCCTTTCACACCCCATACTCCCTTCCTTATCCCCTATCTCCTATCACCTCTGAATATTCATACCTTACTGACTTTCCCGTTTATCGTTTTTTTCCTCCCACTGGAATGTAAGCTCCCTGAGAGCAAGGGTTTTAGCCCAGTTTGCTCACTGTTGTATCCCTAAGACTTGACATAGTAAGCAGCACATAGTCAGGACTCAGTAAATACCTGTTGAATAAATAAATGAAAATCTTGGTTTCTGTCCTCAAACCTGTTCCTCTCCTAGTCTGCATCTCTGCTAATGGGCCCTTTCCCGCCCCGCCCCTTGTCACTCAGCAGCTCAGGATGAATCCCTGAGCTACCCTCACCTTCTACATCCAACCCATTGGCAAGTGCTGACATCTCTGCCATCAAAATATATCTTGAATCTGACCCCTTGCCTCCACTTCTCTACAGCCACCATAGTCCAAGCCATTCTCACCCCAACTGGACAACTACAATCTCTTCCTGCCTGGACTTCCTATTGCCAGGCTCACCCTCCTGCCACAGCCCTCATGCCCACCCCGGCACACACACATTGCCAAAGTGATCTCTTAAAAATACTGGACAGAGTGCATGACTCCTCTGATGGACACCGCCAAGGCATCTCACCACACATAAGATACAATCCACGCTACCTGACCTGGCCACTGCTGACTTTCCAGACTCTCTCTGACCCCCAGTTGTTCTCTTTCCTTCAACAGCATGTGTCAGGTGCCCTCGCTGTGACAGGGCCGTTCAAGGTGCTTGGGACACAGGAGGGAACAACATGGAAAAATATTTATGTTCTTTGTGGAGCTTCAGTTCTGATAGGAACAAACAAACAGCAAGCAATAAACATAATCATTAATAATATACTGGGTAAGAAGGTGATGAGGGCTATGGGAAATAAAGAGAAATTAGAGAGGAACTGGAAGTGTTGCGTTTGGGCCAGTGAGAGTAGGCTACAGTATTAAATAAGTCTGCAGGTGGCAAGGCATGAGCCAAGATGAGGGAGGTGAGCCACCCCGGTCATCTCGCTGTTCCTGGAACCAGCTGGGGTGGGCTTGTATTGTGTCAACCCAGCTAAGCCGGAACTCCATTTCTCAGAATTTCCCTCCATGCGCGGTTCCAGGTTAGCATGACCCATCATTGTACACAAGATCTGGGAGCAGAAATGAAGCTGCAGCTTTATTCTTTTTTTCCCCCCTTTTATTTTTGTGGGAAGGTCGATGCAGGGCACCAGGTGCTACTGCAGCTCGCTCGCATTGACGCTTATCTGCTGGCTCATTTTGTTGACCAGCAGAGCAGCTGAGCCATAGCAACTTCAGTTCCCCTGGGATGTCTCCCTTCAGCAACTCCAGCTCCCGACCAGGTGCACACTTAGCCCCGTGACAGGAGGCACCAAGGCCGGAGGCCTGAAGAAGTCAGAGGTCCATCAGGTGCCAGCTCATCCTTGCAGCTCCCAACGTGTCCTCCCTCCCTCACTTCACGTTCATCTCGACTTCTGAAGTGCCTGCCTGCTGACTTCAGGATGGAGATGAGATGCAGAAACAACAGCCTTACGCCACAGTTAACTAATTTTTATGGAACCTATTACTCTCTGAAGTTACTTTTTAAACCTTGTCTATTACTTGCTTACCAGGGCTTATCCTATTCATGGCTCTGTCTCCATTACTCGGAAAAGGAACTGTGCATGGTAGGAATTCAGAAAGCGATGATTGAACAAATGTATTTGAGCATTTTTTTTTTAGTCTATCAACATATTTCTGAATACCAAATTAAGCAAAAATGGTTTCAACTCCAGGTGCGTTAAATGCAAATCTCACAAGCGATTAATGGAAAATGCCAGCATTTATTTATAAAGTCTGTAAGTAAATAAAACAAAGCATTTTATGGATTACCTTAGTCAAAATCACTTTCAGCAACAACTTGTAAAAGTACAACCAGACCAAAAACAAACCTTTTATTGTATTCACTTCACCAGGAACTACTCCCCTGTTTTTCTTAGACTTGAAATTGAAACAGTTATAAAGACAATGTCCTTTGTTAGTAAACTACACTCAAAGCTAAAGGAGCTGAGTAAAAGTTAACATTTGGTACTACCGCTCTAGCAAGAAATTGAGCTAATGGGGTTTGTTTTCCTAGCAAGAAAACACAGAATTAGATTTTTCAAATTATACTAAAACAAGACGACCCTTTACAACAAATGCCTTTGTTTTACATTTTAACCACTTCAAACCCAAATACTTCCGAATCACAACTTCTTTTGCCAATTATGTAATGTACTAGCAGCCCGTTTGCACGAAGATTCGTGCAATAGACCTTCATTCACCTGGCTGCCTGCACCAGTTTTCTGCCGGCACCAGGGACCCAGGCCTTGGCTGTGGCCACCGCCTTCTGCCTTCTTTCAGGGTCGGGGCTTGGCCCTGGGTGGTGGCCTTGGGCTCGGCTGCACCCAGCATCCCTGCTACGGATCGCAGGAGCCGACCCCCAGTGGTTTCCTGCGATCCGTGCAGGCTCCCTGCTGGTGCCCAAGGCTGGTTCCCGGCCTTGGGCTCGGCCGAACCCCAGCATCCCTGCAACTGTTTCCTGGTGGGCGTGGCTGGTGGGTGTAGCGAAGGTACGGTCAATTTGCATATTACTCTATTATTAGGTAGGATAGTAGTCCTAATTTTTGCCAAATAACCCATTTTAATTATCACGAATTATTCCTTCTAGACATCATACTGATGTATGCTCATCCCCCCCCCGCCCCTTCTCCCTTTATAGTCTCTTCTCTTAGCATCCTACCTGGCTGTAGATCTTCTGCACCAGAAGTGCTATTTTTACCGTGGCCAATCCGGGCGTAACTTCATTTCCCTCCTAAACATATTTGCTTGTTCCGTCATGCACTAAGCCAATATGTATTGACCATCTCCTGTGTTCCAGAAGCTGCTTTCGTGTCAAGGTCATTGTCTTGGAAGAGTGTCTTCCTTTTTCTGATCCATAAATGCACCATTGACCTGAAGCAGCAGGTATAGCCCTTCCTTGTTTCCAGAACATTCTCCCAGAGACCAGTTTAGGGTGTAACGCTTCCTGCTGCTATTCCTACAATTCTCTGCCACTCATTTCCATTTGTCCTTGGTTAAGTGCTCTTCCTTCCCATTTTTGTTCCTGCCCTTTCAAAGTCTGAGAACACCAGAGGATTTCCTGCACGGCCTCTGGTTTTACTGGCTCCCTTTCCTTTTCTTCTGCAGAGGATCACTTGCGATTGCAGATTTACAGAGACATTTCTGAGCATCCCCATTCTCTTGAGACAACATTCATTTGAAAGTCTCTGACTATGACATCTGGCCTATCTCTCCTCTGATCTTCGGGAAATCTGCTTCCCTAAAGTGGACATTGTATTGCTTTTATTTTTAAAAAAAATGTATTGTTGAGAGTATTACAGATGCCCTCCCCCCTTTTTTCCCCTTGCCCTCCCCACCTGGTTCCCACCCCACCCCAGGCTTTCACCATCCTACTGTCTGTGTCCTTTGGTTAATCTCTTCCTATACCATTTCCCCCTGGTATTGTATATCTTAACTGCAAAACTTTCCCCAACCTTGGCTATCATGAACTCAAAAATGGATTTTGGATTCAGACAGCCATGGGTTTGAATCCTGGCTCTCCCATTTATTGGCAGTATCACCTCACCAAGTCATTGAATGTGCTTGTATCTAAGTTTCCTAATCTGTACAAAAGAGAGCTACTCTAAATAGATTTTCCTTCCCAAAGATGTCCACACCAGAACTATTTACGTGTGCTCCATCCCATGTGTTTTCTTACAATGTCATGTTGACAGCCCCTATCTGGGCACACAGAAGAATGCTATGCAACTTCTGAGACTAAGCCATTCACGGCAAAATCCTAACTGCCTGGCGCTCTCTCAGGACATGCACTTTTGAAATAGGGTTGCCAGATTTAGCAAGTAAAACACAGGAAGTCCAGTTAAATTTGAATTTCAGAAAAATACATAACTTTTTAGTGTGCATCCCAAATATTGCATGGGACATACCAATACTAAAAAGCTATTGGTTGCTTCTCTGAAATTTAAATTTTAACCAAGTGTCCTATATTTTATATGGGAACCCCACTTTGGAGCCCAGAGCCACCATGTAAGAAGTTTGGCTTTCGGGAGTTACTATCTTTTTCAGTTTCTTGATGTTTGAGTCTTCCCAAGTATCAGACATGTGTATGAAGAAGCCTTCAGGATAATTTCTGCCCCAGCAAGTCTTCTAACCCCTACATAAACCCAGTCAACCCTCAGAACCACAATGATCATTATTGTTTCAAGCCATTAACTAACTTTGGGGGTAATTTGTTACACAGCAATAGGTAACTAATACATTTACTGACTTCATAGAAGTTTTGCATTGTTTAAAGGTAATAGCGTTGTAAGGCACCTAGCATAACATCTGGAACAAGTGTAATTGTCCCCTTTCTCTCCGGCCCCCATGCAAAATCATCTGGATACATGCATGACACCCTCCATGGTCTCTTTCCCCCAAGATTACTTTCATTTCCACAGAACGAATTTCTCTCTATTGGCCAGAACTGGATTCTGATGGTGTCCCCAAATGCTTTATGGAACCTCTGGGAGATTAAACTGGGAGCAAAGTAAGAATTGCTCTGTTTCAGCTCCAAGACGCCCTTGCATCATGTGAAGAGTTGAAGTCCCTCCCTGTTCATTCTCATGGCCCTGTGATCAGCTTTGAGAATCTTTTTAAATCTTTCTCTAATACAGTTTCACAAAAACAACTTCTGTTCTTCTCTCCTTTTATCTTTACACAAAGACTCTCTGATGTGCTTCCTCCCACATATTCATGAATTTCCATGAAGATAGTCATGGAGTATTATTTGTGTGTTTTGTTTTCATGTCTCCTCTCCCATTGTGTGCTGATGCCATTATTTAATGGTTGTTATAATTCCTGATAATTTGGTTCCTCCAGTGCCCCACAGATTGCTGCCTACCCCATCCCACTTCAGTCAGGTCCGTGATAAAATCATACCTATTCCTCCTCTTCATGTATGTTGAGACTTGCTGATTATCACTCAAAGTAGAGACATAGGATCTTATGGTAGGCTGAAGCTTAGCTCCCCACTACATCCTCACCCTTGCAACCTTTGAATGTGTTACCTTACATAGGGACTTCACTGGTATAACTAAGTTAAGGAACTTGAGATGGAGAGATTATACAAAATTATCCAAGGGACCCCAAAGTAATTACAAGGGTCCTTATCATAGGGAGACAGGAGCGTCAGAGAGAGATGGAGATGTGTTGATGGAAGCAAAGGTAGTAGGGTGTGAGGTCATGAGCCAAGGAATGCAGGAAGCCTCAAGACTCTGGGAAAGTCAGGGAAATGGATTCTTTGCTACAGATTCCTTGAGGAACACAGCTCTATACTGTACTGACACCTTGAGACTGATTTTGGACTTCTGACCTCCAAAACCCTATGATAATAAATGTGTGTTGTTTTAAGCCACTAAATTTGTGGTAATATATTGCAGTAATAAGACACTAATGCAGACCTCCACAAGTCTTAGGAAGTTAGCCTTAGGAGTAGGGGAACTTTCCAGCCCTATTCAAGCCAAGAGATCATTCACATGTGATAAGTGTATTTGTTTACAATTATGACCTCACCTCCTTTCCTAAAGAGTTTGAGGTGGCACATTAAGAAACTGACTCTATTTTTATTTGACCCAAATGAACTACAGCTGTAAAGAAGAAAAAAAAAATGTGTGACAACTCAAGTGTGAAGATGGAGTATGTTTAGAGAGAGGAAGAGAAACAGAATTCAACCTCACTGTGTCTGCCCTCCCAGGTGTCTTGCATTTAAGATTAAATCTGTCCCTGGTTTATGGTGAGAAAGACACAAGACACTGGTCTGTGACAGAGGCTGCTAGCTTTCACCAAACCCATTCCCTCTTCTTCCTGGTCACTAGCTAGACAGCATTTCCCAGACTATCTTGCAGTTGGGTGTGGCCTGTGACTGAGGTCTAGTCAATGGAATGTAAATAGATAATATATGTCACATCCAAGCTCGCCATCCCCCAAATATCCCATGGTCTATGTTATTCTATGTTCTTTATCCTTCCATTGGCTTGATACAAATAATCATGACAACCTGAGAAGCCATATGCTGGATAAACCACAAAATGGATAAACCACTGCTTGGATAATTACCAACCAATCAGGAACATCTGTTTTTGGACTTTATGTTAGTGAGGAATTAACTTCTATTGTGTTGAGCAATTCATTTTGGAGTTGTTTATCAGAGCAGCTAGCATTACTTTAAGGTAACACAATGCAAATCCCAAATATTTTGGGTAAACACAGTCTGTTGTGCAGACAGGTGCACCATGGAATCAGTGCCACCTGTATGAAGCCGATTGGGGTTTATGCTTCACTATGAGCATAGCAGGTTTTATAAACACGCCTTGAAGAATGGTTCTTTGCAGGTCTTCCTAGCTCAGCCCAATGAAAGCAACTGCTGATGCAACAAACCCTTCTTTTAATGCATTACATAACTTGTATTAACAAAAACAGCAGGGTTTTAATATTTTCACTGTGGTCTAAATGGGAATGAGGAAATCATTTAATTCCCTTTGACTTTGTCAAAACACAGGTCTCTGGACACAACCATTCAAACATTCTTTAGTGTCCAAGAGAAACACCACCCCCGAGTGTGTGCTTTGTCTCTGGACCTAAGATCAGGGTGACCGATCGTCCTGTTTTGCCTGCGACTGAGGGAATTCCTAGGATTTCCCCGGAACTTTCCATTTTAAAACCAGAACAGTCCCGGGCAAATCGGAAGAGTTGGTCACCCTACAGGAGACTATTCTGCTAGAAGCAAGTCTATATATATGGCTGGAAAGCCAGAAAAGAACAAGGAAAAGAGACTTTTTCCTCCTACTACCAGGAAAGGCATACTTTCAATGTAAGAAATGACATGTTGCCCGGCCGGTGTGGCTCAGTGGTTGAGCATCAACCATGAACCAGGAAATCACCAGTTCCATTCCCGGTTAGGGCACATGTCCAGGTTGCAGGAGGTGTGCAGGCGGGCAGCCAATCAGTGATTCTCATCATGATGTTCCAATCCCTATCCCTCCCCCTTCCTCTCCCAGAAATCAATAAAAACATTTTTTTTTTTTAAATTACAGACAAGGGTAGCAAAGCAGTGCCATGCAGCTCCCGCCTGCTGAGGTTGCAGATGGAGCGCTCCAGGTCTGAGGCCTGCTCCACGATGGGGCCCGGACGGCAGGTGCGGACGTGCAGCAGATGTGTTCGCAGCACAGGGAGGCTTTCTCCTCAATGAACCGAAGGAGAATTGGAAAAGATTCACTGTTACCTAAATCCTGTGTTTTGCTTCCCCGAAAATTACCTCAGTCATTGGATAATTTGATTTCACTTAAAATGAATTATTTCACTGGTCCTTAACACAGCCTGACATTCCAGTTCCTTCTCTCCCTGGTACGTAAGCATATTTCCCCAGTGAACAGGATACTAGTCCCAAACATTTTCCTCTCTCCTCTCTCCACACCCTAGCTCTCAACTGCTAATCTTGCCTCATATGTATTTTAAAATATAAAGTGATTCGCCAGAACTCTCCCTCTCATCCTCACCCTTCTCTCTCTCCCTCATTAATGAACAAGTATGCTCATATCTCTAATCTTCAAGGAAACCTCCTTTTCATCCATCTCCCCACTTCTCTGCTCTTTCTTACCCAAACTTCTCAAAGGAATTGTCTACACACACCCCTGGATCCACCTCCCTTTCACTCCTTAACCCACCACAATCCAATTTTTAACCTTATCTCCCTGTCATTCCATTTAAGTTGCCCTGGTCAAGACCTCCAGGTTCTTACTGCCTCCCTCTCGAAGCATTCCTCTCTCTTGGCTTCTGTGGCAGTCGCATTCGTGGCTTCCCTTCCACTCTATGTCTGTCGCTTCTGTGTCTCCTTTGCAAGCACTTCTTCCTTTGTCCAACCTGTCAATGCCCGCTAGGGCTTTTGGTCAGGAGCCCTCTCCTCTCCACCCCCCAGCCTCTCTCCCAAGGGGACCTTAGTAATCCCACAGCTGTATCATCCATTGCCTAGAGATGCCTAAAATTACCTCTCCAGTCTGAGTCCCACCTTTGAGCTCTCCTCGGCATTCATGGATTCTCATTTAGCCCTTCCATTCAAATCTTACAAGCATCCTAGACTTCATGACACCACCACCCACCCAGTAGAACCTAAAACCTGGTAATAATGCTTGAATTTTTCATTCTCATTCTCTCTCTTTTCCCCCCTTCCTCCCCCTCTCATTTCTCTCCTATGGCTACCTCCAAAATATATCCCCAATCCATCCCCTTCTTCCCATCTGCACTGTCACCTCTCTAATCCAACCCACCATTATCTCTTTTCTGGACTGGCCCTATACATATTTCCAAAACTCCAGAGGTAACTTCTTTAGACATATCACATCACTTCCTTCCTGAAACTCATCTGTGCCTTCCCACTGATCATAGAATGTAACCCAAAACCCTTACTCTCAAGCCTACAGAGCCCTATGAGAGCCACCTCTGCCCACCTCTCCAATCCCATCTCCATCTCTCTCCTACACCCTTAAAATCCCCATTGACTTTCAATAAATGAATGGCTTTAAACAAATGAATGAAATCAATAAATGAGTGAATAAAATGCCAAGATTTACAGGAAAGTAAACCTAGACACAAGGTTTTCAAATAAAAATTTTAAAAAATTAAAGGCTTGCACAGGGAAAATACATCCTATCTAATAAAGAGGGAATATGCTAATTGACCCTCACGCTGTCACAAATATGGTGGTGCCCATAGCCAATAAGGAGGAAATATGCTAATTGACTGTCACGCCCTCAAAGATGGTGGCGCCCACAGCCAATAAGGAGGGAATATGCTAATTGACTGCCACGCCCTCAAAGATGGCGGCACCCACAGCCACAAGATGGAGGCACCCAGTCTCCTCAGCCCCGCTGGGGTGGCAGGTGTGCAGCAAGGCTGGGCCTGCCCCCAGGCAGGCCCGGCTGCTCCGCGCGCCTGCCTCCGGAGTCCCCCAGTCCCCTCAGCCCCCCAGCTGCCCAGGGCCAGCCCGAGGTGCAGGCAAGCCTTGGATGGCGGCTGCCCAGCCGCCTAGGGCCACCTGAGGCTCAGGTAACCAGGGCTGGCCGAGGCTTGCGCTGCTGGCAGTGGCAGCAGCAGAGGTGTGATGGGGGCATCACCTTCCCCTGATCGCTGGGCTGCCTCCCACTCCTGAGGGATCCTGGACTGTGAGAGGGGCAGGCCGGGCTGAGGGACATCCCTCCAGTGCATGAATTTTCATGCACTGGGCCTCTAGTATAAAAATAATAGTGTAATTCTAGAACTAATGATAAGTATTTGCTTAAAATTTCCCCAGAAGTACTGGAGTAACTCACACACCCATTCCTGAAAACTGCAAAACTCCTTGTTTGAAAAAATGTGCATATTGACTTACCTAAGGAGAGAATTCACACCTATTTTCAAGTTAATTAGTTTACACACACACACACACAACTGAAAACACTGTCAACATTGCTAGGAAGGAAAAATGAGAGGAACCTATGCCCATAAAGAGAAAATTCTGCCCTGGCCAGATGACTCAGTTGGTTGGAGCATCGTCCCGTGCACCAAAATGTTGTGGGTTCAATACCTGGTCGGGGTGAGAACAGGAGCAACTGATCAATGATTCTCTCTCTCTCAAATCAATAAACATATACTCAGTGAGGATTAATATATATATATACACATATATATATATACACACACACACACACACACATATACATATATGTGTATATATTACACATATACATATATATGTGTGTGTGTATGTGTGTGTGTGTGTGTGTGTGTATGTATATACATATATATATTATGTCATTATAATGGAATATTATTTGGCATAAAAAGAAATGAAGTACTGATACATGCTACAACATGAATAAACCTTGAAAACATGCCAACTGCAAAGAAGCCAGACACAAAGAACCACATATTGTATTATTTCCATGTATATGAAATGCCCAGAATAGGCAAATCTATAGAAAGCAGATTGGTGGTTGCTTAGGGCTGGAGGTGATGGGAGACAAGGAGGTAGGGAGTAACAACTAAGAGATATAGGATTTCTTTTTGGGATAATTAAAATATTCTAATAATTGATCAGCTTTGATGTGGTGATGGTTGCACAATTCTGTGAATATACTAAAAGCCACTGAATTGTACATTTTAAGTGGGTGAATTGTATGATATGTGAATTATCTCTCACTACAGTAAAAGCAATAATCATGTGCTACTTTCCCTACATGCTTTCTTCTTCCCATGTTTAGAGGGGGATTCAGCATGTTAAATTAAAATCAATAAATCAATACTGTCTTGTTAAAAGCCATCATAAGTATTAACATTTTTAACAACATAAAAATCAATGAACAAAAGTTGATGATATAATTGGTGTTTATAACATAGTAGATTACATTCCTAAGACTTTTAAGCATGTGTTCCCTTGGTTCCTAGGGCAGCCTTTAGGATGGACTTTTAACATTAGTCAAGGAGTTGGACTATTTTTTTTTTAACAAAAGGAAATGACCAAATTTAATATGTACATATGTCTGGGAACCCCACATACATGAGAGAGTCAGAGACCACACATGCGGGAGAGGTTTGGAGATAGAAAAGGCACTTGGGTATGTAAGACATTTCTGAGCTATGAGTGAGGTAAGGTGTCTTGGGGGCCTCAAAGGGTCATTGAAGAGTGATAAGAGGATTTGTTTAGTGAATGGAAGTTTGTCCTGCCCTATAAATAGGTCAAAAGCAGTCATCTCTGATAACTGCTGATTATGGGCAAGGCCCCTAATTCAAGTTCTTCTAGGTAGTTAGGGAGGAGCAAGGAGAGCTCTCTGTGCCTTTGGGGGTTCCCCTGGCTCTTCCCTCCAGAAGATGGGCACCACTTATTAGAGGAATTTCACAGCCTCTCCCTATTGGGTATCCTTTTCTTTTACGTTTTTAAATATTTGAATTTATTCCCCACTTATGGATAAAGTGTCACCGTGATTAAAAGTTGTGTTCTTACAATGGAGGTGTTCCATCACCATAGCAAATGGATATGATCTTGTACTTGCTTCCTGTCACCCACTCAGCTAAGCTCTCTGGTATGGTCTGAGCTTGACCTTGAGACAGCGACAGCCGAGCATGTTGTTAGTTTAACGTCATGCCAGAACTGTGACCCACAATAGCCATAATTGTGTCCAAACAGCCTTAATATTCACCAGTGTCAAGCCAGACTCTCAAGGGTGCATTGTGCTGGTGAAGCTGAATTTGATGACATTGGCCACTCTTCCTAGCAAGCGTTCTAGGCTCGTTTTTACTTTGAGATTTTGCTCTTCCAAGCGGCTCTGTAGGCACATTCTCCATTTCAACCTCATAGAGTTTTCATTTCAAAGTACATCATTATTTTAATGGCCTGGTTGTTTCCATTTTGGCTAAGGAAAGTGGTTTGTTTCCAAAGTCTTCAAAGAATTTGCTGCTTTTGCCTAGACCTGGTGGCTTTTTGAAAGAGTGCAAAGAAAAAAACAAAAGAAAAAAAAAACTGCCATTATTATTTTTAAAATAAGATAAAAAACACACAGTATTCCCCAGCGTCATTTTAAGCATGTCTTCCTCTTCGTGGTTATAGATTTTGACAATTTTGAGTTAAAATATTGTTGCATAATCCCACATTGCTCCATGTAGTGCAGAAGACACACAAATCATACCAGATATTTTAAATATTCCAAAAGAGAAGCTGCCGAGGCCAATAACATGGCTCATGTTTATGAAATGCACATGTAACAATCCCCACAGCATCTGAAGTACTGTGCTCATCAAGAAAATGGCAAATGACAATAATAAGGGGTACGAAATACCCACTTGTAGTGAACTTCTGACTTAATTTTCCTTTTGTGATAATGCCCGTGATGCGAACACCAGGAAGTATGTCACTGGCTTCTATTTTGTTTGTTGTTTAACTATTCCATACAATAGCAAGCTGGCCACGTATTTTATTGGGGAAGAAGAGTAATTCATTCCTTTCCGCAAAACTCAAACCAAGATAGAATCGAAGTTCCCCCAAATAACTGTCACACAGATGATAAACAAGCCCTGGAATGCCAAGCATGAATCACTCTTCTTTTTGAGTAAACAATCAGGAATCCTGAAGCATTGGGGAGCAGGGGCTGCTGGGATATAGACGGTGGGTCTGTGCCCCTTGGGAGGTGGTGCAGGGGATGGGCAGTGAAGCCTTCAGAAGGACAAGAAAGTGTAAATACGACAGCGATCGACTAAACCCAGACACAAACTCCAGCAAAAGGAGCAGGCGGCTGTGCTTCCACCTCCAATCTGCGGCAAACAAAACAAACGAAGCACCAAGCTGAGGTGTCCAAGAGGAATAGTGGGCTGGATACTGCCGCTCGGAGATGCTCTTAACACATGTGACAGGTGCAGATCCAGGCCAAGGTCAAGGGCCAAAGTCAAGGGCCTCTCGGCTTTTAAAACATTGACCCAGGAGTGCTGTGCTAGACGTCTTCTTTACACCAAAACTACCTCACTTCACCTTCTTTAACAAAAAATGAATACCGTTTGCCCTAACTGGTTTGGCTCAGGAGATAGAGCGTTGGCCTGCGGACTGAAAGGTCCCAGGTTCGATTCCGGTCAAGGGCATGTACCTTGGTTGTGGGCACATCCCCAGTAGGAGGTGTGCAGGAGGCAGTTGATCGATGTTTCTCTCTCATCGATGTTTCTAACTCTCTATCCCTCTCCCTTCCTCTCTGTAAAAAAAAAATCAATAAAAAATATATTTTTTAAAATGAGTAACATTTTATTTTCCTGAATATAAAAATAACATATTACGCCTTATAGGGAAAAAAAATGAAAAGTATAAAGAAACAAATAAAATGACCTATCACTTTTCTGCTCTGGAATAATCGCTGTAACATTTCAGTGTTTTTCCTTACAGAAGTTTTCTATGCAGATATGGCCGTAACAATACTGGAACCATGGTGGCCATCCAGCTCTTTGCCCTGCTTTTTTACACGAATTATATTATGAGCACTTCTCCACATCATTACATATCCTTAGAAATAGGACTTTTAATGGCTGCATAATATTCTATCATATGGATATACCATAATTAATTTAACTATATCCCTACCTTAGACATTTACCTGGTTTTCAACTTTTCATTACTAGAAATCTGTAATGAAGATTCTTCCTAGTTTATCTTTATAATCTGGGGGAGATCTCAGGGTTCAGTGTGGGTAGAATGACTATTATGGTAAGAAAAAACACAGCAGCACATACTTAGGAAGACATTTCGAAAGAGTGAGATCCAGGCCGCTGTGCTCCGGGAGGGCAGTTCCACTGAATAACCATAAAATCAGCCTTCATGTGCTCAGCATCTTAGGACTGGACTCCCAATTGGTCTTGAAAAACACTTTGGTCACAACACGGGCCAATCAACAATTAGCTCCCTCCTCTCAGGTTGCCAAGTCTCAGCTGCGAGCAGTAACACTGACCCTCCTCACCAGAAAGCATCAGGTGGCCTTGGCCAGATGCTCAAAGACCACAGCAAAATGGCGGAAGGAAAGAAATCTGTTCTCCACTGCCACTTGTTTGTTTTTATTGTGGGAAAACGTAAGTAACATAAAATGCAGCATTTTAATCAGATTTAAGTGTAGAGTTCAGTGACATTAAGTACATTCACAATGTTGAACAACCACTGCCACCATTCTTTTCCAGAATGTTCTTTTCACCCCCAAAAGAAACTCTGTGCCCATTAAACAGTAATCCCATTCTTCCCCCCACCCCCCACGCTCACCCCTGCCCCCCCCCACCCCGCCAGTTCCTGGGAACCACCATTCTACTTTCTTTCTCTATGAACTTGCCTTATTCTAGGTGCCTCATAAGATGGAATCAGACCCTATCTGTCCTTTGGTGTTTACCTTCTCTACCTAGGCACAGTGCCTTCAAGGTTCACCCATGTTGTAGCATGTATCAGAATTGTTTTTCTTTTTTAAGGCTGCAAAATATTCCGTTGTCGGGGAGACCTTAGTTTGTTCAACCGTTCATGTGTTGACGGACATGTGAGTTGTTTCCACCTTTTGGCTATTGCGAATAATGCTTCTATGAGCATTCATGGGCAAGTATCTGCTTGAGACCCTGCCTTCAATTCTTTCGGGTACTCCCAGGAGTAGAATTGCTGGATCATATGGAAATTCTATGTTTAGTTACTTAGGAACTGCCAAACTATTTCCACAGCACTGAATCCTTTTACATTCCCACAAGAGGGTCCCCATTTCTCCGCTTCATCAACACTTTATTTTCCTTTTTAAAAAAGAATAGCTGCCCTAGCCGGTTTGGCTCAGTGGATAGAGCATCGGCCTGTGGACTGAAGGTTCCCGGGTTTGATTCCCGGTCAAGGGCATGTACCTTGGTTGCGGGCACATCCCCAGTAGGGGGTGTGCAGGAGGCAGCTGATCGATGCTTCTCTCTCATCGATGTTTCTAACTCTCTATCCCTCTCCTTTCCTCTCTGTAAAAAATCAATAAAATGTATTAAAAAAAAAAAAAAAGAATAGCCATCCTCCCTTTGAGATAGCATGGAGGGACCTAGAGAGTATTATGCTAAGCGAAATAAGCCAGTCAGAGAAAGACAAGTATCACATGATCTCACTCATATGTGGAATCTAATGAACAAAATAGATACAGAGACATGGAAGCATAGAACAGACTGTCAAATCTCAGAGGGAAGAGGTGGAAAAGAGATCAACCAAAGAACTTGTATGCATAACCCATGGACACAGACAATAGGGTGGTGAAGGCCTGGGGGTGGGGGCCGGGCATGGGTTAGAAGGGATCAACTGGGGGGAAAAGGGACATATGTAATACTTTCAAGATAAATATTTTTTAAATGTATTTAAAGTAATAATATTAGCCATCCTAGTGGGTGTGAAGTGGTATCTCATTGTGGTTTTCATTTGCATTTCCCTAATGACTATTGACCTTGAGCATCTTTTCATGTGCTCATGAATATCTTCTTTGAAGACATGTCTATGAAAATCCTTTGCCCGTTTTTCAGTTGGGTGTTTGGAGGAGTTTGCTTTTGATGGGACAGACAGACAGACACCCAGCCTCGGAGTGCTTTCCACACAGAGCATTTGGTGGTAAGGAACTGAAACTGATTCCCAAAAAAGCACAACTCAGAAGGGAATTATGATGAAGCAAAGAGGGACTCTCCCGGGATCCTGGAACAGGAAGTTCAAGAGGCCTCCAGGGACCCGGAAAGGCATCAGGACACTGCCCTGTCCCTGTCCCTCTCTCTAGGGCAGTGTGGTCCTGTCTCTGCCTCTCTGTGCACGTATGCTCCTGCTCCCCACCACCGACCTAAGCGCCTGGCTTCCCATGATACATGCCCAAGCCTCATCTTCACATGACCTTTGGGCTCCAGGGGCCCCCAGTGGACTCCAGCCTCTCTGTCCCCTCATTCAGCATTTGTTCTCTGAGGTCAGGAGCCCCTGTGGCCCAATCAGCTGTGGCCAGAGGGCTGGTCACTTAAGGCTAACGCTGTCAAATCAACCCCCGCCTTCAGCAAGGGCTGTGGATGGCGAGCAATTCTAAAGAAGGGCACATGATGCCCTAGCCTGTTTTGCTCAGTGATTAGAGCACCGGCCTGCGAACTGGAGGGTTGAGGGTTCGATTCCAGTCAAGGGCAAGTACCTCAGTTGCAGGCTCAGTCGGGGTGTGTACGGGAAGCAACCAATCAATGTGTCTCTCTCACATCAATGTTTTTCTCTCTGGGAGGGAAGACCCCTCCCTTCCACTCTCTCTAAAAATCAATGGAAAAAATATCCCCGGGTGAGGATTAACCAAAAAGAAGGGCACATGGGGGTGAACAGTGATGGCTATGCTGAGCACCCAGAGGAGAATTGCAAAGCTTTCCAGCCATCTAACATCACATTATTTATCACACCCACCTCTCAAACCCCCAAATGTATTCTACACTTGATGTTATTTGCCTTCAACTTGATGTCACTCGGGTGGCACGGCTATAAGATACAAAGGCCCCATTCAGTGTTGATGTGACAGTGGCCTGTTCAATGCTGAGATCAATGGATATGCCCGTGACTGCCCTTCAGTCCCAAAGGCTGAATATTGATCTAAGCGAGGCACACTCGCTTCATCCAAATAGTTTTATAGGAATGTGCTGTCAGCTGGTCTCCCTGGGGTTACATCCTATATAATAAAACCCTAATATGCAAATCGACCAAACGGCGGAACGACCGGCTGCTATGACACACACTGACCACCAGGAGGCAGACGCTCAACATAGGAGCTGCCCCCTGGTAGTCAATGTGCTCCCACAGGGGGAGCGCTGCTCAGCCAGAAGCCTGGCTCACAGCTGGCGAGTGCAACAGCGGTGGCGGGAGCCTCTCCCACCTCCACAGCAGGCAGATGGTAAGGAGTGAGGGGTCCTGGACTGCGAGAGCCCCGGCCTGCGAGAGGGATGTCTGACTGCCGGCAGGCAGACATCACCCAAGGGGTCCCGGACTGCAAGAGGGTGCAGGCCAGGCTGAGGGATTCCCCCCCAACCCCGCACTGCATGAATTTCGTGCACCGGGCCTCTAGTATAACTATATTCTCCCCCCATCTTTTCATGTGGTTCAAAAGGGAAAATGGTAATCATGTTACTGTGAGATTAGTCAGAATGTGAAGTTGACAGCACAGGGTGTAAGAACAATCTCAAGAGTCAGCCTGGGTGGGGCCTAAATACCTTTGTGAAACAGGGGCTTTGAACAGTTATTTATATGTTACTGCTGACCGTTAATGCGACTATTAAGAGATGATGTCACGTAACTAGAAGAGGAACTTGTTACAGATGAATCTGTGTGACTGAAATGTAAGCCAAGGGTAAGTCATGAATGTCCATCTCAGCACCTTTATCTTCAGATGGAGCATCTGGTTAAAGGCTGTTCACATTAGTCCCTATGAGAGGAGAGGTGGGAAAGTGCCCGGGTACCGGTGTCCACTCCCAAAGGAGAGGGAGACGGGAACGGAGAGTCGTTTAATGGGTACAGAGTTTTCGTTTTGCAGGATGAACAAGTTCTGGAGATGGTGGTGGTGATGGTTGCACAACAATGTGAATGTACTTAATGCCACTAAACTGTACTCTTAAACATGCCTAGAATGGCACATTTGATGTCACATATATTTTACCAGAATTTTTTAGAAAAAGAAAAGAAAGCTACCTAACTTTTTCCTCTAAGGGAGCTAGCTTGCTCAGAAAGCTTAATGCCCTAGGGAACGTGTCCAGGAGAAGGGTAGCTGAAGCTGGAGATGACTGCCCTTGGGATCCTCAGAAGCCACGCAGAACCTAAGGCTGACCTCAGTCTCATTGTCGTTGAATTCCAAGCTGTGTTGGCTCTTTCAACAGAGAGAAGGAGGACAGACGGTGAGCAAAGGCCTGCTTCCTAGACCAACAGGTGGCTCCTAAGATGCTTGAGATTCAAGGAGTTCTAAAGATGAGCTAGCTCACTTAATGCTCACAACAGCCCCATTTTATCTATGGGTAGACTGAGGCAAAAGCATTTTGAAGTCAACTTGTCCCAAATCACACATACCTAGTAAGCAGGCCCAGGTTCCAAATCTTTTTTGTTTGTTTGTTTTTGTTTTTGTTAATCCTCACCCAAGGGTATTTTTCCATTGACTTTTAGAGAGAGTGGAAGGGAAGGGGAGAGACAGAGAGAGAGAGAAACATCGATGTGAGAGAGACATATCAATTGGTTGCCTCCCTCATGCACCGCAACCAGGGCCAGCGATGGAGCTTCCAACTGAGGTATGTGCCCTTGACCAGAATCGAATCTGGGACCTTCAGTCTGCAGGCTGATGCTCTATCCACTGAGCCAAACCAGCTAGGGCCTCGAGGCCACATTCTTAACCACTGTGCTATTCTGCCTGAGCAGAAGTAAGGGACCAACATGCCAAAACCATGAGTGCAAAAAGGAACAAGATGGTAAGGATATGGCCAGCCCACATCAGCTGCAAAAGTCAGCTGTGGCACCCACTCTAAGAGGCAGCGGCGTTTCTGAACCCATTTTACAGATGAGGAACCTGAGGTCCAGAGATCATAAATCCAGCTTCCCCAGGTGCAATCGGCGGTGAACTCCATTTCAACTCGCCAATCTTGGCTTTTCCCAGTCTTTTGTCTTAGTTTGAAAATGATTGGAAAATAAAGGATTCTCTGCTTTATGCCATTTCTCAAAGACAGAACTGGCCCGGATTACTCGAGCTGTTCCTTACATTTTTAATGTTAAAATCCCAACGCTTCCTCATCATGGGTTGCTATGACTATTTCACCTCATTCGAGAGGCCAAGAGGCCAGTCAGTAACCCTGTTTGGAAGGGCTGAGCAGCCAAACACAGAGAGGGACGGAAAGGACCAAGGTCAAAGTGATGGGTGGTCCCAGTCTGAGCCCTTGTGTTTTTGAAACACAAAATTCCGTCTTGGGTGGAAGAAATTATGAAGATAGAAGAAAATGTTGCAAATGGGGAGCCACAGCATGGAAGGCTTTACTCGTGATTTTTTTTTTTTTTTTTAAGTTAGCCACTGTGGGAAACAGGGCAGGTGGGGGAACGCATTGCAGGAATGGGACCACCCAACTGCTCACACCATGGAACAAGGTGTGAGCAGTTGTGTGGTCCCATTGACCAAGCAAGGACAATCACAGGCTCCCAACTCTCTTGAATGCAACTGGGGAATATCCTATCTAATAAAGAGGGAATATGCTAATTGACCCACATGCCGTCACAAGGATGGTGGCACCCACAGCCAATTAGGATGGAATATGCTAATTGACTGTCCTGCCCTCAAAGATGGTGGTGCCCACAGCCAATAAGGAGGGTATATGCTAATTGAATGCCCCGCCCTCAAAGATGGTGGTGCCCACAGCCACAAGATGGTGGCGCCCAGTCCCCTCAGCCCTGCTGGGGCGGCAGGCACACTGCAAGGCTGGGCCTGCCCCCAGGCAGGCCTGGCTGCTCCATGTGCCTGCCTCCAGAGTCCCCCAGTCCCCTCAGCCCCACAGCTGCCCAGGGCCAGCCCAAGGCACAGGCAAGCCTCGGATGGCAGCTGCCCAGCCGCCCAGGGCCACCCAAGGCTCAGGTAACCAGGGTCGGCCGAGGCTTGTGCTGCCGGCAGTGGCAGCAGCACAGGTGTGATGGGGGCATTGCCTTCCCCTGATCACCGGGTCGCCTCCCACCCCTGAGGGCTCCTGGACTGTGAGAGGGGGCAGGCTGGGCTGAGGACCCCCCTCCTCCAGCGCATGAATTTTCATGCACCGGGCCTCTAGTGTGGAATAATTTGTTGTGGTAGAGAGAGCGGTGGAACTTGTCACACACACTCATGCGTTCAGGGTAGCCAAGGAAATAGACCTCTGGCTGCAGCCAGAGACGAAAAACAACAGGGCTTCTCCCACGAGCAGAATTCAGGAGCACCAAGTAGCTTGGGACCTTTTCCAAAAAGGATTATCTTGAATGGACTGGGGAAGGGGTCACTCTGGTCAACCATGATGGCTGGAAAAAAAGGTGATGCCGTGATGCCTGCACAGAATCAGCCGTCAAGTCTGGCCATGCCGCCTTCCACGTTCACCACATTGTTCCCTGCCTTCCCACCACCGCCTTCCTGCGTCAGCCGCCCGTCACCTCTCCAGATGGAGTCTGCAGCTGCCAAGTGACTCTCCTGCTCAGCAGCCTCCACGGCTCCCCACTTCCTACAGCTTATCTCCTGCTGATCGGCCAAACCACTGTCTGCAGCCGCCAGGTCACCCTGTGTCCAGGTCACACTGTGCAGTGCCGTGAGCGCTCAGGACAGCGACTGTGTCTGTATGTCATAGATCCTCGATGACTGTTGGCTGAAGCAGTACCGCCAACTTCCCACGCCTCCAAGGCATCAGAAGACCCGAGTTGGCATTTCAGCTCCACCACATAATAGCTCTGTGATCTTGGGTAAGTTAATGAACCTCTCTGAGCCCCATTTTCTACATTGGAAAATGAGGATACGGTGTCTACCCCATTGGCTCAACTTGAGAATGAAATGGGACAAAGTACGTAAAATGCTTTGTCAATAATAAACTCTCAATACATGCTTTGAAAAAAAATCCTTCCCCTGCCTTTTCAAAGCCACCTCTGCCACATGCCTGACACCCTCAAGCTTTAGAGGAGGAGAGAGGTACCACCAGAAAAAGGATTTCAGTGGCATTTTTTGAGAGACAAATATTGTTACAGGGCCCGGTTTTAGTTATTGCATTAAAAAAAAAAAAAAAAAACAGCTCAGAGAAAACAGGCTAGGGAAGAAATTTTGTCTGTCTCTCTCCTCCAGAGAGAACATAAAATCTGTTCAGTTCTTGTGAGTTTCAGCTACTCTAAGAGAAACATTATCAAACCCAAGGGCAATAAATTTAGAATAAGCAAGGCCCATTTGCTGTATGAAGTTGGGCTGGTCCTATTCGCTGGGAAGGAAGGAACATTCCTCTCACTGTCCCCTACCCAGCCGCCACCTCTGCTGAGCCTCGGAGGCCTGGCTTCTTCAACACACAGGATTTGCTACCAGGTTGACTATGGCCCAACCCCTGGTGGGAACTACCCTAACAAGTGCCCAGAATGGCTTCTGTGTCGCTAAGAAGGGCCTCACGCCCACTCTCTAACATTCTGCCCACCCCAGGTCAGCTCCCACACACGTCCCCCTTTCCCTGTTCCTCCTTTATCCTGAAGTCTTAATATCTGAGTGACATTTTTTTTAAATTGCAAGATGCAACCCATTCGTGTCAGTAAAATTTGTTGAGTGGGTTGCAATCAACCATTTCTTTAAAATGAAATAGAAAATAACAGTGCACCACATGTAGTAATATTAAAATATTGTGTTCATGAAACTTTTGTCTCATTTATGTATATGTAGGTAAAATGTACTTTTTACTATAGAGCTATTAAAAATATTCCAAAAATTGAGTTGGTCATGTGTGCAGACTGATTATGGTCTTCATATGTATTTTTTAAAATATATTTTTAATTTATTTCAGAGAGGAAGGGAGAGGGAGAGGGGGAGAGAGAGAGAGAGAGAGAGAGAGAGAGAGAGAGAGAGAAACATCAATGATGACAGAGAATCATTGATTAGCTGCCTCCTGTATGCCCCACTCTGGGGACTGAGCCTACAAGCCGGGCATGTGCCCTGACTGGGAATCAAACCCTGACCTCCTGGTTCATAGGTCAATGCTTAGCCACTCAGCAACACTGGCTGGGCTATAGTCTTCATGTTTGATTCATGTTTTACTTTCACTACAGCACCTAGTTCTGTGCCTTAACACAGAGGACATGTCTAATAAATATTTGTAGAAGGCACGGGGATGAATGAAGCAATGCACGCATGAACGAATGAAGTGCGGGGCAGCTAGCAGAAGGAAGTACTTGAAGAGTGTGAAACAGACATGGTAAGGAAACGGGGAGTCAGAATGTCTTTGGGCAAATTTCTCTTACTTTTGGAAAGAGTTGGCTCATGTCAAGCCTATAAGATCTGGTCCGTGTGGCCTAAGTGAAGTCTTAATGGGATAAAATATCCACTTGATAACGTCCTACTTTCCAATGTACTTTATACTGAAGGAGATTTCAGAATCCGTGAGGTGACCACGAATAACTCAAACTCAGAAGCGGATTAAATTGCCATTTCAACATCAGTGGCATGTCTGACTTAAAATTATCAGTGGCCGAGTGGGTATTACAGCAAAAAAAAGAAAAAAGAGCTTACTGTCCATCGACTGATGAAGGGATTAACAAAATGGCCTGTCCATACGATGGAACCCCACTCAGAAATAAAAAGGGACAAGTTACTGACCCATGGAAGAACATGAATAAACCTCAGAAAACATTATAAGTGAAAGAAGCCAGACCCAAAAGACAACATACCGTATGATTCCATTTATATGAAATTTCTAGACAAAAAGCAGACCAGTGGTTGTCTGAGCCCGAGCAGGGATTGCCTGCAAACTGGCCGGAGGGAACTTTCTGGGGTGTGGGAGGTGTGTAAATTTACCTCCACGACTGTATAAATTTACGAAAACTCATTGAACTGTGCACTTACAGTAGGTGAGTTTTATGCTATGTAAATTACATGTCCATGAAGCCGTTAGAAAAATCATAGGTGCTTTGAAATGCCTCCCTCGTTGGCGTATAGGGGGAAAAAAATCCCTTACGCTTCTCAGTTGCGGCTTTACTTATTAGAAAATGGTCTAGACTTCTCTTAAAAGTATCAGATCATTATATAACCTGGCCTCTTCCCCCTCTTCCAGGAATATGCACAGAACATCAGTGTCTATCTATCTGCCTGCTGGTCACGGCACGCTACCAGCTGGCAAGCAGGGGCCTGCTGGTCGCTTGCCCACTCCCTTGGCAGAGGGGATGCCAGGGAGGAAATCAGTCCTTTGAAGCTCTCTCTACACTGTTGTGCTCTTCAGCCGACAGGATGCAGGGTCCTCTCTATGCTGCCAAAATCAGCAGCAATTGTGAAGAGCAAACACCAGGCCAACGTAATAAATTTGTGGGCTTTTTCTCCTCCAAATAACTCATCGCCTGTGGAAAGCACAAAGCAGTTAGAACATTTTCAACGTGTAACCTCAAATCAGGCAGCTATTCACAGCTAACGACCACGGCAGACAGGGAGCATCGGGAGGAAACAATGGCCATTTTCCTCCTCACTCACTCCTTCACCACCGCCCCCTGCTCCGCTTCCACAGCGAACCCTGGAACCGCGCTGAGTGCGTCAAGTCCTGGATAAGCACTTGTTGATTTGATTGATTCTCTGTCTACCCCGGTGACAATGGCCAGATGAGAGCTGATGGGACGGTTTCCGTAAGCCTGGAATGGAACACCACGTACACTGCGGTCTCAGGAATTTGACGGACGATCATGTGTTTTCTGACGATGACTTTCAAATCTCAGAACTTCTCAAATCTACACCAGACCAAAAAAATTTTTTTTAATGTAATTTTTTAGCTCTCACCAATTCATGCCAAAACTGCAAACGAAATCCAAGTAGGAGAAAGTGATTCTAACTCACGATGATATGAAGATCAATTTCAGTGTTACTAGCGGTTAAAACAGATGAGCGTGGCACTCTATTTTTTGTTTTTGTTTGTTTTTAAATGGCACCAGAGTTTCCATGTGGTTTGAAATTCTCATTCAAAAAAAAAAAAAGCCAGAGTAGACATGGCTAAGTCCTTGGCAAACGCACCAAATACAAACTAAAATGAACAATGAATCACAGCTTGATAGTGAACGGGGGATGACATGCACGCCATTCTTCTTAACTTTTCTTAGTATTTCTTTTTGAAATACACTCCTGGCTGCCCCGCATACACATATTGGATAAAGGGAAAGGAGCAGAGATGGCTCCAATCAGCGGGCTCAGTGGCTGAAAGTGGATGTGATTGCTGGGATCTCTCCACTGGGATGGGCAGAGAGGAAGCGGCAGTAACTAGCTCTCCCTCGCTCCAAGTGAAGACGGCCCGGGGGAAGCTGGCTCCAGCAGAGCCTCAAGCCACAGAAGTCATCATCGCTGGAGATAAGGCGTGGGCTCCAGAGAGAGGCAAGAGCCTCCTACTTGGTATAGTTATTCTGCCCAAATTGCCAAAAGTCAGGCTCCAAGTCCCTGCCTCTCAAATTAAATAATGCAGAGAGAGCTGGGAACGGCATCTCTTGCCACATACCTGTGGTTCTGTTTTTTTCCCCTACGGTTCTTCATTCCGTATTTGCTAAAAGTCTGCTACATGCCCAACCCATGTGTGACTCACTAACGTTTTAACATACCTCCTTTCTGACTGTACCTGACTCTCAGCACATATTATCAGTACGTTCAGACATCCGTGTTGATGATAAGCCTGGTGGGGATAGACAGAAAAAGGGTCCCATGCTTCGCTGATGCCACATGTGAAAAGCTCTTTGCCAAATGCACCGTTTACCACCTGAAAACTCCTCCTCCTGATATCTTATTCCATTTATAGATTCTAGCTCTCGAGTGTAAGATTTTATTTTTTTGTTCAAAATGCGATAAGAGACCTTTCGGTTCCCAGAGTCTCTTCTCTGCCTGTAGGTCAGAAGTTATTGGCTGGAGTCCCAGCATCTCCCAGGAGCGACGGCTTGCTTCTGCTGACCAAGCCTCCTTAGCCTTCAGACAATGATGTAATTTCTTTAAGGTGCATTTTCCTACCATTTGACTTACATCTACCATAAGCACACACATCTTTGATTTCCCGCTGCTTACAGAAGTTACAAGCAGGTGAGCATTTTTTTTTGTTTGTTTTGTTTTTGTTAATCCTCACCCAAGGATATTTTTCCATTGTTTTTTGTTTGTTTGTTTGTTTTTGAGAGAGAGAGAGTAGAAGGGAGGGGGACAGACAGAGAAAAAGAAACATCTGTGTGAGAGAGAAACATCGATTGGTTGCCTCCCTCGCGTGTCCCAACCAAGCCGGCAACTGAGGTACGTGCCCTTGATGGGAATCAAACCCTGGACCCTTCAGTCTGTGGGCTGACACTCTATCCACTGAGCCAAACCAGCTAGGGCAGTGGTCAGCAAACTCATTAGTCAACAGAGCCAAATATCAACAGTACAACGATTGAAATGTCTTTTGAGAGCCAAATTTTTTAAACTTAAACTTCTTCTAATGCCACTTCTTCAAAATAGACTCGCCCAGGCCGTGGCATTTTGTGGAAGAGCCACACTCAAGGGGCCAAAGAGCCGCATGTGGCCCGCAAGCCGCGGTTTACCGACCACTGAGCTAGGGCTAAGGTAAGCAAGTTTTGATAGTGAGTCTTCACAGAGGGCTTTGCTGATAATGCTAACAATAAGTGTGCTGGAATTTGCTAAACTCACTACTGGTGATGGTGTGGTTTTGTGGCATGTTATATAATGTGACATGCAACCACCGAGGGAAAGACATCTCTTAGAGATACGTATTTCTAACACAAAAAGCATGATGATAAATAATAAATACTGTTTATGAAGCACCCAACAAATGCCGGCCACTCTGCAGGACTCGTACACGCGTGAGCTTACCCATGTCACCCAGAGGCCTGGGACGTGAGGAATGCCGTTTCCATTAGTAGCCGAACCTTGGGGAAGCGGGTGTGCTGCCCCAGGACGTGTAACCGGTCAGTGGTGAGGTGGGACTGAACCCAGGTCCGGCCTGTGTTCGTCCTATCCACCTCCTTCGTTAGAGTTCTGAGAAAAACACTTCTCTCTTGCTTGGTACACAGGACCTTGTGGTATTTCTCATGTACTAAAAACCGGCTCAGAGTTACTGTGGTTTTGAGTTAAGAAAAAAAAAAAAGAAGATCAGATGTGTAGATTTGCTTTACTTCAGGATGGCGTGACCTCACACACACAAAAAAAATCCTTCATCTTTCCATACCTATTGCCACGATATATGCACGCTCTGAAATGGTTGGGTGGAATGCGTCTATTGATTTCCTCCGGATCAATAATAATTGGTCCCAAATTACAAGGCTGGAAGGACCGTGAGACAGAACACCCTTGCCCTTGGACCTTTGCCTGGTTTTGAGTCCCTATAGTACACTAAGAATTCAGGGCATAGGACCCTCATGTGGTTTTGCTTCATGGACTTTTTAACGCCACGACAAACAGGAAGTGACCGGCAGCCGACTGCAACCTACAGTTCACCTGAAAGGTCAAAAAGCCTCCTTTGGGTGACCTGGGCCGTCCCTCCCTGCCCCCTTACAGCCTGGGCAGTGGTCACCCGATGAACAGCATGTCTGTTCTTGCCCCCAGTGTGGGTGGTGGTGATGCCGAGGTGACGATGGCTTTGGGGCTCAGTCCAAGGTCAGTCTTTCCCATGTTTCATTTCATGGCCCAATAGGCACAGAGCTTGTGGTTTACCCTCTAGCTCTGTGAGCACGCAAGGCTGAGACACACTGTCCTAGACTGAGAACAAAAGAACACCCAGCTGGCCCGGCTGGTGTGGCTCAGTGGTTGAGCATCTACCTATGAACCAGGAGGTCACACTTCGATTCTGGTCAGGGCACATGCCCGGGTTGCAGGCTTGATCCCCAGTGTGGGATGTGGAGGAGGCAGCCAATCAATGATTCTCTCTCATCACTGATGTTTCTCTCTCTTTCTCCCTCTCCCTTCCTCTCTGAAATCAAAAACATATTAAATAAATAAATAAAAAGAACACCCTAGCAGGCCACCTCTACTGCAGGTAGGAATCACGTGCCTCCTGACCCCCGCACTCACACAAACATAGAAATACTTCCCCGGGCACCTGCCTCCTCCTCCACCTCCCTTCACAGCCCAGATCCCCTTAGCCTCACATTTTCTCTAGTCACTTCGATATTTTAATCTTAAAATGCAGCAAGCAATTTCTTCCTTGATGAATTGCTCTCTCTACCCCGCCCTCTAACCTCACTCTGAGGTAACTTCCTAATTCTCTTTGACAAGACAGTTTACTCTTGATGAGGATTAAAGGTTATTTTTAGCCAGAACAGAGCAGAAGGAAATGATGCAATAACTTCTTTGAACTGGCGGGATGGTTCCTCTTTTTTTTTTCTCTCTCTCTCTCTCTTTGATTTCATATGATTGTGAACTTGAAGTAGTTTCTGGCCTTGCTGAGTAATTTTGTAATCACAGGGTCAAGTCCCCGTTTTCTAATGTATAGGGCTCGTTAGTAGGGATCGGTTCCTAAACGCCTGCATTTTAATCAGAGGTAGACCACAGTGATGGAAATCAATGTGATCATAATTCATCACGCACCAGCCTGAGGAGCTCCTGGCTCCCTACTGCCCCCCTCTCCCCACCGCCCCCCCCACCCCCGCACCCTGTTCATCCCTTTCACGAAGCTGCTCCAATAGTGGCAGAAAGGCATTTAAATCATCCATTGGAGCATTTCTATAGGTATCAAGTTGTCCCCTGTCCCTCCACATCTCTTGTCTAAATAGCACATAGGTATTTCTTAATCATCACTATTTTTCAACTATTTGTCCTTTTTCAAAAAATATATTTTTGTTGATTTCAGACAGAAAGGGAGAGGGAGAGAGAGAAACATCAATGATGAGAAAGCATCACTGATCAGCTGCCTCCTGCATACCCCCTACTGGGGATGGAGCCCACAACCCAGGCATGTGCCCCGACTGGTAATTGAACCATAACCTCTTGGTCCATAGGTCGATGCTCAACCCCTGAGTCATACTGGTCGGCCACTATTTGTCATTTAAGTCCATATGTCTTCATCAGGGTTTCTCAACCTCAGCACTACTGAAATTTGGGGCCAGATAATTCTGTGTTGTGGGGCTGGGTATGCATCCTAGCATGGTTAGCAGCATCCCCAGCCTCTACCCACGAGATGCCAGGAATACCCCTTCCCACTAATGACAACCAACACTGTCTTCAGACAGCACCCCATGTCCTGCAGGAGGAAAGTGCCCCTGGTTGAGAACCATTGGCCTGTGCGCTGCTTTAAATGACAAGTTCCTTTTGGATCAGAACTACCCTAAGGCGTACCGATGTCCCGACAGGAAGGTGCTTAGAGGAGGCTGTGCAATGATGATCACAATCACTAAAAACGTAACCGGCATTGTGGGCTCACAGCGAAAGAAAAGGAGTAATTTAAACAGAAGATCGTATCAACAGTGGATAACGTGTCTCATTCAGCCTTCCGGTCTAATCAATAAGATTGAAACAAAACTTAGCTCTCTTTTAGTAACCACACAGAGGAATTGAGACTTTGTAAGAACGAGTTCATCGCCTCATCATTAAACTGCTCCCACAAAACAAGGTGAAAGGCAGGTCACCTCACACACACACACACACACACACACACACACACACACCTCGCCCACAGCCGGGTGAATGAGTGCCACCTCAGAGGGAAGCCTCCGTCCAGGGTGTGTTTTTCACGGTTACTCTTCTGTGAGGCAGGGAGGCAGGGAGACAGGGCAGCGCCTCATCCGTTCTCGGGACCTGACCCTTGTCCAGTATTTCAAGTATATTTCATGGGTGAAAAAGCGAGAGACAGATACAATCTGATCTATCGTTATTACTGCTGCTGTTACTCATCCACTCAAGTGGCATTAAACTGCTGCAAAAGAATGGTCTCTTTATAGCCCTCCCTCTAGGCGAAAGAACAAAACCTTTTATCCGTTAATCTGATGAATTACACGGGTTATTTTTATTCTATTCATAAGAGGCCAGGCATGTGGGTCCTGCTTGTTCTTACATGCATTGGTTCACAACTCAGCTAAACAAATATTTATTGAAACCCTGGGCAAGAGCCTCTGATAGTCACCAGCCACCGAGGTGGAAATACCCAGACGAGCAAAAGACGGGGGTCTGCCCTCAGAGGGTTTACATTTTTTACTTCGGCAACAACTGGTTGTGTATTTGTATTATGTCCCCATTCATACTTGGCTTGGTGAAGGCCCCAGACTGCACACTCTACGAGAGGTTTCAGAAATCTGATTGTGATTTTAAGGCCTGAGCACCCACAGATGACAAGAGATCGAGAAAAACTGTTTTGGGGCCGAGACTGGTTTGGCTCAGTGGATAGAGCGTCGGCCTGTGGACTCAAGGGTCCTAGGTTCGATTCCGGTCAAGGGCATGTACCTTGGTTGCGGGCACATCCCCAGTAGGGGGTGTGCAAGAGGCAGCTGATGGATGTTTCTCTCTCATCGATGTTTCTAACTCTCTATCCCTCTCTCTTCCTCTCTGTAAAAAAATCAATAAAATATATTTTTTAAAAAATTAAAAAAAAAACTGTTTTGGGGAACATGGCTTTTAAAACATTAATGGTGAGCATCTTCCCTGTGTATCAAATGAATGCATGTTTCTAGTTGTTTTTAGAAAATACAGAGAAGAAGCAAAGGCCCAGGGGAAATGGCCTCCCATAAGCAGGGGGAGGTTTGTGCAAAGGTGCAGGGCCTGGCATGCTGGGGAGCCGGCGGGGGTCCTGAGGAGCTATGGAGGAACACGAGGCGGGGTGTGTGTGTGGGGGGGGGCCTGCATGTCAGCCCGAATCAGGAGGCCAATGGGGAGCTATTGATGGTTCGGTGTCCTGGGCATGGCCTCCTTTCATCCTCACAACCACCCTGTGTGGTCGCCATGGTCCTGCTCACCTTTCGGGTGCGGAACTGAAGGATTTAAGGTGTGCGATAACCTGCCCAAGGTCATGCAGCCAGTCGATGGGAGAGGTGGGCACTCCACAATCCCAAGCTCCTCATTCGGAGTGGGAACTGAGTGGGGCAAGAAGAGGGCTGCCATTTAGACCATCAGGAACCTAGCGATGGCAGGCGTGCCTTTGACGCAATGGCATGGGTCCAAAGATTGCACGGGCACAAGCAAAGGATCCCACCTCCTTTGTAGAGAGAAGACCAGCTTCCAGCCCAGAGGCAGCTACACAGAGCAGGCGGCTCAGCAGTGCCCTTTGGTGGGGGCTCCTTCCCTGACCTTCGGGCACCGGCGGGGCACGCCACTGCCAAGGTACCACCTGCCTGAGGTCAAGATCCCTTCCGGAGCTTTGAGCAGCATCCTTGGCACTTTTCATGGGGACTATGTGCCACTGACCCATTCTAACTGCCCTGGGTCATCTGGCTGAGAGCAGACTGCTCACCAGGTGTGAGTGACTGGAGCCCTCAGAACACCCCTGAGTGGTTCCAGGATGGGCCCCCAGGCTACCACGCCCCTGGGAGACCCAGGCTAAGAAAGGGCAATGTTTCAGAGTAGCATTCATGGACGTGAACAGGACTGATCGTGTCCGATGCTACAGAAAGGGGACTGGGCACAGGGCAACTGGCTGGGACGTGTGCGGAGTTACCGTGAACCCGAGGAAGCACTCAGAAAGGTCATGGTGGCCAAAGCTGGGTGGCTGAGGGTTACAGTGGGAAGGACCCAGGACTGCATAAAGGCGGGCCTCTCCTAGCTGGTTGTTGATGAGAAGGAGGGGAGAGGGGAGAGGTGGTAGTGGGGGTGGGAGGGTTTGCTCAGGGCCAGGTAAGATGTAAACTTTTCTCCTTCAATGGCATCCGGCAAACACGTTTCCTGTGCCTTGTAGATGCCAGGCACTGTCCTTGTGCCAGAGATACAGCTATGAAAAGGACCAGTAAAACTCCTGTCCTCGTGCAGCTTATGTTTGGGGCAAGGGTTCGAAAGGGGTGATGGGAAACAAACATGAAAACAAATGCACAGCCCTAGCCGGTATGGCTCTATGGATAGAGCATCAGACTGAAGACTGAAGGGTCCTGGATTTGATTCCGGTCAAGGGCACATGCCCGGGTTGTGGACTCAATCCCCAGGATGGGGCATGCCGGAGGCAGCCAATCAATGGTTCTCTCTCATCATTGGTGTTTCTATCTCTCTCTCCCTCTCCCTTCCTCTCTGAAATCAATCTACACTAATAAAAGAGAAATATGCAAACTGACCATACCTCCACAATGCCCATCAGCCAATCAGGAGTAATGCAAATTAACCCAACAAAGATGATGGGTTTATTTGCATCCGAAGGCACAGAGTGGCTGGGCAGGGCAGGATGCCTGCTATGAGGGGGAGGGTGGGGGGAGGAAGGAGCTACAGGAGCGGCGCTCCAGCCGGGAGCGAGGACTTGCAGGCTCCTGGGCGGCCGGGAGCAAAGCCAGGGGAAGGAAGGCCTATTCTTGCACGAACCTGCATGCCACGGGCCTCTAGTAAAAAATATTTCTAAAAAAGAAAAGAAACACATAAATGCAAATAAGATAATTTCAGATAACAATGCGAACATGTCAATGACATCTCAGTGAAAAAGCAGATTGATGCAGTCAGATAGAGGTTGGCTGAGTTTGCGGGGAGGGGTGGTCAGGCAAGGCCTCCCTAAGAGGTGGCATCTGTGAGGAAGCCTCCGTAGCGAGAAGGAACCAGCCGTGCAGTTTCTGACAGAGGGGACAGCGAGTTCAGAGGCCCTGTGGCAGGTACCAGCACCAGGAACAAAAGGGCCAGTGTGTGAAGCACAGGAAGCAAGGGGGAGGAGGGAGGAGATGGAGCCAGCACCAGATTCCCATGGGCCTCAGGCCACGGAGCCACTTGGGTTTAAATTCTGATGGCAGTGCCCAGCCAATGGGGGGTCTGAGGCTAAGGGGTCAGGGATGTGTTTTTAAAAGAGGACCTTGGCTACTGAGTGGCAAAAGGACTCCAGGGGCAAGAGTGAAAGTGAAAGTCACTGGGGACCTTCCAGAGGTCCGGATGAGAGACGATGGACCCAGGTGGCCGCTGGGGAGGAGAACATTGTGGATGCGGAGGCGACAGCCCTTGTGGATGAACTGGATGCGGGCAGCGCGGGGGAGGGGAGGGAATTGAGTCCTCGGGTCCTTGGCTGAGCACCCAGTGAATGGTGGTGCAATTTCCTGAGGTGAGAAGACTAGAGGAAGAGTTTGGGCGAGTGGAGAGAAACAGCTTCAGGTTCGGACAAGAGAACCTTGAGATACCAGTATGTCGGAGGAGATTTGAAGTAGACAACCAGGAGAAGTCGGGCCAGGAATACAGATTTGGGGGTCATTAGTTAAACATAGAATTACCATGCTTGCTTCGGCAGCACATGTCCTAAAATTGGAACGATTCATGAGGCGTCCCGTATTTTTTAGGGTGAAGCGGGCCAAACATAGGATGGGAGATGACTTTGGGTGGGGGGGCACACAATGCAATATACAGATCACGTGTCATAGAAATGTGCACCTGAAACCTATATAACCTTGTTAACCAATGTCACCCCCATAAATTTATGAAAAATTAAATTCAATCAACTTTTAAAGATAAACATAGAATTTTCATGTGACCCAGGGAATTACCATCACTCCTAGGTATAGACCCCCCCAAAAATTGCAAACAGACATTCAAACAAAAATGTGTACACAAATACTCATAGCAGCACTATTTAAAGTAGCAAATGGTGGAAACAACGAATCTCTACCGATGGATAAGTGGATAAACACAATGTGGACTAACCACGCTGCGGAATGTTATTCAGCCATGAAAAGGGACGAAGCCCCGGTACATGCGGCAGCACGGATGAACTTTGGGATCGTTACGCTAAGTGAATGATCCCATTTACCTGGAACATTTAGATAAAGCAAATCCACAGAGACAGGAAGCAGACTAGTGGTTGCCAGGGGCTAGGAGAAAAGGGGAGTGGGAAGAGACCACTGTGACTGGGTATGGGTTTTCTTTGGGGTGATGAGAATGGATGGAGATAGAAGTGGTGGTTGCACAACAATGTGAATGTACTAACTAAATCATATATGTTAAAACAGTGACATTTACATTAATAGATATGTTATCACACACACACACAAAATAAGCATTGGGATCGGATGGTATATGATCTAAGGAGGGGGGTTGATGGAGAGAGTCCCGAATGAGCCCGGAGCACCCCGGGTAGGTAGACGAGGGTGAGGCAGCAAAGGAGGCTCAAAGGGCGGGAACTGCGATGTAGGAGGAAATACAGGGATGGTGCTGTCCTAGAACCCACATGAGAAGCATGCTCCAGGGAGAGGAGAGTGACCATCTCGTCAAAGAGCGACGACGTGCGTATTGCGGGTGGATGTTGCCGGGTTTGTCCACGGCGGAGGGGAACCATTTTGCACTCTGATCAGCCTGCATGGAGGTGCTCATTTGACCCAGAGAATTACCATCACTCCCAGGTATAGACCATAGTCCTGCCAGCAGATCGTGTGGTCAAAACGTTTGCCCATCGCAGAGGTGAGAAATGGGTCCCAGGGTGGCTTTCACCTGCAATCCCCTTATTGAGGGTGAGGCCGAGCATCTTTTCAGGCGTTCAAGGCCCACGTGTCTCTCTTGCCTCTTTCTTTCATCCAGACTTGCTATTCCAGATCCCATGGCAAGCGGATTTTTAATACTCTGACAATAATGATACTTCAGCTGGCAACAAGTTAAAGGTTCTTGGATGGTCAGAAGTGTTGCCAGAGGTTTTCCATGGCCACAGACAAGGTTTTCAATAAAAATACAAGGAAACAAGAAAAAGAACTGAACAGAATGGGACGGCGACCCGTGTTTCTATTGCACCGTGTTGGAAAGAACGCATGCGTCCTCTGATTCTATTTCAAGTCTTTCATTTTGGTCGTTTGATTTGGTGCTTTCTGATGGATGCTGCCTACTTGCATGGAATCATTATGAAGTTTCCAAAGAAAGTTCTTTGTAATGCGTTCAGAAGGAAATTGAGAGGAAAATAAACTGAACGGAGGTATGGAAACAGAGCTTGGGAGTTCAAAAACTAAATTTTAAAAAACACCCAAGAAAACTATTTGCTCATTATAAATTAAGTTAAAAATATAGCTGCACAAACGGATGACTAAATAATACTCAGGCTTCTCTTTAAGTACCATGTTACATAAGATTTTTCTACCAAACTAATAACACCCTTAGAAACATTCAGATGTGACATTTAAAAATATATATATAGTTTCATATACATCTAGCACATGCCCTGCAGATATATCTGCAAGGGGCTGGCATGGCTGCATGTAGAGCAAACATAGTAAGAGAGGATCTCGGATTTTTCCTACTTGGGCTTCTGGTTCCACATTCAGTTACTGTTTACTTTCAATATTACTTGCACAGCATAGTGGTTAGACAATCATATGCTTTACAAAGTGTTCCCCCGATTATTTCCAGTACCCACCTGGCACCATACAGAGTTACTACAATGTTATTGACTGTATTCCCCATGCTGTACTCTCCGTCCCTATTCTGTAACTACCAACTTGTACTTCTTAATCCCTTTACCTCCGTCACCCAGTCTCCCAAGGCCCTGCCCCTCTGGCAACCACAAGTCCACTCTCTGTGTCTAGGCATCTGTAAGCCATTGCTAATATCAAATGGCAAGATGAGTCATCAGACTGAGTTCTTGGATTTTAATCGGGTGAGGTTTGGGGTTTTTTGTGGGGTTTTGTTTTGTGTGTGTGTTTTGTTTTGGTTTTGGTTTTTTTGCATAAATGTCAGGCTCACTTGGTCTGTTATCAGCTCTGTCCTTTATGGATACTGTCGACAATTAGATAAACAACTTAAGGATGTACAGAATCAGGCTGTTCATGAGCTTCAGACTCGATAGTCAATCTAAATCTATATACTGAAGGGAGTGATTTCTTAGTCAAACCTCTGCTAGCCACTACTGTAGGCTCTCAATCACCCTCCCAATCAAAATCATTACTTTAAGGTCACAAAAATCCTGTTTTTCAATGGACTCTAGATGACTAAGTGCCCGGTTTTACCTTACCTCAAAGGCCAGCTTTGTTCTTAAAGCGATAAAGGTTTTTTGTATCTCCCCTACCCAGTTCGTTGCTGTCTGTCACACTAATTCTGGCTCAGGGAACAGTGGCGGACAGCAATGCTGAGATGTCTACACAATTGCTGAAAAGAGGTCTCTATAGCTAAGTGATTGGCAGGTTTTTCTCCTCCTGGCATTTGAATTATTAAAGTGAACCTGGGTTTTTCTATTCCATTTTCAAGAAAACACTTGAGTTCTTGGTTTCTAATGAAAGCTATAAAAGAGCAGTCTAAGTATCCCTACCTCAAGCCCATACCTAACAGAGATATGCCTCTCACAACCCCTCCCTTCTCCCCCGCCCCCCCCCCCCCGTTCCGCACTCCTCCCCCCCCCCCCCCCCCCCCCCCCCGCTGTGCTAAGACCCAGGCTACTTCCTCAGCACATGTGGAAACCTAACCTGACCACAGTCAGCTTGTGGCATTCAAGGTTAGTGACAGACACTTCAACACACCTGACTGTTCTCACCAGGGTCTGGATGCCATTTGAGGGTGGGAGTGGGGAGGGCGGGGCATCTTCAGTGTGAGATAAGCAAAGTCATGATGATGCCCTCTGTCCCAGAAGACTTACAACAAACACAGCATGTGTGAGCTACAGGCGACTGAAGGATGTGCCTACGGTGGCCAGCTTTCTCACACAGAGTAACACGTTGCTATGAGCCGAGGGGTGTCCCTCTCAAAAACATGTGCTGGAGTCCTAACCTTCAGCACCTCAGAAGGTGACCTTATTTGGAGAGAGGGTCTTCTTTTAAATTTGTCTTTATTGCTGAAAGTGTTAAAGACGTCCCCTTTTCCCCACTGACCCCTTCTAGCCCAGCCCTCCCCCACCCCAGGCCTTCACCCCATTATTGTCTGTGTCCATGGGTTATGCATATATGCACATAAGTTCTTTAGTTAATCTCTTTCCCCCCAGTCTTTATAGAAGCCATGAGGACATTAGGGCAGGTCCTGTTTCCGATATGACCAGTGTCTTTATAAAAAGAAAAAATTTGGACACACAGATGGACATGCAGAGAGGGAAAGATGGCCTGGAATAAATCCTTCCCTCTCCGTCTCAGAAGAAACCAACTCATTCACACCTCACTGACCCAGCACTAAACCCCTCACACTTTGCTTATCTCCCACGAAAGGCACCCTACCCCCAAATGGCATCCAGAATGAAACAGTCCATATAAATTCCCTTTCTACATAATATCAGTGTCCTAGAAAATAACAAGTTCCCAAATTTTCATACTACTTTTTAAAATATATTTTTTTCATTGATTTCAGAGAGGAAGGAAGAGGGAGAGAGAGAGAGACACATCAATGATGAGAGAGAATCATTGATCGGCTGCCTCCTCAGGCCCCCCACTGGGGATGGAGCCCGCAACCCCGGCATGTGCCCACACTGGGAATCAAATTGTGACCTCCTGGTTCATAGGTTGATGCTCAGCCCACTGAGCCATGCCAGCAGGGCTCATACTTCTATCCTATCTAATAAAAGAGTAATATGCAAATTAACCATCACTCCACTACATCCACAAGCCATGCCCACCAGCCAATCAGGAGCAAGTATGCAAATTAAACCAACCAAGATGGCTGTAGCCACGGAGCAAGCAGGAGGCTTGGGTTTCCCCGGCAATGGAGGAAGCCAAGCTTTCCGCACACCCTGGCCAGCCCAGGCCTCCACTCAAGGCTACAAAGTTTCAATTATAGAAGATAAATAAATCCCAGATACCTGGGCCTCTGTTTGGGTTGCCGGGGGGCATGGCTGGCCTGCAAACCACCACAGGCCCCTAACCCAGGCTGCCCCATGCCCCAAGGGAACCCCCACCCTAATCTGGGACACCCTTCAGGGCAAACCAGCTGGCCCCCACCTGGCTTGTGTGGACACAAGATGGCCACCACAAGATGGCCAGCAGGGGAGGGCAGTTGGGGTGACCAGGCCTACAGGGATGGGCAGTTGAGGGGGACCCAGGCCTTCAGGGGAGAGCAGTTGGGTGGGACCAGGCCTGCAGGGGAGGACAGTAAGGGGCAAACAGGCTGGCAGGGGAGCAGTTAGGCATCAATCAGGCTGGCAGGGGAGTGGTTAGGGTTGATCAGGCTGGCAGGCAGAAGCTGTTAGGGGCAATCAGGAAGACAGGCAGGCAAGCAGTTGGGAGCCAGCAGTCCTGGATTGTGAGAAGAATGTCCCAGATTGGAAAGGGTGCAGGCTGGGCTGAGGGACACACTCCCCTGTGCACGAATTTTGTGCACTGGGGCTCTAGTTTTTTAATAAAAATGTTTCTAAATGCACACTCCGTATTCTTAAGCTGAGGACAGTGAACATCCTGGAAACCTTTCTTGGTGACACAGGAACCATGAGTGACGGCGAGGCACAGCACACTTTGCCTCTGTAGGAAATGGCCTGACTGGCTTCCCTGTCTTCTCCTCTAATAGGAAGTTCCCGGACGACCCCTGGGCCCCTGCCTCACCCTCATTCCTTCCCTCCAATATGCATCTCCTAATCTGTTGTGAAAAACCAGAAACCGACAAATAAGACATTGCAACTGTTTCTGAAATAAAATTAATAGTCCCAAGTTAGGGTCTGAAAGACTCTCCTAGGGATTAAACCACATGGACTTGGAAAAAGCTCTTTTGTTGTCTTCTTTCCTCTCCCTTTGGGGGGGTGAGGAGGGGTGGTCAGACCCTTGTGCTCAGGGTAACTTAACTGTTTTTGCTACATTGACACAAAGCAGGTCACATGAGACTCTTCTGGCCTCCTCGACATGTTGTGAATTTATACCATAAGAAGCAGCAGCTTGAATCAATTATAGCTCAGAAAAAAAAACACACACACAAAAAAAACACTTCTCTATTAAGAGCCCAATGGGGCTTTGTTTTGCCATTGTTGCTCAGTTATTTGGAATATGGTTATACCATAGGGTAGAACTCTCTAGAACTGGCGTCCTCAAACTATAGCCCGTGGGGCACATGTGGGTGTTTTTGCCGTTTTGGTTTTTTACTTCAAAATAAGGTATGTGCAGTGTGCATAGGAATTTGTTCATAGTTTTCTTTTTTTAAACTATAGTCCGGCCCTCCAACAGTCTGAGGGACAGTGAACTGGCCCCCTGTTTAAAAAGTTTGAGGACCGCTGCTCTAGAATGACCTTTCCATGATGTAAAATTCGTTTTGGAAACTGTAACTGCCCAAACAGGCCGATAATCAGATTAAATAGCCACAAAAAGAAGAAACTTCCCTTTAAAATAAAAAAAAAAGTACTTATCAAATTAGATTCTTTACTATATCCTCTCACTTCTAAGAAGAACATTCATTCAATTGGTCAACTTCCGCTGAGTGGAACCCTTGATTTCATTTAGTATGAAGGTATTGTCTGCTTTATGCCCCCATTGTGGTGGGGGGAAAAATTTTTTTTAAATAAAATAAAGACTAATGTTTATTGAGTACTTATGATGAGCCAGGCACTATGCCAAGTGCTTTATATGCCTTATCTTATCACATCTTCCCCAACATCTCTGCGGGAGCTGTGATGATTATTGTCATGCACCGGATAACATCTCCGTCAGTGATGGACCACGTATTTGACAGTGGTCCTATAAAATTACAGTAAGCCGTCTCTTAACCTTGTTGATAGGTTCTTGGAAACTGAGCTTAAAGCATAACTGATGTGTAACACAAACAATTTTGCCAGGGGCTAATGGATGCAGACAAGAGTTAAGTTCCAAGATATTTTTCTGGTCACAAAAGCATCACCCAAATTCAAAATAAAGAGCCAAAACATTTCAACTATTCAACACTGAAATAAATGTGAGCTATGCATACATTTAAGAAAAATTAATACAGCCCTAACTGTTTTGGTTCAGTGGACAGAGTATCGGCCTGCAGCCTGAAGGGTCCCAGGTTCAATTCCGGTCAAGGGCATGTACCTTGGTTTCGGGCACATCCTCCGTGAGGGGTGTGCAGGAAGCAGCTGATCGATGTTTCTCTCTCATCAATGTTTCTAACTCTCTATCCCTCTCCCTTCCTCTCTGTAAAAAATCAATGACATACTTTAAAAAGAAAGGAAGAAAGAGAGAGAGAGAGAGAGAGAGAGAGAGAGAGAGAGAGAGAGAGAGAGAGAAAGAGAGAAAGAAAGAAAGAAAGAAAGAAAGAAAGAAAGAAAGAAAGAAAGAAAGAAAGAAAGAAGGAAAGAAAAGTTAATACAAACAGTGAGGTAACGATTGTCCAACCCGCTTTTTCCAGTTCTGGGTCCTGGGTGGCCAGAGATGGCCTTCCATCACAGGGCCTCTCAGACTGGGACGATTCAAACACCCGATTCACCTCGCCTGCACAACTCTGGGACAGGTGTGGAGGAAAAGGGCCACATGTTCACCTGGCGAACTCAGGGAAGGCCTGCACGGCGGCCTTGCAAACTCAAGAGACCTAAAGTAACCACAAAGGATGGTCTGAAATTAAAGCCTTTAATTGAAAGACAAAGATCAACTGTGATCTTTACTGAGCCTACTGAATTTTTGCATCTAAGATAACATACTTGTGTAATGCCAGGGTAATTTGTAACTTCCCTTTTTCCAGACGCCTCAGGGCACAGCCAATGCATCACAGCAGAAACCACAAATTCCCTCACTGTTATTGTTGTTGTGTTCGTTGTTGACTGTTAACTACCCTGGACTGACCTATGTAAAAGCAGCATGTGTCTATCATTTCACGTTTACCCAATCCCAGAGGTTTCCCGCCTCCCTAATCTATCACCAATGGATTTCTTGTAACCCATGTACATCTCCTCCTTTGATGGAAATGTATAAAACCAAGTGAAAAGCCGCCATTTTTCGGAGCACTATCTCAATACGTTGAGATTCTGCTTCCTGGTAGTGGTCAACAGTTTAGCTCAAATAACTCACAAAAAATTCCTCACCGGTTTTTTACTTAACACATGGGAGGAAACCAGGGCCCAAGAGAAAACCCACGCAGACATGGGAAAACAGGCAAACACCACACAGACAGTGGCCTGGCCAGGGATCCTTTTTTTATTTTCTCACCAACTTGGTAACGGAAACGTTGAAGGAAACACCGTGATTCAATGACCTGCTGTATAACGGGGCTGGGAAACTCTTATCTAGTGACGTCACAGTCCACACAACATCCTGGCGCAACACGTTCCCCGTGTGTACGCAGCGATTCTGATGTAAACAACCCTGCTGCCTGCCAGTCATAGAAACCTGCAGCACAGGCCATCACTGCAGGAGGCTGCACCGTCCAGGATGGTTTCAGGGCACTCTCTGATGTCGGCACAATGAGGACATCGCCTAAGGACCCATTTCTCAGAACACATCCCCCTCCTTAGGCCCCAGTGACTGGATTCCCTTTAATGGATGAGGAAATTCAAATACCATTTTTTAAAATTATATTTTTATTGATGTCAGAGAGGAAGGAAGAGGGAGAGAGAGAGATAGAAACATCAATGATGAGAGAGAACCATTGACTGGCTGCCTCCTGCACGCACCCTGCTGGGGATCAAGCCCGTAACCAGGCAGGTGCCCTTGACCAGAATCGAACCTGGGACCCTTCAGTCCACAGGCCGACGCTCCATCCACCGAGCCAAACCGGCTAGGGCTCAACTACCATTTTGAGTGAGTCATCCAGGTACTAACGGGCAGAACCTGGATTTTAATCCAGGCAGCCTGACTCCACAGTCTGCCTTCTTTTAAAAACCAAAACCAAAACATTGGCCTGGGAATCAGAAGATTTTGGTTCTAGTGCTTTTATTTATTTTTATTTTTTGTTCATCCTCACCGGAGGATATCTTCCCATTGATTTTTAGAGAGAGTGGAGGGGGAACAAAACATCAATGTGAGAGAGACACATTGACTGGCTGCCTCCTGCACAGGGATGGAGCCTGCAGCCGAGGTACCTGCCCTTGACCAGAATCAAACCCAAGACCCTTCAGTCTGCAGGCCAATGCTCTATCCACAGAGCCAAACCAGCTAGGGCTAGGGCCTGCCTTCCTGATCATTATGGCATAGAGAGAGAAGTAAATGTCAAATTTAATTACTAAAATTAGTGTAATCTGCTAACGTGCCATAATCGAAATTATGAAATAGAAAGCACATAAAACAAAACTGCATAGAGAAAGGATATTTTCAAAATCTCCCAACAATACTGGTTATGCTATAAAATACTGATGATTATTTTTTTGCAAGGTTAATTATGGGTTTGTAAGTTGCTTAATAAATTACTTTCATTTAAATCACCTCCCAGAAGAGTTCTTATGAAAACAATACGTGTGTGGAAATTTTTTAAACCAAGATCATTATCCTTATGACAGAGCAATGAAAAGGCATATAATCTCTATTAATTAGTAATGGGGGAAATGTCAAAAATGTCTGCTTGCAGAGCAGCTGGCAGCAGGGGAGAGGAAAAGGAGAGTGGGGTGGAAATGGTGACAAGTCACAGTAATCATCACTTTAGACATTCTCAGAATAAGAAAATAAAATATTTTCAGGATTGTGACAGTAAGGCCGTTTTCCAGGCTTTCCAGAGAGCCTCAAAGCTTACTGTACTAGTATACCTGACTTAATTACCTCATCTGGAACAGCGCGTGTCAGCATGCAGAAATGACAAAGCAAGTAGAGCTTGCTTTTTAATTTTCTGTCTCAAACTCCCAAACAGCTTTATTTTGCCTCTTAAATAAAATTCCCAAGGTTGTCGCAACTTTGGGGTCTTGGATTCTCAGTAAGAGTGAAATGGTTTTTTCCAGTTACAGATTTAAAAACAACAACGAAACAAAACAAAAGTACTTAATTGCTTGGCTTTTCTTTGGTGTTCTTTTGTTTTCAGAGTTAGATTTATGTGGCACTTTTGGAAATGCACACAGAAATATACCAACAATGGAAATTTCATTTGTGTAGATAAATATGACTATTCTCCTAGCTCTATTATATTTTGATAAATTTAAAAATACAAATAAACAATGCATGATATAATCTCTTCACTTTTTTTTAGAGCTATTGACTTAAAAAAAATTACTCTAGAGGAGAAGACAAAAATCACAGAGTCAAGCATGAGAAGGACTCAATGTGCCCTTACTGGTCTGATGATGGAGAAGGCCATGCGAGAAAGAATGCAGGAGGCATTTGCAGAAAGTGGCCTCTGGTGACAGGCAGCACCAGAAGCAGGGAGGGACCGCAGTCCTACAACCAGAGCAAACACATTCTGCCAAGAACTATAGTGAGCTTGGAAGATGAACCTGAGCATGAGATTAAAATGCAACCTGGATTCCACCCTCACCAGAGAACCCAACCTTTCCAGACTTCTCATCTACAGAACTGTGAAATAGCACACAAATTTTACCCCAGGTCAGGAAAAGCCATGGATCCAGGCAGGCGATTGGTGTGGAAGGTGGGGTGGTGAAGGCCTAAAAGCCCTTCCCTCTCACTGATCCCCAAATGGATTTGGTCTCTTCCCGACAGACCAGCCAGGAGAACACTTTATTTAGAACTAGAGGCCCAGTGCACAAGATTCATGCACTTGGGGGGGGGGGGGTCCCTCAGCCCAGCCTGCACCCTCTCGCAGTCCGGGAGCCCTTGGGGGATGTCCAACTGAGGGCTTAGGCCTGCTCCCTCTGGGAAGCAGGTCTAAGCCCTCTGGGGAGCAGGTCTAAGCCCTCAGTTAGACATCCTTAGCACTGCCACAGAGGCGGGTTCACTCGCCAGCTGTGAACCCGACTCAGGGCTTCTGGCTGAGCAGCGCTCCCCTGTGGGAGCACACTGACGACCAGGGGGCAGCTCCTACATTGAGCGCCTGCCTGTTGGTGGTCAGTGTGCGTCATAGAGACTGGTTGTTCTGCCGTTCGGTCAATTTGCATATTAGCCTTTTATTATATAGGATTGCTAGCCCTTAGTCTTCATTGGACACTAAAGCCACTACCCCAACTACACCTGATAACTTGACTGCAGGAAATCTCCTTCGGTGCTCCCAAGCTCAGCCCCAAAAAGGGATCCTGGTGGGATTCCAGCGTTTGTGGAGACCAGATGACCTCTGGCTCCTCTGGGGGAAAAGGTAAGACCTGGAATACTCCTCCCCCCACCCCCATCCTGCCAGAGGCCACCTGAGGACGGGCTTGGTGGAGGCAGGCTCCTTGTCTTCTGTTCCATGGAGAAATTTGGCCACAAGTTCTGGAGGACCGCACATCCCGTGGAAATGTTCACGCACGCGTGCTGAGGAGCATCTCTTTGATGTTTTTGTTTTGTTTTATTTTTGTTTTTAAATATATTTTATTGATTTTTTACAGAGAGGAAGGGAGAGGGATAGAGAGCTAGAAACATCAATGAGAGAGAAACATCGATCAGCTGCCTCCTGCACGCCTCCCACTGGGGATGTGCCCGCAACCAAGGTACATGCCCCTGACCGGAATCGAACCTAAGACCCCTCAGTCCGCAGGCCAATGCTCTATCCACTGAGCCAAACCGGTTAGGGCTAATGTTGATCTTTTGGGACTTTCAGGGGTTACAAAGGACTGAAAGCCACAGCTGTCTTTGGGGGCCCCCTTGGGAAGAGGTGAAAACAAAGAGGTGTGAGGTCGGCTGGAGAAGACAGCCCAGAAGAGAGAGAGAGACAGGAAAGAGCAGAGAATGTCAAAGGAGAAGGGAGAAGGCAGGGAAAGGAAGGGAGGGGAGCGGGGTGGCCACCTCGGTGGTTTCAGTGGGTGGGTCTGGGAACCACAGCTCCTCACCCTGAGCGCTCCTACCCTTCACTGATCTGCCCCAAAACACGTTGCTATGGAAATTGCAAAGCGTAGGCAGGCATTTGTTCTTCTAGTTTCCTCCCCCAGGAAGGGATGAGGTGGGTTATGTTGGTCTCCAAGTGAGTGGAAGCCACGTCCGCAGCCTCCTCTGCCCCCCTGGAGATCACGGGGCCTGAGAAGCACACGGAAGCTTTGGGCATATGTAACTTTACACTAAATTTATTCTAAATGGGAAATCATTCTTTTCGACCTGTGATCTTTTTCAAGTTCATCATTTGTATTTTGAACTTAAGTTAGTATGTCGTCCCATGTATCAACTAAACATTCTGGGTTTTGTGTGATGTGGCAACATGTCTTCCACCGTGCACCTCTACATTTTTTCTCGAGGCGGTTTTGGAGCAAGAAATTGGATCTTTATTCCCTTTTTAATGAGCCGAACAGATGAGCTGATAAACTCGCAGATCCTCTCCGCCTCAGAGATTAGTGCCAGTTAGAGAGGCTGACTTTACTTTCCCCAGGAGGGTCCTCAGTCATTGGAAAACATCACGGGTGTAACTTAGATAAAATCAGTTTTCATCACACACAAACATAAATAAATTACTCCATGACCTGTCCGAGCCCCCAAATATATCATGCAATGAAGTGATGCCGACGAGTGGTGGTAGGTGGGCCGAAACCTGGGAAGGATGCAGGCTGTAGTAATTAGAGATTAGCTCGGGAGGCAGGGGAAGCAAGAACTCCTTTTCCTGCCTGGCTGGTTTGGCTCAGTGGATGGAGCATCAGCCTGCAGACTGAAGGGTCCCAGGTTCAATTCCAGTCAGGGGCACATGCCTGGGTTGCAGGCTCGATCCCCAGTTAGGGGTGGGCAGGAGGCAGCCAATCAATGATTCTCTCTCATTATTGATGTTTCTATCTCCCTCCCCCTCTCCGTTCCTCTCTGAAATCAATAAAAATATATTAAAAAAACAACAACTCCCTTTCCTTGAAAACTTAAGCACGCCTCTCCCCTTATGCTTTGTTTTCTCCATATTAAAATGAGAAGTAAAAATCAAAACAAAACAAAAAACCCCAACCATTTCTCTAGCAGTGTGAACAGTGACTTATGCTTAGAAAAGCCTGCAGAGAAGGTTGCTGCCCCTGTGCATTTAATAAGGGACAATGCTCCGAAAACAGGAAGCTGTCATAGGGTAAAGGTCTCCGGCAGGTTTTATTCACGGAGCAGCAACGCGGAGACATGATGGAAAATAAATGTCGTGTCAAAGGCATGATATTCACTTTCAAAGCGAGAAGGCTGACCACAGTGGCGATCAAAACCAAGGCGGCAGCGGCCTCTCTCCGTGGTGTCTTCAGACCCTGCCCGCCCCCACAAGGCCTCTGTTCACCGGGTGGGTCCGGATGAGCGTTTCCACAGTCGGTGAATGAGAAGTTAACAACAGTGACATCTACACAATACGAAGAAGCGGGAAGACATGGGAGGAGATACCTGTGTGGTCTGCTCACAGTAATGAGTGCAAAGAAAGAACTGCACAAATGGTTTGTTCTCTCCCAGAGGCGGAGCAGACAGCCAGCTTTCCCCACTGGTCCCCTCTGGCCGTTCCACCCAGCAGGACGGCCCAGATGCCATCTTCCGTGGAGCAATGGAACACACAACGTCTGCCTTTATTGTAGAGGATCTACGGAGCACAGGCTTTTAAGGGGTGCGTCTGTTGCACAGGAATGTATGAAGCACCAAGTGCATGGCCAGAATAAATGGGAGCTAAACATGCTTTAAAACGTATCCTTCCTACCCTTCAGAAACTCAAAACAAGGGCTGGAGGGATTCTTGCAGCTACACACTCCTTAGCTTGTTACAACATAATTGTTTTATCTGGAACACAGTAACATTGTTCAAATAAAACCTAGGGTTTTCAATAATTGGCACAGCTTGTTGCCATTACTAGCTCTGGACTAGAGCAAACTGAAGGCCGACTCTTAGCCGAGTGCTTTTCATGGGTAGTGATAATACTCCTTTTAAAAATGTATATATTTTATTGAATTCAGAAAGGGAGAGGGAGAGAGATAGAAACATCAGTGAGGAGAGAGAAACATCAATAAGCTGCCTCCTGCATGCCCCCTGCTGGGGATGAAGCCTGAAACCCAGGCATGTGCCCTAACGGGGAATCGAACCGTGACCTCCTGGTTCATAGGTCAATGCTCAACCACTGAGCCACACTGGCCAGGTGTGATAAAACTTCTATTGCCTCTAGCACTTTAGGGTAAGATTCAGCTGATGATCAATCGATTTGTATTCATTATACAACTGAATAAGAACAGACTTTTTAAAAATTGGCTTCACTTCTATATTGCAGTGCCTTCCTTTTTTTGTTTTTTGTTTTTAAGTTACTAGTCACGGCACGAAACAGTTTGACTTGAGGAAAACAATTCTTTATCTGCTGCTACTATGTCACCACTGAAATACTTTAAAGAAATTTATTTCAAAGAATCACGTAAACAAATACATTTTATTTTTTAAAGAACAGGGTACCTAGTTAGGAAGGATGCCATAAAGGAGAGGGAGGACTTTCTTAAAAAGAAGATTTGCCGAAAGTCAAAGCTTTTGAAAACAGTTCACTGTTACCCAGCCTCTGAGTCATATTAGTATCTTGCGTGAGAAAGGAAGGAATCAGACTGATTAAAGAGAAGCTGATTAACGTGAATGGACTCTTCACGCAGGCCAATCCTGACACCTTGCCTGGTGTGAAATGTCATGGTGATTAAAGACAGCAGTCGATGCATTGCACGTATATGGTGCCATATGAGGATTCGAGAAGCTTTCACACACGCTGTCGCATTTAATTCCGGCACAACCCTGTGAAGGAACGAATGTCCGTTCTCAAGATGAAGCCACCGCTGAAGGTCAAGTGGAAAGTGACAAAGCCGGGACACAAACCTTGACCTTCTGCCTCTCAGGTCTGAACACTTTCCAATATATGCCGATTGTGAAAAATATTATTATTGGCTCTAGCATCGTTCAGTGTACTCGTTGGACATACCAGGAAGAGGAGGAGGAGGCGGCCAAGAGGGAGGAGGTGAATGGGAGAGAGGAGAGAGCTTTTGAATTTTCCAAAGAGTCCACGCTTTGCTGTGACTGCACCACTGTCCTCTGTGCTTGTTCTTATCGGAACGGAGGGAGTTGATTGTCCCTGTGTAAGCTGTGGCTGCAAAACCAGTCTATGACCTTAAGGGCCAGCCACAGGAGCAGGCTGTTCTGTGGTTACTTAGCTCTGAGTGGCTGTTTCCGCAGTAGGTTTTGCTTTATATGAAACGTTGTACATTTTTGCTCAGAAACAGCCTCCTGAGCTCTCACGAATCTCACCACCTATTGTCAGCCTTGAGGCAAACTACTGACTTACTGATTTGGTACATTGCCTGGGGCTGTCCTTGGAACAACCCCCTCCCCCCAGATTTCCTTTGGCCTACTTCCCCGCAGTTGTCCAGGTAGGCTAACCCTTATTTTTATCTCATTTTCTAGCCAAGCCAACTCGAGAATGGAAATGTCTTCACCAAGTTCCTGGCCTACAACCACAGGTGGGCTGGATGTCTATAACCCACCGCTGGGCAGACCTTTAATTTAATCTAGAAACTGAACCAGATTCAAGTCATCAGCCATTCTCCCAGGACAGAAATGCCTCGGTATAGAGTGTCATAAAGGAAGGCTTGCAAACGAATACCATTGGTGGAGGGGTGAGTGGGGACTAAAAGGGAACATCTGTAATACTGTCAATAACACAGATAAATATTTCTTAGAAAGAACCAATTTTACCATCTGCTAACTGATATAAACAGCAGTTAAGTTCCTACGGCGGATTTCTGGTCACAAACATATCACCAAACTTTTCAATAAAGACACAAAATACTTTTAATCGTAAACATTGAAACAAATGTGAGCTATACATATTTAATTGAAACAAATGTGAGCTATACATATTTAATTGATTAATGGGGAAAAGAGGCCATTCGCCTTGAATATTTGTGGAGATCAGGTGTGGTTTCTACAGATGGGGGTGTGCCTGGCCCCTCTGGAACACCTGTTACCTATGCCCTGCTTTGTTCATTGCTGAGTAGGTATGATATACATTTGTTGACCTCATGAGCCTACCTTGCATTTGTAAGTTATTTTGAAATGCTTATATAAAAACTAGAGGCCTGGTGGACGGAAATTTGTGCACTGTGGGGCGGGGGGCCGGGGGGGTGTTCCTCAGCCTGGCCTGCCCCCTCTCACAGTCCAGGAGTCCTCTGCTGGAGGTGACCGGACCTATCAGGGGAAGGCGCCACCCCATCACCCCGCTGCTGCTGCCACTGCCGGCCGCCGGCCCTCCTCAGCCCTTGCAGCCGCTGCAGCTTTGTCTGGAAGGATGTCCAGAAGAGGTCCTGTCTATCTGGTCTAATTAGCATATTACCCTTTTATTAGTATAGATACTGGCTAGGCTATAGGAATATGAGTTAGTACTGTAAATTCTAAGCATGAGGGAAGATTATAACTCCAAAACCACTCCATCACTACTCATACTGGTAAATATGAGATTATAATGTTGAACAATCAATATATATGGATCAAAGCTTAATTTTCATTAATACTAAGTAACTACTAGTAAACAAGAGAGGTATAAAAATGTACAGGCCAATCCTGGCTCTCACTGAGCTTACAATTCATATGAGAAGGAAAGGGAAAAACATATAAAAATTAAATAGCAATATGAGAGATGTCAAAAGGCAAAATACTGTTCATTGACACATGAAATATGATGAGCAGGTAGGGAAAGAGAAATCAATTCCAGAAGCGGTAGACAGAGATGACTGTGAGATGAAAAAAGATGTCAGCCAGATATTGAAGGCTGAATCCACTGCGACAGAGATGAAGGAGGGGATTCTTGGTGGAAGGAACTCAAGGAAAGTACAGATGCCAAAAAAAAACAAACAAAAAGTTTACATCCTGAAAAGGAAAGGAAAGAGACCTGTTAGAGTGGCAGGAGTTCCAGTACAAGATAGTTCGGGGAAGGCTACTTGGAAATGGGCTGTTAAGGGCTTTGGATGCCCAATTGAGGAGTTACGGTTTCCAAGCAGAAAAGCATCCTGGTCACAGCAGCATTTTAGAAATATTAATTTGGCTAGGGTATGCCAAAGCACGTGGAGCAGAAAGGACTAGAGGCCGGGAGATCACAGAAAACCTATGCCAAGTTCAGGTGTGAAATGATGGTAGTGGGATGGGAAAGGTAGAGGGGGCAGGAAATACTGAGGGAGAAGCCCACTAGCGCCCAAAGGTGCTGATTAGCATTTATTGTTGGAGCTTGCGGTTACTTTCTCAAACACTGTCAAATCTGTGGGTTCCGAAGGTACTGGCATCCAGGCTTCTGCACTGAAGTGATTCATTTTAACAGCTGTAAGTGGGAATGGGGAAATGGAGGAATTGTTCATTTTGAACCTGCCACATATAATGCCTGTACAAGTGGGTATATTGAACCTTTTCTTCTTGATCTTGTATCCTTATCTGAAAATAAAAAGTGTTAGCTGAAAAGTGCTTCCCCTCCCGCCCCCTCCTCAAAAATGCCATGAAATGTAGGAATTTTAAAGGAGATCTGAGAACATGTTATTTGAAGAGAAATCTAACGTTAGTCACTGAAGGAAAGCCCCAAGAATCCTGAGCGCCCTTTACGCCTGCAGCCCTCTGGTGGAACTCCTATTAAAATACCCTTCTGGTTTTGATTTCCATTAAATGAATTTATTCTCCAGAAATTCAGAGAAGCTTGGTCTCTCTCACCCTCTCTCTCTAAGTGAGCAGTGGAAATTTTTCTGGAGAGTTTTTCCACAGTTCAAATCTCATGCCCCCATACGTGTACACAAATAAATGCCCCCATGATGTACACAAATACATACGTATTGATACATACGCTACAGTTACTGGCACCCAGGCTTCTGCACTGAGTGCCCACAAGCCAGTTCTGGCCTTATCTCGGACAGAAAACTGCAGTCCCTTCGCCCTCCTGGGGCACTTAAACCTGGCACAGGCTCTCCCCGTAACACTCCTTGTCGGAAAGATGGCGCTGGATAGAATGCCTCCTCCCCACATTCCCTACACCTCACCCCACAGTCCGGGCAACATCAAATTCAACTCTTTCCCTTGGCTATTTTGAGACTGCCCCTTCAGGAGGGGGGCGGTGGAGGGGAGGCAGAAAGAAGCCGGAAGGGAAGACAGGTTTGCGGTGACGTGAGTAACTAAGATTCTCCAAAGCTTACACTGAAGGCAGGGGGCAGGCCCTGGCCCAGGCCCTCCTCTCTTTCTAGCCCTTCTCCTTTCCTTGCTCATTCTTAGCCTCCCCAACTTGTCACAGTAAGCTGACAAGTCCCAGGATAGGAGTGAATAAACAAATAAACTACCCACCAGCCCCCCCTTGTTAACCGCCAATGATCAAGTTTGGCCCTAAGGCAAATTTACATACTTGGATTTAAGTAAGAGGAGGGGGTTAAAACTGCTTGTCTTTATGACTGAATAAGCATTGCTTTTAGCCTTGGACTTGGGTGTCTGCGGAAGTTAATCTCTCTCCGTCAGGTAGAATGACTTTGGTCCAGCTGCTAGAAAGATGTGTGAGTGATACATACTGTTCCCACGAACCCTTCCTTATGTGGGTGACTTCTTAGAAGCTGTTTCCTTCTCAGGGATTCAATTATAGGCGTTTTCTTTCCAAAGCTGACCTGGGGAGCTTACCATGGCTTAATCTGAGAGCGGGCTGTGTGATCCTGGCGACTTGTTCTGTCCTTTCGTCCCCACATATAACCCACGGGCAGCTGGGCAGGAGGCTCACGGATTTCAAACCGACTCATGTGCCAACTCAAAAAACCATGGCTCTAACCCCAACTGCTATCTGATTTTAATCCTCCTGGGTATTGACATATTTTCTTCTCTCATCCCTCCCAAAACTAATCCTAGAGTTTTGAGAATCTGGGAACTTGGGCAAAGGAGAAAACAACCAAGACGTGTGAAATCTCCGTTCATTACCTCAACCAAAGCCAACAGTGCCTTTTTGTTTGTATTGGCCCAGCTCAAAGGATCAGATCATGTGAATCATAAAGCACAAAATACAGGTGTCCTCACTGACTGTGAAAAGTCCAAAGTGTACTTAAACGTGCTCCTTCTTGGTGGCGGTGTCATTGACTCTACGCGTAAACGCTTGCGTTTCCTGAAGCCTCTCTCTTTGTCGTCCAGGCACACACGGTTGCATCATGCTCAGATCCGCCAGCTGGGACTGGCGCGTGTGTGTTTTTCCTACCGGCCCTCAGCGCTAGCTGTCAGAGGCACTAACCTTGCTTCCTTGCTGCATCTACCGCACTGGCACGCAAGCTCCCAAGCTCCCGGCGAGAACAGCGCCCAGAGAGCATTCCGGACAGACGCGCGCTTTGCTTCAGCCAGGCGCTCGCTCGCTCGGCTGGAAAGTTTCCTCTAACCGCGGACACCCGCTTCCAGTCCCCGGAGCTGGCAGGGCGCGGGCTGACTGGGTCCCCGCTAGAAGGGGAAAGGGCTTTACACTCACTCTGCTAGGCTGCCTGGAACAATGTCTCAGCCAAACTCCTCCAACCCCCCTGGACAGGCTGTCCAAAGCTCTCGGGTGCTTAGAGAACCCGAGGCCCCCTCTCCGCGAAAGGGAGCGCGGGCTCCCCGGCTGGAAATCTGGGCCCTGGAGGTAGACCGGGAGCCGGCGGAGCGGGGGCGCAGGAAGGAGCTAAGCGCAGGAGGCGAAAGAAGCGCAGAAGGGAACGGAGCGCAGGAGAGAGTGGGGGCCTCGGGAGCCGGCGGGGACGCGGGTGAGAGCCAGACGCCGCGGGGAGCTTGGGGAAACGGGAGGCCGGGACCGGCGGGTGCAGAAAGGGGTGCGCTGACAGGCACCGGCGGGCGCCCGGGAGGCGCTGGCTGGGAGATCTGCCGCGGACTCCCCAGAGCCTCTGAACTGTGGGTGCGAGGAGAATGCGGGGAGTTGGGGCGGGGGTTACGAGGGGGGAGACAGCTCGGGGCGTGCCTTTGCCCGGATTGGCTGCAGGAGTCTGACGTGAGGCTCCGGAGGCTGGCTTGGGGGAGTGGGAGCGGGGTGGGGTGGGTGTTGGGTGCCCCGGCTGCGGGCTCAGCGCGCTCAGAAACATGCTGAGGTCCCGGCGGCTGTTCCAGCAGCGGCAGCGGCTCCAGCAGCGGAGGCGGCGGCGGCGGCGGCGGAGACAGCGCGCAGCTCCGGCGGGGAAGGCGCCTGGCGCCCATGCCTCCGGCTCCGCGCCGCAGCTGCCCTGACCCGGCCGCGACCTCCCTCCGCGGGCCCAGCCGCCCCGATCTCTGGGGTGTTCCCCAAACACGGCCCAGCCCCGCCACACCCCCCGCCCCCGGCCTCCGCAGCTCGGCATGGGCGCGGGGGCGCTCGCCCTGGGCGCCTCCGAGCCCTGCAACCTGTCATCGGCCGCGCCTCTCCCCGACGGCGCGGCCACGGCGGCGAGACTGCTGGTGCCCGCGTCGCCGCCCGCGTCGCTGCTGCCCCCGGCCAGCGAGGGCCCCGCGCCGCTGTCGCAGCCGTGGATGGCCGGCATGGGCCTGCTGATGGCGCTCATCGTGCTGCTCATCGTGGCGGGCAACGTGCTGGTGATCGTGGCCATCGCCAAGACGCCGCGGCTGCAGACGCTCACCAACCTCTTCATCATCTCCCTGGCCAGCGCCGACCTGGTCATGGGGCTGCTGGTGGTGCCCTTCGGGGCCACCATCGTGGTGTGGGGCCGGTGGGAGTACGGCTCCTTCTTCTGCGAGCTCTGGACCTCGGTGGACGTGCTGTGCGTGACGGCCAGCATCGAGACCCTGTGCGTCATCGCCCTGGACCGCTACCTCGCCATCACCTCGCCCTTCCGCTACCAGAGCTTGCTGACCCGCGCGCGGGCGCGGGCCCTCGTGTGCACCGTGTGGGCCATCTCGGCCCTGGTGTCCTTCCTGCCCATCCTCATGCACTGGTGGCGGGCCGAGGGCGACGAGGCGCGCCGCTGCTACAACGACCCCAAGTGCTGCGACTTCGTCACGAACCGGGCCTACGCCATCGCCTCGTCCGTGGTCTCCTTCTACGTGCCCCTGTGCATCATGGCTTTCGTGTACCTGCGGGTGTTCCGCGAGGCCCAGAAGCAGGTGAAGAAGATCGACAGCTGCGAGCGCCGCTTCCTCGGCGGCCCCGCGCGGCCGGCCTCGCCCGCCCCCTCCCCGGGAGCCCCGCGCCCCGCCGCCGCCGCCGCCGCCCCGCCGGACCCCGGGCGCACCAGCAAGCGGCGGCCCTCGCGCCTCGTGGCCCTGCGCGAGCAGAAGGCGCTCAAGACGCTGGGCATCATCATGGGCGTGTTCACGCTCTGCTGGCTGCCCTTCTTCCTGGCCAACGTGGTGAAGGCCTTCCATGCCAACCTGGTGCCCGACAGACTGTTCCTCTTCTTCAACTGGCTGGGCTACGCCAACTCGGCCTTCAACCCCATCATCTACTGCCGCAGCCCCGACTTCCGCAAGGCCTTCCAGCACCTGCTGTGCTGCGCGCGCCGGGCCGCCCGCCGGAGCCACGCGGCCCCCCGCGACCGGGCGCGCGCCTCGGGCTGCCTGGCGGTGGCCGGGCCTACGCCGTCCCCGGGGGCCGCCTCCGACGACGAGGACGACGACGTCGGGGCCGGGCCGCCCGGGCGGCTGCTGGAGCCCTGGGCCGGCTGCAACGGCGGGGCGGCGGCGGACAGCGACTCGAGCCTGGACGAGCCGAGCCCCGGCTGCACCTCGGAGTCCAAGGTGTAGGGCCCGGCGCCGCCTCCCCGCCTCCCCGCCGGGACGCGCGGGCTCTGCGCGCCGGGATGGAGACGGGCCCGGGCGCCCCGGAATGGCTTCCCAGGGGAAAGAGATGTGTGTTTACTCAAGACCTGCAGCAGGTGAACTCGAAGCCCGCAGACCTCGTCCGAACCATCCAAAACAAACGGAAACGTCACGGACCGTTGCACAGAAAGGGAAGTTTGGGGAGAGGTGGGAGAGCTCCTTTCTCTCGGCTTCTTTTCCCTGTCTGTGCGCGCGTGCGATGCCTCTTGAGATATTTTTTCTCCAGGTGACACGGCCTGCAGGGGCCGGGCAGGGAAGGAGAAGCCGGAGGGTATACGATGTTTATCAGCGTGGCTTCCATCCCCCTTCCTGGAACGGGAGCAGTCCACCGGGGGAGAGGGGTGGGGAATGGCAGTTTGTCAAGCCGTCTTTCCCTTTGCTTTCCAGAGAAATTGCAGTTTCATTCCCGAGGAGTGATTTCTCCTGTTTGGGAAGCAAAGGGAAAGGGTGGATGCCAAAAGTGCGTTTCAAAAAAAAAAAAAAAAGTGTAAGCTATTCTTGGAACACGCCTCACCTTGCTTTCCTTGTGTAGGGCAAGCCGGCTGTCCCCACGCCCCAGGTGGCCAGGCTGAGGGGTTTCTACCTCACACTGTGCACATTGCACAGCAAGCTAGAAAGACTTGTTTATATTAAACAGCTTATTTATGTATCAATATTAGTTGGAAGGACCAGGCACTGAGCCTCTGTGACATGTGACTCTGTCCATTGAAGACAGGACGGAAAAAGAAAAGACAAAAAAAAAAAAAGAGGAAATAATTCAGATTACTGCACATGTGGGTAAAAACAAACAAACAAACAAAAAAAAAAACAAAAAAAAGGAGTGGTTCAACATGCCATTTTTGCACAGTGTTAGAAATTGTAAAGTCCACAGAGGTGTTACTTGCACAAAAAGAAATTAAATATTTTTTAACGGGGAGGGAGGGCAAATCTTAAAAACTAAACTAAAATTCAAACCCTACTTCTGTTGGCTATGCTTTCATTGAGCTAATGATATATTGGAAAATACCTTTTTATACTTCTATCATGGTACTGTAACTGTATCCATAGTATAAATATAAATACCTTGAGGATTTTTTTTATTATTTTTTTATGTCCAAGCGCCCACGTGAATCCGCTGGTAAAATTGAGCACTTTCTGTATAAACTCTATTTCCTCTGTGTGTTTTACCAAGTATTTATACTCTGGTGCAACTAACTACTGTGTGAGGAATTGGTCCATGTGCAATAAATACCGATGAAGCACAAGGATGGCTCTGTGCCGTGTGTCTGTGAGGGGTCCGTGACCATGGAAAAGACAGTTTGTTTTGTGCAAAATAGAGGTTTTTTCCCAGGGAGCTCTTTTAATAGCTTTGCATGACTCGATAGCCTAGCAAAATGCCTCTACATCGAAGAAGGCACGCACCTACTGCCGAGAGCTGCAGTCTCGCCCTCAATTTTCACAGCCGGCTTGAAGGTCTGCTAGACTACGTGTCGGTGTTTGCAAGAGCCCGTGGATGCACCTGACTTAAGAAGTAACATTTGGGATTGTGTGTCTTCTAAAGAAAAGCGATCGAGCCAGGTAACTCAGCTGCAACTTGGCCCGGAGCAGCAGGAAAAAAGACTTTGAACCAACTGCCTGCTTGGAATCCGGTAAGTGGCTTCCATGACTTTGTTTTCCATGAGAAAAGTCACAGCCCACAGATGACCAGTGCGCGCATGTGTCTCCAGTGGCCGCTTAGAATGAAGCATGTTCTGGTGGCCAAGCAAAAACGTATGCAAGAGCTTTGAAGTAAATCTTGTTTTCTCCTGGGTGGTTGAAGAGACCACGAGTTCTGGGTGGGCCGGTCCCAGGTGAAAGCAAATGGGAAGTTTTCAAACTTCCTAACAGAGTGATGACAGCCAATGGACAGGATAGTTCTCATGAAATGAGTTCCTAAGGAAAGGAGAGTGAAAGTTGTATCCTGGGATGAATTCGGCATTCTCCAGAATCAGGTGGTTTGGGCGGGGGAATGTGTTCTTTGTATTTTTAAACCAGCGCTTCATTTCAGGATCGTGCAGTAAAGAAAGCAAAGGGAAGAGGAGAAAGTTTGGGCTTGTCCCGAGCTTTAACACGAACAAACTGTTCTCCGCTAAGGAAAGCGGATTCTGAGTGTCCCTCTCTGCAGTGGGGTGGTCTAAAGACGGGGAGACAGCCTTCTGAGAAAGGTCCATGATGTGAGAACAGCAGAAGGCTGCATGAACAGTAGCCATTTCAATACAAGCTGCTATATGTTTAACTCCTTCCTCCAGCAAAAATAAATAAATAAATAAGGGGGGGGTGGAGAGGGGCAAAACTTCTTTAAAAAGACAAAGATAAATTCTTAAAGAAAGTTATTTTGGAGGATGCAGAATCAATTTCAGAATGAGATCTCACTCCTTCCCCCAGGTACTAAATGCAGTCATATTTACCCTCCCTTCCCCCATCATGAGTATGTAAGATGCTTTTTGTTAGGGGTTTTGTTCCTCTTTATTTTAAATTATGCCGCACAATTAACAGATTAAACGTCTAGAGTTTCATCTGAAGAATACTGAAGTACCAGGTTAATGCTTCACTTTCTCCATTTCCTTATTATCTACTTACTTTGCATAGATTGTCCTTACATTTAAATAAAAAGACATTTTCCCAGCCCAAAACATACATCAGACCTCAGGTCTTAAAATGATGAAAAGCCCCTTAAACTTTAACAACAAGATACGTATTTTTATCTAGTAGACAGCTCTGAGCTCTTTTGTAAATGACAAGAAACCACTATAATCTGGGGACCAGTTGACATTTATTTGTAGAAAATAGAAAAAGATTTTTCGGTGATTCCTGAGTTCTCTAACTAAGGAATTAAGAGGATTCAAAAACATACTGTGCCAGTGATTTCCAGCCACCCATGAAAACTACTTTTTGTTGTTTTTTTTAAGGAGACAGACATCAGTTTATAGTAGGAACGTGGGCAGCTGAGCTGCCCGTCCCAATTGCTAAAGACATGGGAGGAAGAAATTGCCAATCCTATTTAATCTGGTGAAAAAATGCACAGCAGAAGTGACAGGTGGAGGGCAATGAACATGCAGAAAAATCCATCTTAGCCCATAGGTTTGTGTGTAACAAAGAACTGAAGGTATTAACACTAAAAACAGTGAACTTCATTGCGATCAAGGTTCATTGAATGGCTACCTTGGAAATGATGTTTCGTTTGCACACTATAAAGTTCTCTAATGTGTAACAAGGTTATTCCAGCATCTATAAATTCTCCCTCCAACGTAGAAATGTATAATTGGTATCACAGACAGCTTCATCCCTTGGTGAGCTTGCCTACATAGAACTTTGCGAAGAGAGTTTATTTTTTTTTCAGTCCAAGCTTTCCTTGGAACTGGAATTATTAATAACTTCTAAGTGGCTATTGTGAAACCTTTCCCTGTCAAGCACATTTTCCTAGCTTATTTTAATTTTGTTGAATGTGCCGACTTCCTCTGGCAACATGTAATATTGCCAGGCGGAAATTCTGCACCCAGAGTATCAGGATGATATTAACATTTAAGGTTTTTTTAGCAAGAGCTTCTAACCAAGGGTCTAAAGGAAAAGTATTCTATTCACTTTTGCTGCCATTTGAGAAAGGCTTAAAAAAATATTTTTTTTAACAAAGCTGAACCCATTCATTTTTTGGAAGGGAAAAATAAATAAAAACCTTAGCAGAAATTCAAATTAAACACATTGGCACAGATCATTTAGTTTTATTTGTACGTCTCTGGCATAATGTGCTGAGAAATACTAATTCTTTTGACTCCCTGCCAATTTGCTACTAATCAAAATGGAGAAGATATGCACTGTTTGGATTATACCTAAAAATAGTTGTGCTCCAGTCACATCAGCAAATGGAATTAAATTAATCTCTCTCTCTTCCCCTTCACACACACCCTCCACATTAAACTTCCATCCAGAATATTGCTCGAGCATCCCCTAATTTGTGATTCAGTATGTCCCCATTTGCATTGCTACATGGGGATGATTTTTAAGCATACTCCATGGAACCACTTTCTGAGAAATATACCTCTCCTGAAATCCCCTCTTTTACCCTGCTCTCATTTAAAAAGTCTCTACTAACTAGCCCTTATCATGTCATCAAAGAGGTAGTAATACCATAAATAAATACTCTCTGGGTTAGTTTTCCTCATCAATAGTCTTTTTTACCCTTTTGGGGGGGAAGGGAGGAGGGAGTTTCTGAATCAATAAGATTTGGTCACTTGATGGAGAGTGACTAGATTCCCAAGTCCAGTTGCTTTAATAACAGCCTGGAAAACCAGCAGCCCCCAAAGAGAAGCTTATAAGATCTTGGCAGTCATGTTAGCATAACCCAGGAAAGCATTGGAGGTAACTGTCCACATCCATTAAGCCTTGGCCTTCACTTGAATGTTGGGCAAAGATCTCTCTGAACATATTTGTACCTTCTGTATCTGAAACCAGTTCTTTTGTGTGTTTTTTTTATTGTACTTTTTTTAACTGATTTCAGAGAGGAAGGGAGAAGGAGAAAGAGATAGAAACATCAACGATGAGAGAGAATCATTGACTGGCTGCCTCCTGCATTCCCCACACTGGTGATGGAGCCTGTAACCCTGGCATGTGCCCTGACCAGGAATGAACTGTGGCCTCCTGGTTCAGAGGTCGATGCTCAACCACAGAGCCACACCGTCGGGCCTGAAACCAGTTCTTGACTTGGACCCACCACGCTCACTAGCTCTTCCCTTGAGCACTTCTTCAGTTCTTGAGTGAACTAGAAAATACCCAGAAAAGCGTCTGTTGTCTTCAAGGCAGCATTAATTTCTCATGAGCGGTTTCCTAAAGCTCTGATTTTCAACAACCCCCAGAGCTTACAATTCCTTTTCTCCTCTCTCCACAGTCCCTAGCTCAGAGCTGTTAATTAGCAAGATCTCGCTGCTTCCTTCCTATTTATCACACGAAATTTACCTAGGATGCATTTTAAATGTCTTACATTGGGATTTCTTCCTGAAAATTTCAATATTGCTCATAATTACAAGTAGAAAAACATTTTTTAAGTAGAAAAACAATTTTTAACTATTGTTTGTACTTTTCCTAGAAAAGGTTTTTCACATTGAACTTAATACTTGGGGTGTGGGGCTCTCTTAACAGGCTTTATTTTTGTTTCTCTCCATTTTTCAGTTCTTAACCGCATGACCTTGTCCGTCTTTCAGTATCCTGGTTGCAAAGATAACATTCGCAGTTCCACCTTTAATTACATGTAAATTCATTTTCCTAGTCATTAGTAGGCTAGCTGATTTGTGGGAATTATGGGTAAAACTCTAGGAGAGCAGAAAACTTGGGCAAGCAGATGGCCCAGCGACGGACAGCTCAGCTCTAAATGTGTCCAATGACCTTGGGGAAATCAGTTGGTTTCCCTGCTGTTCAGATCCACTTCCCACAAAGCTGGATCAGGAGCCTTCGTGAATCCCTTTGAGATGCTCTGATCCAAGGAGTTCATTGCTTTGCAACGTCTATCCGTTGGAGTGCTTTTTCCTTACCTTTCTGCCCCTTTCCTAGCAACTCCACCCACCGAAGTCCCTGTGGTTGCTGTTTTAAGTAAAAAGAACAACCCAGAATCGCTGAATACATATAATACTCCATGCATCCAAACAAACAGTCCTCTTTTATTCCATTTACAATTCCACAGAAACCACAGCTGAATAAATAAAATAACCTTCCTCCCCAATGTCGGATTAAAAGACCTGTTGGCTATGTGCTAAGCAAAAGTTGCTTGTTTAATGATTCTTAACCCACAGCCACTTTGAAGCAAGTCAATTTAGAAAGTTATACAACTCTACAGTTTTGCATTGATTGTGAATGCTAAAAGCAACTATCTAGCGTGTTCTCTTTTTCTTGGAATAGCATTTCAGAGATGAAAAGTGCTGAGGGCGGTGGGAGCTGGTATTTTTTTTGCTTACCTCTCTCTTGGAGCTTGCAGGGTATTGGGTTTCTCTGTTCCCAACTTAATAAACAGTGACAAATCTGCGGGAACTTTCCTGACGTAAAGTATCTGTTATGTTAACTACTGGAACTCACCTGCAATGATGAGGTCCTTATTTTAAAAATGCTTTTAAACAGCAAACATTAATAGATGTTCCAATGACATTTTCTACACTCCAGGGATTTTTATAAAGCCATTAAAGTTATATTTTAGTGTTCCTTGTGCTTAAATGATTCTGTGATCAATTCTGAAATAATGTGGGGTGTTTTTTTTTTCTTGCTTGCTTAAAATAGGCATTCCTGAGTACGACTGAGTCGCTCAGAAAAACTCCAGAATCTTTAACCTGGCAAGATCTTGATATGTCTAATGAACAATACCCCTATCCTCAAGCAAGGCTCTATACCTAGATCAGCGATTTTCAACCTTTATCATCTCATGGCACACATAAGCTAATTACTAAAATTCTGCAGCACACCAAAAAATATGTTTTTTTTGCCGATTTGGCATAAAAAAACAAGTATTATTTTGATTCATTCACACCAAACGGCTATTGTTGTGTTGGCTGTTGTCATTTTTTTATTTGACAATTTAGGGAAAAGGAGTCGGTGCCCCTGACTAAATAGTCAGGAATTGCATGTTTAAAAATTCTTGTGGCACAACGGTAGGCCTCTTTTGGCACACCGGTTGAAAATTGCTGACCTGGATCAATGCAGACCACGGAGACAGACGAGATTCGATTTAGGAGATTTAAAGACCTTGTCTGCCATTGACTAGCCCAGTGGTTGGCAAACTCATTAGTCAACAGAGAGGCAAACCGAAGCTCTCGAGCCGCAGTTAGCCGACCACTGGACTAGCCCATCCTATCAGCAAACATTTCCTTTACCGCTAACCCAAGTTCCTCTTGTTTTGATTTGTTGAGGTTCAACAAATGGCCAGATATTTCTCCAGCAAAATGGGTTTATTGGGGAACAACACAGCGTTGCAATTGGGGACATGGGGTCTAAACCATATTGAAGTCCAAAGAAACAAAGGAGAGGATTGCTTTTTTATGGACTTGGGAAGAGATGTTGCAAAGAGTCCATCAGAGGAAACTGAAAGTTGGAAGCATAGTGACTTTTCATTGGCTGAGTTAGGCAGTCTCCCATTGGCTGAACTATTCCTGGGCAAGGAGCAATCCTTCCCCTTGCCGAGAAAGTTAAGCAGCGTCACTCCCTATGAGAGGTGCAAGGTGCATCTCTTCCTGTTGGGGTCAGTGGTATGTGCAGAGTAACGTGTGCCTGACAGTTCTCTTCTCGCCTCCTGACTCCATTTTAAATGAGGTTTCTGTTTATTAATTTTCACAGGCTCACGATGGATCTCAGTGGAATTTGAAAACTGCTTATTGACAGGTTGCTCTGCATAAAAACCCGTCTCGTGATGCATATGAAAAACAGTGACCCCTCCCCTCCTCAGCTTTGTACGCACTGCTTGCATTTACTCCTATAAACAACTTCAAATCCTTTCGTTCTTTCTCTTGGTCAAATGAGAATCATCCCAGTTACAGGAATTCCTCCTCCGTGGAGACTAGGACAAAACACAGCACAGTCCAGGGGTAAGTGTGGCTCCTGGCCTGGTGGCATCAGCATGTCACCCTTCCTGGAACTGTGCTGCTAATTTTTTTTCAATATCTCCGGAGCCACAAAACTCTGAAGATCTGAAAACACATTGTACAGAGTGACCAAGTGTGACATGAAGATGAGTAAGTCCTGAAAGTACTGCAGAAAGCACCCTTGCAAGTACAGGGCAACACAAGCACGATACATTCTTTTTCAAACCAGGCAACCAATGGAACTCCCTCCCCAAAGGACAAATGTTTGCACCTCTCCTCAAGTCTTTTGAGTATTCATATTGCCTATATGGCCAAAAAATAAAAATAAAATTTTCACATTAGATGTGCTCAGAAGACACTGGAGAGCTTAACTCTTCTGGAGGATGCCTGTGGTTAGTCTTCAAGTTGTGATTCATGGCTCAACTGTTCTGCAAAGATGGACAGTACTCTGTACTGAGTGGGTGTCGCATGGGAGACAGCCAGCCCGTGACTCTGAGCCTGTCCCCAGGGCACTCACTCTCTGGCTGGGAGATCACACATCCACACGTGGAAAGTGACAAGGAACGAGGCAGGTGTGGTTGAGTGCCAGCCAGGTGGGCCAAAAGCAAGGGCTTTCGGCCAGTGCTATCCGATAGAAGGACAATGCAACGCTATATATTTAATCTGACATTTCCTAGTTGTCGCATTTTTTTTTAAAGTTAAAATAGAAACAGGTGAAATCAGTGTTATCCTTTCACCGTGTAATTGATATAAAACATTACTTGAGATTCTTCACTTTTTTTTTTCATATACTACATCTTTGAAATCTGATCTAGATCTTACACATAGAGCCCATCTCAATTGGGACTGGCCAATTGAGATGGGCTCTATGTGTAAGATCTAGACCAGATTCAAGTGTAGCCATATGGGTACCGTGTGGACCTCTCAGCTCTAGAGTTCAGAGAATGGAGTGGATGGTGGAGTGGCATAATCTGAAGCTTGATGGCATTGTGGATTTCAGGTAAAATGGCATGAAAGGCCGTGTCATGAGAAGCGTTAAGAGGGAGAAAACTGCACGAACAAAAGCGTAGAGGGACAGGCAGTCAAGATGAATTTTTAGACAATGAAGAGCCCATTACAGACAGTTCATGTGGATAGAGTAATTAGATGATGAAATTGGAAAAGTAGTTTGGGGACAGATCAGAAGGTTCATGCAAAAGTGTTGAACTCTGACCTTTCTAAAAGCATGGAGATTTATGAGCAGGAGGCAACCAGTTGATGTGTCTCTCTCACGTCAATGTTTCTCTCTCTCTCTCTCTCCTTCCACCTCCCTTCCACTCTTTCTAAAAATCAATAGAAAAAATATCCTCGGGTGAGGATTAAGAAAAAAAAAAGTTGTTTCTTTAAGAAAAGTGCCTAAGTCTCAAATTTCAGAGTATATGGGGCAACCTCTGCTAATATAAAAGGAACAAAAGGATTGTTCCCCAAATATTCCTAATGACTTAATATCTAGAAATGGCACATAGATTGCTGGAATAATGTGTGTGCAATATAAATTAAATGAGCATGAAGGTGCTATATCCTGTATGAAAATGTATGTCATTACTCTTTTAAAATAGGCATTTCACTAAAATCATTAAATAACAACCATATACCTTAGCTCTGGGTTCAGTTGTCAACATGTAAAATACCTGATTTATTTATCATTTATTGCATTCTGTCCCAAATGAAATTCTCTCTTTTCTAACTCTGAGATCTTTAGCCATTTTTCTTAAGGGACCCTTCCTGGTCCCAAGTTTTCTCCCTGGATCCCAACAGTTCACAAAGCTAGGGGAATCGATTCCATTTCGTGAACATGCAGATTTCCATTTTAAATTTTATTCCGCGCTTCTATACTGTAAGAAATGACATGATCTCCATAAAAAGTCTTTTGGGAGCAAACAGACACCACCACAGCCCTTTCGAAGTCTGCATTTCTCACCCAGGTCTCCTGCACTTGAAACAGATTCATAGTTGAGGCTTCAGACTGGGAAAGTGGGGAGCAAGGCAGAGGCTGACAAGAGGGAACCTCCTTGCGGGGCAGACAGGCCCAAGGCCTGAATCACCCAGAAACCTATTCGGTAAGAATGCATCCTCCTGGGTCAGCTCCTGAGACTGATACATAACATCAGAAAGCTAATTTAATAATTTATAACAGAGCTGTCACAGATCAGATATTCTCTCTCTATGGCCAGTGACGATAATTATAATCAAAAGGTTGTTTAGTGAGCGTGGGGTCAGAACAAAGGAAACTGGTTGCAAAATTTTACATTAAGGGCATCAGGCCGAGATTTACCAATGCACCCATTTCTACCATGAGCTGGAATCCTGCTGTTCTCAGACCTATCCTCTCTTCCCTAGGGAGAGCTTGGGTGGGCACTGCCAACACTTGTCTCCCTGTCTCTCCTTTTTCTTTCTTTTTTTTTAAAAAATGTATTTTTATTGATTTCAGAGAGGAAGAGAGAGATAGAAACATCAATGATGAGAGAGAATCATTGATTGGCTGCCTCCGGCACACCCCCCACTGGGGATCAAGCCTGTGAGCTGGGCGCCTGCCCTTGACCCTAATCGAACCTGGGATCCTTCCATCCCCAGGCCACAGGCCGAGGCTCTATAAACGGAGCGAAACCGGCCAGGGCAGTCTCTCCTTTTTCTATCGCCAAGAGCCACTGCCCCCTCCCCCAACAGGTGCATTCTTTCTTGACAGAATTCAAGACACTTAAGCAGGTCACAGTGAAATCTTGCTGATCTGGCTACCTCTTTAGGAGGACAGCACATCTCTGTGCTCATCCATTATTTCTGAGTTAATGGAGAGTGCAAGTGGGGAGAAAATTGTGGTGCCTTCCCAACAACACTGAAATGGAAGCATGTTCCCCATGGAAAAGCTCCTGGTTCTGTTTCTACGTTATGGGAACCCAGGTATTTGGTTCTGTGAATCTTGCTAGCAGAAATAACATCATTTCTATTTCACTTAATGTAGAGGGTCCTTTTCCTTAAACACATGAAATATCTGACCAGCCAGCCATCCCAACTTTCTTTCTCTGATTCGTCTATCAGATGAACTTGAACTCGAAGTGCATGTTCCCGACCCATATCGTAGAAACATCTGAGCTAAGTATGCCTCTGAAAATGCCGTGTCCTTGGGTCACCCTAGGCTGAAACTCTGGATGGGCGTCTAGGAGTTGAATCGTGTTAGTCTAGGGGAGAACAATGATGATGTTGTGATGGTACCAGGGGCGAGTTCAGAGTGAAAGCACAGGTAGAGACAGAGTGAACCAGTACTTATTTATTTACTAGAGGTCCGGTGCATGAAAATTCATGCACTGAAGGGGGGTCCCTCAGCCTGGCCTGCCCCTCTCACAGTCCAGGACCCCTCAGGGGTGGGAGGCGACCCGGCAATCAGGAAAGCGACGCCCCCATCACACCTCTGCTGCTGCCACTGCCAGCAGTGCAAGCCTCAGCCGGCCCTGGTTACCTGAGCCTCAGACAGCCCCGTGTGGCTGGGCAGCCGACATCTGAGGCTTGCCTGCGCCTCAGGCCAGACTTGGGCAGCTGGAGGGCTGAGGGGACTGGGGTACTCCAGAGGCAGGTGCCTGCCGCCCCGGCAGGGTTGAGGGGACTGGGTGCTGCCATCTTGTGACTGTGGGCACTGCCATCTTTGAGGGCATGGCAGTCAGCATATTCCCTCCTTATTGGCTGTGGGCACCGCCATCTTTGTGAGGGTGTGACAATTAGCATATTCCCTCTTCATTAGATAGGATTTATTTTAATATTTTTTAATTGATTTCAGAGAGGAAGGGAGAGAAAGACAGAAACATCAGTGATGAGAATCACCGATTGGCTGCCTCCTGCACACGCCCCACTGGGGATTGAGCCTGCACCTCAGGCATGTGCCCTTGACCAGAATCAAACCCTGGACCCTCAGTCCGCAGGCCAATGCTCTATCCACTGAGCCAACCCAGCTATGGCTGAACAAGTACTTTTTAAAAACATATATTTTTTATTGATTTTTTTTTTTTTTTTTACAGAGAGAAAGGGAGAGGGATAGAGAGTTAGAAACATCGATGAGAGAGAAACATCGATCAGATGCCTCCTGCACACCCCCTACTGGGGATGTGCCCGCAACCAAGGTACATGCCCTTGACCAGAATCGAACCTGGGACCCTTCAGTCCGCAGGCCAGTGCTCTATCCACTGAGCCAAACCGGTTAGGGTGAACAAGTACTTTTTAAAGTACATTTATCACAGCCCTAACGGGTTTGGCTCAGTGGATAGAGCATTGGACTGTGGACCAAAGCATTGGACTGTGGACCTCCCCAGTTGCAGGCTCCTCCCAGGCCCAGGCCCTGGTCAGGGCACATGCAGGAGGCAACCAATCGATATGTCTCTCACATCGATATTTCTCTCTGTCTTTCCTCTCTCTTCCACTCTCTTAAAAAAAAAAAAAACAATGAAAAAATATTCTTAGATGAGGATTAAATAATAATAATAATAAAGTAAATTTACCAGAGATCAGAAATAACTTACTGTATCTCAGTCTAGTTTGGAGATAAGAGATTAGTATTTTAAGAGTGACCACACAGACACATACACACAAACATACAAATCCACATAATGAAACTATCAAAGTAAATATTATATATTATGTATATATATCATAGGCCCTGGGGGCCGGCTGTATTTTGGAATTCAAAGTTTTGGGGGTGGTAGGAAGGCAATAGGGTGCACATACTCTATATTAGTAATACCCTCAGTAGGGTTCAGGTCAGCATTCCATAAGCAGACATGAATGCCTCTGCAGGGAAATATATGATTATTCATACTAAGTAGATAAAGAAAAAGACTATAAATAGCCTCGCACCAGTTCAGGTCAGGTTTTGCTGCCAAATGAGTTCACATCAGGTCACATTTACTCTCAAAGTAGTTATGGAAAAACTCTATCTTCAGAGCTCTCTGGATTTGGGCATCGAGAAGGAGAACTGTAGACCTGTGTGATGGAATGTTCCTTTGTAGACTGTCATCGGCTGCTTCCACGAAACACACTTAAACCTACCAAATCTGGTAACTCAATTAATTGACAAGTACTATTATACAATAAATGCTTGTAAAGTAGGAAATAAACACTGTTTAAATCAGTGGCAATTACAGGGAGATTTTGAAATAGCTACGCCACACGCTGTGAGCTGACATTAAGAATGGGCCAAAGACATGAAAGTAATTGGTGGGCAATTTTTGGGGAAACAATCAACAAGAGCCAGTAACTATCCAATCTTCTGCTTGTCAGAGGCAATATATCAGCTAAGAAAACATCCTTGCTAATAATACACTAGAGGCCCGATGCACGAAATTTGTGCAAGAGTAGGCCTTCCTTCCCCCGGCTGCCGGCACCGGCTTCCCTCTGGCACCCAGGACCCGGGCTTCCCTCACAGCCCCGGCTTCGTCTGGAAGGTTATCTGGAAGGACGTCCGGTCTAATTAGCATATTACGGTTTTATTATTATAGATGGTTGATTTCAGAGACTCTCAGGATTGGAATAGACCCTTAAAGTCACTACTGGCCAGCCACCTCTTAGAGCAAAGAATCTGCTTGTCCTTCAGTCGCCAGCCCCTTAAGACAGCGGTTTTCAACTCGTGTGCCACAAGAATTTTTAAAACACCTATTTGGTCAGGGGCACTGACCTCTTTCCCCTTAGATTATCAAATTAAAAAAAATGACAACAGCCAATACAACAACAGCCACTCAGTGTAAATGAATCAAAATTAGACCCCCCTTTTTTTTTGTCAGATCATCAAAAAATATATTTTTTGGTATGCCACAGAATTTTAGTAATTAGTTTATGTGTGCCATGAGGTGAAAAAAAGGTTGAAAATCTCTACCTTAACGCCTGGCCTGTGGTTGAGTGTCGACCTATGAACCAGGAGGTCAGGGTTTGATTCCTAGTCAGGGCACATGCCCGGATTGATCCCCAGTAGAAAGCAAGCAGGAGACAGCCAATCAATGATTCTCTCTCATCATTGATGTTTCTATCTCTCTCTCTCCCTCTCCTTTCCTCTCTGAAATCAATAAAAAAATTTTTTTAAATAATAAAAGCTCTCCCTTAAGATTACAAAAGAAAATAAGAAAAAGAAAGAAAAGAAACATATTCTTCACTCCAGAAAGATGCACAGCTGAGAAGTGTCACAGTCATTTTTAAGGGGATAGTGACCCCTGGTTCAGCCTTCCTGCCTTAGAAGCTTGCCATGTTAAAACAAAACAAAACAAAAAGCTAACGTTTTATCATTTCACAGCAATCTTAGTGCCCTGAGAGCTTCTGTATTCAAGTGGCCACATGAATAGACTGCGGGCATCCATTTCAGAGGCTTCTGTGACATTTATCTCAACCTGGAATTTTCTGTGCAATATTTATATGATAAACATCTCTGAACTCGGTGTGACCCTTTGTCTTGATCTTAAAGGTTGGGAAGAGGAAACATAATGACATTTTTAAAATGTTTACATCCCCTATCATACATAACGGGGTGGGGGGGAAGGGGGAGAAAAAGAAATCCTCTGAGGAGAAGACATAAAATGTCCTACTAGTCAATGTATCAAGCATCAATTTTCCATTTGACATAAACTGGGAAAGGAAACGATGGAGTAAATTTTCTAAGTGTAGCGCTGTCACCAGAGAAAAGATTGATGCCCGTCTCTGACATCAAAACAGTGAGTGAGATTGGCCAGTATCAGGCACCCTGCCTTCTCTTTGACACTTTCAGGGGTCTGATGGGAGAGGATTTTAGGTGTGTTGCAGTAGATACTTCCTTCTGTGCACTTATCGGAATAGTTCATGAAGAGCGTCCTTTTCTATCTAAATAGCTCAGAGACTCACACCCCTGCCCCCGTCCCCCCCACCCACCGGCGCCACGGCCTAGACACGCCTACACCCCATGATCACCTTGAAAAGTCTGCTTTCTGTTTGTGTGAGGAATTAAGAGAGTGGTGGTTCTCCGTAGGCACGGACAGAAAAACTGCCCCGCGGCCTCTCTCCATTTAGTCGGGTGAAATTGAACGTGAACTGTCCCAAGGGCAAGCTGGATCCCAGCTGATATCTCACCATGTTACTAAGATCTGACAGCGGCCACATTGTCCCCACATACATAGGAGTGTGTGTGTGTGTGTGCGCGCGCGTGTGCTGTGCAAGGACAGGACCAGGTAGGCCAACTAAGGCACCACAAAGCCGGATGACTGGCGCCTCGCCCTTCCTGCCCACACTCGCTGTCAGGCTCAGCCTCGGGCCTGGGGAAAGTGATGGAGAGTTCTCCTTAGGTCAAGTGGCCAGGGGATATGGAAAGTTTCCCTTCCCATTGTCACCCTTGAGGACCACTTCTCCTCTCCTGGTAGGAGGAAAACTCTCCTCATCATAATTCATGTGTTTGGCTTGTTCATTGTCAAAGAGAGAACATGAACATCACAAAACACAATATCTGAAGGGGCCTTGAAACCATTATGCTAAGGTGCGTTGTGCGGGGGGGGTGAGGGAGACAGACATAATGCTACATATAACATGATTTCATTTATATGAAATACCTAGAATAGATAAACCCACAGAGATGGAATATAGACTATTGGTTGCCAAGGGATGGGAGGAGGGGGTCATGAAGAATGCTTAATGGATATGGGGTTTCCTTTTAGGGTGATGACATTGTTCTGGAACTGGAGAGTGGTGATGAGCTCACTACCTAAATGCCAGTGAATTGTGCACTTTAAAATGGTTAATTTTATGACTTTTACCACAATAAAAATATATGATAGGGTGTTTCTTTTCCTACTAGGCTTGCAATTTATTTAGAGAGATAAAAACATATAAAACAAAAATCAGGGAAATATTTCAGCAAGAGGAAGAAAAGGGAAGAAAATTTATTCTGGCTTCAAAAATAGTTAAGTTTATTTTTATCGAAGCTATAAGCAAGCAAGAAAGAATCTTAGTCTTCATGAGCCAATGTGATTCCCTCATTTTACAGCGAAGGAAGCTAAGGCTGCCATGGTAACCTGCTTTTTGGAGAGCAAACATCCAGATCTGAATGTGGTTCTGCCAGATTTACGGTCTGTGTTACTGAAGGGCAGTTGCTTGGCTTCTCAACCTCAGTTTCCACATCAATAAAATGGGACTGAAAGTACCTAGTACTGTAACTCCCCAAAAGGTCACCAGACCACTTGACACAGCAAAGCCATATTTAGTAGAACTTCTTAGCAGTGTCTTAGAAGGGGAAGTCAACATGGATATTTATAGGGTTTTAAGATCTGGTCCCAAGAGATTTATGGCAGATCTCTCAAGGTGGAGCTCACTGAGATGGGGCAGAGTTTGTAGCCTAACAGTGTCGGATCGGTGGGCCCAGTAGGGCAAGGGTCTTGAAGCAAATGTTGACAAGTAAGCTGCTGTTTAGCCAGCAAGCTGTTTGCCTGCCGCCTCAGGTAAATTGATCTGCAGGAATTTTCTGAAGCAAACTGTGCAGTTATGTATTGGTTTGCAGTCTCATCCTTCCCAAGGGAAGAGTTCCTGGAACAAACAACTAAGTCATGTTGACACGGGTTGTCTCAGTTCCAGGTCCAAAGAGTTCTGTCATGTTTGATGTACGGGTCATTGTTCTCAGAGGTGCTATGGCTGTATGTCAAGCGCTCAGCCCAGGGCCTGCACCCAGTAAATCCTGTCTTTTCTCCCAAAGTCTCACCACAATGCCCACTAAACACTTGCCCTTGGAGCTCAGCCAGAGTTGGAACCCGCTCTTCGGCCTTGCCTTCCAGAAAACCCTCCCCATCACCCACAATTAGCCAGGGTTCCTCTCCTTCTGGCACAGGCATATTAATTCAGCCAAACTAAAAGATCCCATGGGTTTTGTTTTGTTTTTACCACTGTGAACGAAGCAGCAGAGTAGAGTGGTTACGATGCCTTCAGGCCTGGGTGCTAGGTTTCCTGTCACTTGATCTGTGACCCTAGCCAGTGATGGCGAACCTATGACACGCGTGTCTGCACTGACACGCGTAGCCATTTCTGATGACACGTGGCCGCATGCCGAGGACGAAACATTAGCTGCTCCTGAGGATGAAACATTTGAGACTAGAGTCTTGGAGTTAGATTTTTCCTCAAAGAGACACACTACCCGAGTTATGCTCAGTTTTTTGGCGAAGTTTGACACACCAAGCTCAAAAGGTTGCCCATCACTGCCCTAGGCCAATATGGGCCTCTTTAAGCCTCACTGCCTCATCTGTAAAATGGGAATGACAGGCTTAGCACTCAATACATATTCAACTACCTTTAAAAAATGTTTTTATTGATTTAAGAGCAGAAGGGGGAGAGAGAGAGAGAAAGAGAGAGAGAGAGATCAGCAATGAGAGAGAATCGTCGATCAGCTGCCTCCTGCATGCCCCCCACTGGGGATTGAGCCCACAACCCAGGCATGTGCCCTGACTGGGAATCGAACCATAGCCTCCTGGTTCGTTGGTCAATGCTCAACCACTGAGCCACACCAGCTGGGCTCAGCTACTTTTTTTTAATGAATACATTCATACTCTCAAATTCTAATTCAATTTCTCTCTCAAGGTTGGACAAAGATGACATTGTTTTGTTTTGTCTTCACTTATCCCTTGTCTTCTGGGAGGACGTGGGTGTGGCTCTCAGGATGCTATGGGATCCGGACCCTGACCTGCTCAGAGGAAGAACATGGAATCCCAGGGTTCGGACTGGTGTGGGGTTTAAAAGGCAGCCCAACGTTTAGCTTGATGCTCTGAACCTGATCGAGCGTAAAATCTCCTTCTTACTACTTGCCTCTCCTTTCCTATGACTCCACCACCCTGGGCAGAGCCGTTGACATTTTTAGCTGCTCCCTTTCAACCTGATTTACTGCCTGCGGGTCAAGTACAACAGTTTTTGTTTCAGTATTTATTTATATAAACTAGCAGTTTGACCTGTAGAGCCACCACATCCATATGTCAGGTTAAATCCGTGACGTGAGAGTATTGAGAATAAATCCTATCCTGGTTGCTTCCAAAGGAGGCATCAGGGAAAAAAGGCCCCTGAACTAGGGGTTGGCACCAGCGTGGGTTCTAATGCCCCCTGCCCCAAGTAAATGTGGGGGGAATAATTTTTTATCTCTTAACCACCAATGTTAAATTTATAAAGGCTGCTGGTTGAATGGGGTATAATAGCTAAGATTGTTTTTCTAGCTGTGATTAACTGTAACTACCCTACTTTTACCTATGGATGAGCTTCTGAAAGTTTAGGCACTCCTCGAAAGCAAACCCAGCAACTTGCTAAGGAGTCTTTAAAGAGATCAAAGTTAATTGATTAATTTATATTTTTCTATCCAGAAAACATTTTACTCCAACGAGAAGCCAGGCACGGCCTTAAGTAATGGAAACACACAGGTGCCAATCCTGGCCCCCAGGGAGCTCACAGCCTGGTGGAGGAGGCAGCCAATGAAAGTCTCTAATTGGATTATGCACGGTTTACCATGAGATCCCCAAAGAGGGAAGAGGTTCTAAAACAGGCTGGGACAGTCAGGGGAAGCATCACCCGCAAGGTACCAAGTGAGCTGGAGCTTGGTCCACGAGTAGTTTTTGCCAACACGAAAAGGGCATTCCAAGCAGAGGAGAAGACTTTCCAAAGGCAAGAATAGGCTGGACTGCCAAGATGGCAAGAACATTTGCATGGCTGGAGCAGAAGGCTGCCAAGGGGAGCCCAGTGGGACAGGATTCCCGATAAACAGCAAAAGCTAGATCGGGAAGGAGTTCATACATCCTACCGAGAATTCTGGAGTTCATTCTGAAGGGCAGAGAGAGTCCTTGAAGGTTGTAAGTAAAAGAGCAAACGAGTCAGAGTTGAGTTTCAGCACACGCACTCCCCCAAAACCAGGAGGATGGGCTGATGGAAGAATGGAAGAAGACTTGGAGAAGCAGGGACTAGTTGAGTGGATCAAGACGATGAGAGAAGCCCATAAGTCGAAGAAAAGGAAGACAAGGCTAGGAGTAGGTTTTGTTGGGGGGAAGTTCAAGGACACAGTTAGATCTGAGGTTTGAGGCTCCCGTGTTTGATGGGGACACCCAGGCACAGATGTCTACCAAGCAGCTAAGAAAATAGATTTGTGGCTCAGGGAAGGGCTAGACACAGAGATGTGGGAATTGTTGGACCACCTCTCAGGAGAAGTTAAAAGTGAAAATTTTCTAACACCGCTAACAAAAATACAACAAAACCAGTAAGAAAATAACAGTAGGGAGGGGACAAATAGTTTCCTTAAGCTTCTTTCAAATGACAGTATTTTCTATATCTTCAGGGATAAACATTTCTTCCTTTTAGCCAATTCCTACATTATATCATAATAGTGACACTTCTAAAGTAAGAGTATAGGGTCCAGTATTATTAAATATATACATGCATATGGCCTTGGCCAGTGTGGCTCAGTTAGTTGGAGTGTTGTCCTGTACACCAATAGGTTGTGGGTTTGATCCCCTGTCTGGGCTCATGTGGGAGGCAACTGATCCATGTTTCTCTCTCATATCAATGTTTCTCTCTCAAGAAAAAAATCAATGTATATATACATTCATACACATGCATATGTGTGATGTGTGTGTATTATGTATAGTGTGTGTGTGTGTGTGTATGTGTGTGCGCGCGTGTATCCTTCCTCATTCTAAGAATAGATGGTACATCAGCACAAGCCAGGTGAGTTGCCCAGGAACAGCTAGGCAAAGATGAAGTTCTCTTCATATAGTTTTAGTTTGTGGTCCAATGTACGCAGGAATTTCCCCTATGCCATTGAAAGAATGTGCTTGGTGCTGAGGTCTGGGTATCAGCAGACAGCATATGTCTTACTTTAGAAGTGCCACTGTTGGGATAAAGAGCCTGAGAACCAGAACCGCTGCCAGAAATAGCAGGGTGAATTCACCCACTTCCAAGAAGGTCGCTCAGTCTCAGAACAGGGGGCAGGAGACTGAAGCAGATTCTTGGCACTGCCACTGCCCTGTCGGTTGCGTAACTTACGGCTCTTAGTTCCCGTGATTGAGAACACTGGGGTGTTGACCGGGCATTTTCTGTTCCTCTCTCTTAGGCCACTTTCCAGCTATGTCAAAATCATCACTCTTATCAGGTGACCTTCCCTAACAAGTCAGTCTTCCTTCTGTTTTTCACAGCTACCTGTTGAGAATCTGATTTTTATTAGTAATGAATGATTATAACCCAAAGAGTTGTCGTCATCTGTCAGGTCTTAAATGTTTGTTAAGAATAGGAGTCCCAGCCCGGCTGGTGTGGCTCAGTAGTTGAGTGTCGACCTATGAACCAGGAGGTCAGGGTTCAATTCCCAGTCAGGGCACATGCCCGGGTTGCAGGCTCAATCTACAGTGTGGGGCCTACAGGAGGCAGCCGATCAATAATTCTCTCTCATCATTGATGTTTCTCTTTCTCCCTCTCCTTTCCTCTCTGAAATCAGTAAAAATATTTTTTTAATTAAGAAAAAAAAAGAAAGGAACCCAGACAAATAGTCATTATACAAGAGAAAACCATGGGAAAAGCAAGTGACAGCAGGAGATGTTCATTGCTTCAACTCATTACCACACCTTCAGCTGAGGAAGACAGGGGTGGAGTCTGTGGCGAATCACAAGGAAGTGGAGGGTGGTGGCCTTAACAGAAGCAGTGCTGACCCACAGGGAATGGCACCCCTATGGACAACCTGTTCATGGTAATAACTATAGCTATGCTCTATTTTTTTTTTTTTTGACCTGTCCTAGAGCAGGAATTGGAAAAATAGGATAGTATCTCAGGAATGCCACATCGCCCAGGAGGATGCTTTGAAAAGAGAGCTAGTTTTTCCTTGTGTTTCTTATTTTACTTAGCACTATCCTAAATGCTCTTATGGATTAGGTCACTTGGTCAAGAGAACCCTGAGACCAACACTGTATTATCACCTTTTACTGATGAGGAAACAGAGGCTTGGCGAGGTCAAATAATTTCCTGCCCCTGAATACCGAGCTGGAAAAATGGCTTTAGGAACCCTAACACTCTCCTTCAGAGCCCCCCTCTTATCCACTCACATGTAATAGTCCAGACTGTCCCCTTCCTAGGGCACAGATGCCCTTTTACGGTCCCTGAAGTGGGAGCACCCCACCCCCACCCCCAACACCCCACCCCTGCTGGGCTCTCTGATTCTCACCACCCTTTGTCAGGTGGGTGGTGGCAGCTTGGTTTTGGTCAAGAGGGTAACTTTCCACATGCCCCTGGAGGTGGGGAGTAAAGGTTTCCGTTTAACCAAGGGCCCTATTCTCCCTGGTCAACACGTGCCATGATGTCCAGGGCAACTTTGGACACTCAAGATGTCCAAATGTGCAAGATCCAAGGATCCGTCTGCATATGGTGACTGATGATCACATTTTGAACCTTAGTAGCTTTTTCTGTTTTCACCCAGTTTTCTTTTCAGGCCATGACTTGTTTTTCCCCTCACACACGATGGATTTGTGCTTTTCTTTCTGAGCTGTACCCTCTGTAACTCCTGTCACTCATTTCCATGGTCTCAGCTCCCACAGTAATTTCCCATGACTTCCCTCGATTTAGGGAAATTCAAACCTCTATGTCCACAGAACCCTAGGGCAGAGTGAGCTATTGAATTCAGTTGAGCCAAAGACCTTTAAATAGTGCACCTGGCACACTGGATTCCCTGCCATCAACAACCCCCTCAGGGGGACTAAGTGACAGTCACCCAGAAATGAATACAAAGCATTTCTGAAAAGCTCATTGTTAAGTGTCTATTAAAGCCTACCTATATGCCTGGGCTGAATACTAACGCACAAAAACATTTCCCAAAAAGCTACAGTCTGACTGCACTCAAAAGAATAATTAAAGGGAAATATATTATATGCAATCACATGTTCAAATGTGCAGAATGTGACTCAAGCGCTCAAACTCTGCTGTATAATCATGTTTCAAACACACACCTACAATATCAAGCGAGCTCCTATCTTGTTGGTGAAAAATCAATGAAAAGGTCACTATTGTCTATGACGTCACTCTAACATCAGTCAGGACTTTCTCTCTGGCATTTAATTGTTCCTCTTTTTTTTTTTTTTTAACCTCATTTGAACATCTTGGAACTATCTAATAAGAAATGCAGTCATTGTGGCCACAAACAGTTCTTGTTGTTGCCAATAACAACTGTTGCTTCATTACCTACTTGCTCCTTAGATGTCATTTCAATAATAATGCATTCTCTAGGATGATGCAGTTCTCAGGACCTCCCTTTAGGAATCCAACTAATGACAGCCGCCTGCCCCTGAAATGCATCTGCAGGGAGCCCTGATGCCGCAGAAAGGATCCCCGAGATCTCCTCGGAGAAAGACCTTGGTGAACTTTGCAGCCAACATCAGACTTTGAAGAAGAGAAGACAAACGCCGCCGGGAGAGGCCCGGACGCAGAGGCCGCCTGCATGCCTTTTCCTGCGTGTCGGGCGCAAGATAAGTTTTTCCAGGAAGCAGTCCAACCCCGTTGCTGCAAGACCTGTTTTTTTTGTGTGGATTTTTTTTTTTTTTTTCCTTAAACAAGTCAGTAAACTCACTGGAACTTCTGCCGAGTCTGGTGACTCTGTATACATGGGTGCAAATTTAACTTGACACGTTACTTTCTTTCTAGAAAACAATTTATATTCAGACAACCATGGAATCCCAGCGTCAAAAGGACCTAAGCAGCCATCCAGCCCAAACACCAAGTTTCCCAGAGCAGCTGAGCTGAGGCCCCAGAGTCAGATATTTCTCGTGTCCCTCTGAACATCATCAGATCGCTGATTATTCTTGCTGGGGAGGTGGATGGATTCTGGGGTGTTGGTTTGGTAGTTTGTGAGGAGCAGAAACTTTTTTTAAAAAAATTATATTTAAAGAAAAATGTCAGTGTTATTCTTTTCATCTTCCCTAAGAGGGGCCTGAGACCCAGAGTCTCAGCGAGGAGAGTTTGAATCAGGCCAGTTGGGTTCCATTGCCTACAAGCCTCTACACTCTGTCAATCATCCCACACGACTAGAATATTTGGACAAACCCAAGAAAAAAGCAGGGGAAAAATAACTTTTAAAAAGAGATTAAAACTGATTTTTTTTTTTTTTTTTTAGCCACCCAACAGCCTCAGGTATCGATTCCTCTGTTTTTCTATTTTTCTTTTTCACTCTAGAAAAGTCTGCACTTTTGAAAATTCCAGCATGTTTGTTGTTTTATTATAAATCTCCCCTGAAATATATGAAGATTTGAAAAATCCCTCTGCCAGCTACCCACGAAATAGAATGAGTAGTTTCAAATCGCAGGGCTGGAAAACCGACCAAAACAGAAGAAATACATGAACAAGCTGAGGCACAAGATCAGGAGCAGTCGCCGACACGTGCCCAGAACTGGGGGGAGCTAAATCCAGGAGATTGCTCTGAGCGGGAGACCAGCGTGTGTGGTAACTGCCTGGGCTAAGATCTCACCAGAAGGAAGCGTTCGCCTGCGCAGTGACCAGGAGACCTGAGAGAGTCCTGGCTTAGACTGCACACAGGACCAGGAGAGAGAAATCTGATGTCAGAAAAAGGCCTGATGAGCAAGTTCAACTGAATCAAGGTGAATTGGCCCAATAGGGTAGAACCTTAACTTGTCAGACCTCCCTGGATTGAGTCTGTATTCCCCGATCTGAGGTGGTAGTGCAGTAAAATAGTTTTGACTATGATTATGAAGGAAACATGGGGAGGAGGTATTCCAGAGAGGAGAGCGTACAACCGCAAGGAAAGGGACATCTGGTCCATGGGGTGGCCCCCAGAAGGTCCCGACAGCAGCACCAGCAGGTTGCTGCTGACTCATTCTCGCCCAAGAATTCAACAGAAGGACTTTAACAAAGGTCCTGTTTGTTTCCCTCCAAAATAACAGCTGCCTCACTCCTGGTTGGCACATCCATTGAGCTCAACGGGATTTTCCTTTTTCTTCAAATTTTACACTTTATCAAATAGAAATTTAAAAGAATAGGAAAGTTGAGAAGAAAAAGAAACAGATATCTATACACCACCCCCTACAAGAATTGGTTCATGTCAACCTTTGGCCATAGTTCAAGATCTTTTAAAGGTAAAGTTGAAGCTCCTTGGTTTCCTGTCCAAGACCATTGCCCCTCTCCCTCTCCAGAGGCAACCTCTATCATGAGTTTAGCAAGCATCCTTCCCAAGGTTTTATACCTGCACCCTATAATAGCACAGAGATACATCAGAGGACAGCCGTCTGCCACTTCCAAAATGCTACAGGCATCAGATTGTAGGTATTAATCAACAATTTGCTATTTTCCAGCCAATATGTTTTGAGGTCTGCTATTCTACCTCTCACCGAGTCTCTGTGACCACTAGTTTAGAAAACTATTTTTAAAAAAAAGGATGATTTCCATAGGAGAAAATGTTTCTATTAGATAATGAAAGATGAAAGTGATGATGGTTATGGTCCAAAGAAAGACATTAAAAGCACTCAGCTGCACCTTCAAGGATATCATGAATACTGTGACCTATCACATTAAAAAACACATCATTTTTTAAAAATCGCAATGAGTCCTCATCAGCCTAGCTACTTTTGTTTTTACTTCATGGAGCTGTTTTATTCAAATGAAAGAGCTCTTAAAATGAAGGCACATTCTCCCCCAACAATTAAATTATTCTGGCTCTTGCCCCACAAAGTTCATTGAAGTTGAAAAAAGTAAATACTTATGTTCTATTTTTATAGTTTCAGCTTATTTAGGTTAGAGCTGGCTTCAATTTTTAAAAAATTTTAATTGATTTTTAGATAAAGAGGAAGGGAGAGGGAGAGATAGAAACATCAATTGGGGATTGAGGCCACAACCTAGGTATGTGCCCTGACTGGGAATCAAACCGACGACCTCTAGGTGTAGGGGTCGATGCTCAACCATTGAGCCATACCGGCCAGGCAGGGCTTGATTACATTTTTTTGTCCTTATTTCTTCATAGTTTATAATTCCCCTACGCTGAGAGATATTCTTTTTCCATTTCTTAAATTATGCAGAGTAGTAGTCTGTAGGAAAGGCTCATTTTTAGTGTGTGTGTGTGTGTGTGTGTGTGTGTGTGTGTGTGTGTGTGAGTGAATGGTTTTCTCTCATTATTTCATTGCAAGGCAATATTTTTTTAAAGGCCTCATGCTGGTGAGTGGAAGTTGACATAATAATAGAGCATAACAACTTTTTTGGAGTCTGAAGGTCTGTGATGTAAACCCCCAAGTTTGTTTTTAAAAGGTTTTCATAATCCATGGTATAAATATACTTATTTACATAATTTCCAAAACATGTACTTTGAAGCCACAGTCCTTCCAGCGTTATCTGTTAGTAACTACTACATGTGGGATCTGTGAGCTTGAATTCCAACACACCATTTTGTCGTTTTTAAATTTTGTAAGAGTTGGATTTCAGACAGACTTACCCCATCTTGCTTCAAGAACACATCTCCAGCACACCATCCACTTTGGAGGAAAGAAGGTTCCCATGTTTTCATACATGTGACCTCTGTGGAATCATATCAGAGGGAACAGAAGTAAAATAAATGTTTATAGGTGTTGAACTTTAAACTGGCCTCCTCGGTAACATTCTGCAATCCCTCCTATCATCTCCTTTTTGTTTTGCCCTGTACCTTCTGACCAAGGCCCTGGGTGGTTAGGGGAAGTCAGAAAAGACAACACACACTGCCCGTTGGACACATGGAGGGTCTACCTGGGTTTGAGTGGTTTCATGTGGACTTGATCTACCCTGGCTCAGAGCAGAGGGGAGAGAGGGAGGACTTTGCTCATCTGTTTGGCTGGCAGGGAAAGCACCTGAATGCAACCTCTCTGGGTGTTTCCAGACTCGGATGAAACCAAAGGGCAGGGAGAGCCAGAGACCCTTGGGACCAAGCCCTCTGCTAGGCCTTGACTGGGCCTTCACCTGGCCCTCTGTAAGTTTCTCCAAAAAAGAATCCCTCTTCATTTGTTTTGCTTTTAAGTCACTTGTTGGTACCTTTCTAGGCCTTTTAGTTCGACAGAGGGTCTTCTCTTGACCCTTAGAGGACATCCATTTTTTACTACCTTGAAAAAAATTTTGTAGGTTATCTTTTATTATAACATCCCATTACAATTTGTTTTACTAATGTTTTCTCTGCATTTCATCTTTTAATAATACCATGGAGATGTCCAGCTGGAGTGGCTCAGTGGTTGAGTGTCAGCCTACGAATCAGGGTTTGATACCCGGTCGGGGCACATGCGCGGGTTGCAGGCTTGATCCCCAGTAGGGGGCGCGCATAAGGCAGCTGACCAATGATTCTCTCTCATCATTGATGTTTCTATCTCTTTCTCCCTCTCCCTTCCTCTATGAAATCAATAAAAATGTATTAAGTAAAATAAAGTAAACATTAAATAAATAAATACAGTAAAATGGAGAACAGTAAGGAGAAGGGGAGGAGATTCAAAGCAGGAGACCAGACGCCAGCAGTCCCCCAGTGAGCTCCGCCTCACGTGGCCCTTTCCACCTGTCAGTGGATCCCTCACCTCAGTCCCAGATGGTCCCCTTGACCTTGAAGACAGCTTTCTGGGAGAAGTTCGTAGTGTCACACCTAAAATCATTATTCTTGGCTGCTCAGTAGGGGATAGAGGCTAAAATATTCCCTTTAGGGAGCTGTAATCCCAGCCCTAAGGAAGACTTAGTGGGGCCTGAAACTCACTCTCTTATCTCAAGATAAGTAAGCTTACCAATTAAAATTCTTGATTTGTTATCTGCATAACTTTCTCACACTGAGGTGATTGAGAGGAATGATGGATCATCTCCTTCCATCCCTCTAGATCCACTCTCCACTCTTCTTCCACCCAATTATGGTCTTTTTAAACACTCAATGCAGGCAACAGTATAGTCTTAAACCATAAAAAGACCAGACTGCCCAGTGCCTTGATATCATCATCATCATCATCATCATCATCATCATCATCATCATCATCATGAAACGCCTACTAAGCACCTACTCTTTGCAGGACCCATACAAAGAAATGTAAGATGCAGTTCCTGCCTCAGTGTGTGCCTACAAGACATGCATATATTTGCATGAAATTAAAAGATAAATAGGCTTAAGGGGAAGGCAAGGAAAGTGCTCAACCACACATGTAATAAATTCTGCATGAATTCAGGAAAGGGAGAGAAGAGGGTAGCCTCTGGTATTTTAAAAATGACCTTAGCAAAGAGGTGGGAAATGACAGGATTGAGATTGAGAGAGAGGAGGACCGTGGATCTTTCAAAGTGATGTGTGTGTGTGTGTGTGTGTGTGTGTGTGTGTGTGTGTACAAAGACTTGAACAGGAAGGAGCCCAACCTGACCTGTCAGAGGCAGAGCTTCAAGCTGAAGGTTTGCTTTAGCTACAGGGCAAGGACTGCCTCCTTTTATATGTATATAAAGTCCAGGCTATTGGGTGTACCGGGAAGTATTAAATCACAACGTGGGCCTTTGCTATGGAAACAAAATTTAATGTTTGTCTTCTAGCCAGTGTACTAAGAACAGTGTGAGGGTTGTAGCTTGGAAAAGATTGAGAACTGTGGGTTTTTGTTTTTGTTTTGTTTTTAACTTACCTAATACTGATAACATTGGCTTGTATTTTTTTTCTTGTTTTAAAATTAATACACACAGTAATATGTATGTACTACAAACATGAAAACGCACCCTTTGTAGCAGACAGTCCTGAGAGTTTTGACAAACATACAGCTGTGTAACCACAACCACAATCAAGAGATCAAAGACTCTCATCACCCCCAAAAAATTCCCCTGCACCCTTGCGAGGCAACCCTTCTCCCTCGCCTCCAGCTTCGGGTAACCATGGGTCTATTTTCTGTCCCTACAATTTTACCTTCCCTGGGATATCATGTCAACGGCATGTAATTCAAAAACAATTTTTTAAAATTATTTTCATAAATGAAAAAAGAGTTATCCATCCCAAAATGTCAGTAGTGCCATGGCTGAGAAACTCTGCATAGGGGGTTGTCAGAGAGACTCACACAAGTCACCCTGAAGACTATGGGGGCTCTTCCTGGTATATTACATTCCCACTAAATAAAACTGGACTTAAAAAACCATTTCCGGTTGACCTTGAACCTTTTTATTTATTTATTTATTTATTTTACTGCCAGGATGCCCTGCGGGTCATAGATTCCTGCCCTCCGCTTACTTCCCATGATAAGCTCTCCCTCAGGTTAAGACGCACACCCTGACGAACATAGGTACTTGACCTTCCTCTGACCTGAATAAATGTCAAGTCATTGAGGTTTTCCTTTGCGACCGAGTTCCTTTTAGCGGTGAGAGTTTGTATTATCAAATGGTGGCTCAAAGTAAGTTGTGCTTGCATCGTAAATCCTTGAAAATGCTTACAATTCATGACCAGAAAGGCAAGTCGCTTACTCTCGCTGCCTCTCCGTTCCTCTGCCGTGAAATACAGCATCGGGGCAGCTCATTGCTGGGGCCCCCCTGAGCTCTCCTGGGCCTTGATTCCCACGGAGACTGCTGGGTGCCACTGCTCTGCAGCAGCACAAGGAAATCGGCCATGCGCCATTGGTTGGCACCACGGGTATACATTTATTTGAGTACACCTGCCTCCAATCACCCAACAAGGAACATCTTAAGGATAAGTCACAGATAAACAGGACCCCATGATTTGCCTACAAGAATTCGGCTTCCTTGAGAAAAAAAAGAAAAAAAGAATTTGGCTTCCTTTAAATACTCCTTATTTAAGGTTTATAAAATAAAATGAAATGAAATAAATACTCCTTATAGATTCAGGTCATTTTGAGAGTTGGGTTTTTATGTAAGTTCAGAAGTTGAGCCATTTTCCAGTCCATGTTTATCTTCAGATGGACACAGAAAGGCAAGAGACCACCGCCTCGCCGCAGCCGAACACTGCAATGAAAACTGTTATCTCACTTTTCTTACCACTAATACCAAGTAGTAACCTAATGCAACAGGCATTTATGCTCTGTCTTTCTGCCTCAGCACTGCCAGAGACTTAGGTAGACACCAAAGAGGACTGAGATACGGCAGCTTTCTTTCTGGAATCTGCCTTGGTTCCGGGAAAGACCAGAACATCACCCTCAAATCATTAGCTGGCCATACAAAGGCCCGACTGTCAGCTGGTTGGGGAGGTGTTTCCCCGGAGCTGACACCTGCACCTAACAGGTCCTGGTGGGCGGCAGGGGGAGGAGAAACGGGGACATTTCACTGATGAAGTGTCAGGGAGGGGAGTGCCACGCAGTGCCTCTCAACCTGTCTGTGGTAAAGGACCATTTCTAAGTTTCCAGCACACTGAAGGCCAATGCGTCAGTGAAACACAATAAAAACGTGCTTTGTGTCATAACAATACCCAGTTATTATGTAAGTTTTTTAATTGATTTATTTTAGAGAGAGAGGAAGGGAGAGAGGAAAACCTCAGCTCTGGTGAGTATCCAACCCACAACCTTCACGTATCAGGACGATGCTCCAACCAGCTGAGCTACTTGGCCAGGGCCAATGTTGTGTAAGCGTTTAAAGGCTTTATCCTAACCTCTATGGTTATCTCATTGTAGAGAATTAGAATAGCAAACACAAAACAGAAACACCCCACTGACCAGCACTGGTTCACACAGACCACACGTTGGCAACAAGAAAAGAGAAAAGAGGGCACTTGGAGTTGAAGTGATCAAGGGTGTATGGACCCACAATTCACATTGATGTCACCCACCAAGTCTGGGCTTAATGCAAGTAAGAAACGGACACGATCAGAATGGCCCCTCATCCTCAAACCTGCTTAATATTTTCCTTCCCCCAAGTCTGTGTCCTGCTCAGGCAATGGGTGAGGGAAGAACAAAGGCAGAAAAGAAAGGCGGGCAGAGGTGGGGCTCCGGAGGGATGAATGAACTGGCAAAGAGATGTATGTCCCCAGGGCTCACCCAGCCCCTCCCTCCCCTGTCCATTCAGGCCACCTGGCATTCACTGGGTCTGTGGACTCAGTGTGGTCACACCTCTGCGAGCCGAGAGCTGTGGATTTCAGCTTCTCACGCCTCCACCATGAGTCACTGGGCAGTACCCACCATGTAACATCATGGGTCAGGCCCCTCTCTGAAGACATTCCAGCCACTGACCTACTGCCGAATGGTTCTCTAATTCGTGTTTGGAGCTCATTGAAGCATCCAGTTACTGCGATCAAAGAGTCCTCGCTCCCTTCCATCTCACCCACGGCCCCCGCCAGCTGCGGTGACTAAGGTGGCCGTGACTTTCCTTCCCGCTCAGTCTGGCCGACCGCAAACCAGTCACCGAGGGAGGCGTAGCCTCCTCTCCCCAGCAGCCCCGGGCTCTCAGCTCTCCTTGGAAAGCTTTTGATTTGAAGAGCCCGCGTGAACTGTCTTTGTAATAAGTCTTCCAGAACTCAGGGTGAAACTCGATCACAAAATGAAATGCCTGCTGCCAAAGGACAGGGGTAAGAGGTCACGCTTCTTAACTTCAGGGCCAGCAACGTTTGGATCCCAACAGCCGAGAAAAAGATGACACGCGAGAAAATTCCTCGGTCTCCTTGTGTGGATGGTGCTGAGTCTTAGTAACAGAGAGACACTCTGCGAATCGAGCCATCCCTCCAACTGCTCGCACGAAAGGCTACGAAAAAGCAATCTCCGTCAGACTTAAGTCAGTGGGTGCAGCGATGTTTAGAGTGGTCGTGGCAGCATTGCATCTTTTTTTCCCTCTTAATTACTCGAGGAGATGGGAAATCCATTTGACCCAGAAACAAAGTTGTCCGGCAGGGAGACCAAACTTGGTGCTTTCTGACACTTGGGCATAAAACTCGGAGTAAACAGTATTAAAGTTGAATGACATTATTTTGAGAAACGGTTCCTGGAACTGCCTCTCCACCGTTCTTCCCACCTTGACTCTCTTCCGACTTCCATCCACCCTGCCTCTTAAATCAATCTCCCTAAAATACTCCTCTCGCATCCCTCGTTGCTCATGAATCTGCAGTGGCGGCCAACAGTGTGTCTCCAGAGCCAGCGCCTTGCAGAGGCGAGGAGTCTCAGCCATCCCATCCAGCCTCCTTATCTGCGAAGTGGTGAAGTGCAGGGCCAGCAAAGGTGACTTACTCACGGCTCCTCAGCGAGTGATGGACAGAAATAAGAACTAGCGCTTCAGATCCAGGGCAGGGCTGTATTTTTTTTTTATTTTTTATTTTTTTTTATTTTGCCTCAATTCCTCTGATAAGCTTTCAAAGCACAATTTGACCCCACATTTCTGCAGAGCATCGCTTCTCAGCCCGAGTTCCCAGCTCTGCCTCACTGCTGGGCACAGACCTTCCCCTTTGCTTAGGCTGGACCTTCAGCCCAAAGGTCCTCCCCTCCCTCCCTCCCCGGCCATCCTACCAAGCTTCTCCAGGAAGCCCAGCCCAAGGACTCTCCTGCTCCTTTCCGGCTCCTCTCCCACTCACTGGCTATGCCTCGTGGTTGAGCATTCAATCACGTACTGCTTTGTTCAGGAGGTGGTTCTTGGGTCTTCTTAATAAGCATCTTACAGTCAGAGGAAATGAGAGCGGAAGGCATCTAGAAGTCATCCAGTTGGACCCCAGAAAATTGCCCAAGAGGAGGGAATGAATACCTGTCTCTAAATCACCTCTTCCAAGTTCGACAATTCTACTTGTCAGGAAGCCCTTCCTTAAGCCGAGACGAAAGTCTCCCTCCCGCTAATCTCCATCGCGTTTGGTACTATATCCGTTCTCCAGGATGACGGATGACGTAAAATAAACCGAGTCCCTCTTCCGTGCGGCATCCTTTCAGCTACTTAAAGGCAATCCTTGTGCTGCCTCCCCTCCTCGCTGGGCTCCCTCCCTTCCCAGCGAGTCTCAATTCCAGTCCAAATAGTCCCCTTCATTCCCTTCTGCTCACGATGCACAGCCAAAGATCTCTGAACACGACACCAAAAAAAAAAATTAAACATCAGAATTTACTCTGCTGAAGGCCAAATAGAGTGGCCCAATCACCTCCTTTGTTCTAAGTACCACACTTCTACCAATATGTCCTCCAACCTCACTAGCTTTCTGAAGGCCGTATCACACTGTTGATCCACAGTGAGCTTGTCAAAATCGAGCTTTATCATCAGGGCACATCTTCCTTTTTTCTTATAAATGCAGTTCGATTTTCAGATTTTTTTGCAGAATGTTGCATTTATTCTGGTTAAAACAATCCCTCCCTTCTTTCATTAAACAAGTCGTGTGGAATTCCTTGGCATCCTGTGAGAAACAAGGAAGAATCAGACCCTGGTCCTTCATCAAAAAGTGCTAAAGTAGGTAAGGCAAGACCCCATAAATAACTTTATTCTAAGATAAACATTCATGTGCTTTCAATGAATTTTAGTTAGGGAACCACGGAAGATGAGAGAAGGAGAAATTTCTACAGAGATCCTCATTCCCCCCAAACTTCAGCAATCCAGTCTCTTTTTGCTTCTATTTCCCCTCTTCTATACCCCAACCCCTTTTTGAGATTATGTTTATTGTTATTCCACTTGCCCCATAATCTCTTTTTTATTTTTCCTCTGGGTTCTGGGAGAATGTCTCCATCTGATCACCGATTCCCATTTCTGTGCTACCCATGGGCCTCCATTGGGGTTTGCGATTTGGCAATCACACCTTTCATCCGGGGCTGTCCCTCCTCAGGATTGTTTTCACTGTTTCCCCAGCTCAGTGTCCTCCTGGGTCTTACTGAGAACACCAATCAGACTTTTTTTTTTTTTTTTTTTTGCACTGAGTTTATTTCATCATTTATTCTACATTTTTGCTGTGTTCCTCCGACGGGTTCCCTTCTGTCGAGCTGTGGGTCCTCTGTGCCTCATGCATTCTGCCTGAGCCGAGGCATCAGAGAGAGACGGATGAGCTGTCGGGAGTGGAGGTGCGATCTGTCAAAATGATGGGGCCACCTGTTTGAATTTTTCACACAAGTGGAGAGGTTCGCTCCAGTTTCACTTTGCTAGGTCAGAGGCCCCGCTGCTTTGGCAGAGAGCATGGTGAGGGCTGGGGAGATAAGAAGGGACAGACAGCACCACATGTTTTGCAAGCAGCCCCAGGGTCCTTAATTCTGCCTGGCACCGCTGCCCACTCCATGTGCTGGCACTGGAAATAACTGCTCCCCAAGGATTCTAGAGAGCTGGCAGAATCTCAGTGTTTCTCTCCCTTCCTGGCCCCACAGGCACCCGCCCCACATGCACCCTCCTCTCCAGCCCTGACCCTTGGATTAGGTGGCTGTTGGTGAGGGTCTAAGCCTCTCCCATTCCCCAGGGAAGCGGTTCCTTTCCGTGTGTGTGCAATAGACGCGGGAAGTCATTTACCAGAATTCCTCTTAGGGAGAGCACTGGGTCTGGATGCGTGTCCAAAGACATATCCCTATTACTAAAGGCGATTGCTCAACGGCGAACCATGCGACAGGGATAGGAATTTGTTTTGATCCTGAGATGCAGTGGGGGGAGGGGGGAGGAGAAAGAGAAGTCACAGAGATGGCAGAAACCCATGCACGGTACCAGGGCACCAGCCCCGTGACCTTCATTCACCTCTTCAGTTAAGGCAGAGTTTCTCAATGTCAACACTATTGACGTTTGGGGCGGGATAGTTTTTTGGGTTTGTTTTTTTTTGCCGTGGAGGGCAGTCCTGTGCACTGCACCATCCCCGATCTTTTTTTAAAAAAATATATTTTATTGATTTCAGAGAGGAAGAGAGAGGGAGAGAAAAGGAGGTAGAGGGAAAGAGAGAAAGAGGGAGAGAGAGATAGAAACATCAATGGTGAGAGAGAATCATTGATAAGCTGCCTCCTGCACGCCCCCCACTGGGGATCAAGCCCACAATCCTGGGCATGTGCCCTGACTGGAATCGAACCGTGACTGGTTCATGTGTTGATGCTCAATCACTGAGCCACGCCAGTCAGACACAGCATCCCTGCTCTTTACCCATAGATGCCACTAGCACCCCTCCTCCAGTTGGGACAATCAAAATGTCTCTGGATGCTGCCAATGCCCCCGAGGTAAGACAACTAAACTCCCCACGCGCTGGTCTAAGTGAATTATTTGTGAAAAGCATCGAAGGGTTTGAGTTTCTGGCCAGGCCGCTATGGACCAGGCTGGGGCCGTGTGAGGGCCTGAGGCAGAAGGATCATGAGAATATAAACCCCAGGGATTTGCAGATAGAGTGGGTCCTGCTTTGAAGTTTTACTGGCCGTGGTGTCTGGGGGCAGGGAGTCTGCCTGAGTCCGCATTATCCCTCCCTTTAATCTGGTCAGGTCTGAGCTGTAAACAGAGAGATTCCTCCGTGTTCCTGGCACGTGGCCATCCGTCTTCCTTTGTTTCCAGCTCTAACCCAGGCTGTTCCCACTTCTCCCGTGGGAATCTGGGCACGAGCGAGGCATCATCCCACCCAGAATTTGTCCTATTAACCAAGTCTGCACACCAGTCTCGTGTTTCCTCCTGACAGAGGCACCAGCGGGCATTTACATTGACACAAATGATGTGTCAGTAAGACAGGCATCGTGGGACTTCAGGACAAGTTTTTTTTTTCAGGTTCATGCGAAGCAATATTTTTTGGGGGTGGTTTCCTTCAAGATAGATGTGTCCTGAAAACTGGGTGGCCGGCTGCTTGTTTTGGTTTTGGTTTTGGTTTAGGCTTGTCAATGCTTAGTTCCCAGGGATGCGGGCCTCTATGTCCCGCCAGCCTCTGTGACCTTCTCTCAAGGGAGCATTTGAACCGGTTTGTTCTACCTGGGGCCACCTACTTGTGTTCGATAAGAGCCAAGATCCTTAGAATCTCCCCAAATCACTTCCTTCTCTCCTCTGCTGGGTGCCTATTCTCTACCAGATTCCTAGATCCGTGGTCGGCAAACTGCGGCTTGCGAGCCACATGCGGCTCTTTGGCCCCTTGAGTGTGGCTCTTCCACAAAATACCACGGCCTGGGCGAGTCTATTTTGAAGAAGTGGCGTTAGAAGAAGTTTAAGTTTAAAAAATGTGGCTCTCAAAAGAAATTTCAATCGTTGTACTGTTGGTATTTGGCTCTGTTGACTAATGAGTTTGCCGACCACTGTCCTAGACCATCATGGTGGTTTACTCATTCATTCAAGTCAAATTAGCATGTTGAGGGGCTGGAGCAGAATGATGAGGACTTGGAAACCATGACTGCACCATTTATTGAGTGATTACGTGTGCCCTCCAATGCAGGGAATTCATCGAACGGAAAAATACCATTTTAAAGATGAAAAAACAGGTTCAGAGAGGTCAGGTAACCTGCCTGTTGTCACAGTGTTAGAGGCTGAAGGATCTGACTGCGAACTCACCCTTCCTCTCTCTGATACTGTGCAGGCCAGGAAAGAGGCGAGTACCAGTTACAATTTTGTGGGTTTCGGTCACAGTTTGCGTACCTTTATGGAGAGTTTGCTTTACAAATAATGGGATTGTTATTTTCAAAATTCTACCCTTCGAACAGATTCCTAGAGATGGAATTTGGGACCAAAGGTAATGAACATATTTTCAAGGCTCATGGTACATACTGCCCAAGTCCCTTTAAAAACAAAACAAAACTGCCGAAACCGGTTTGGCTCAGTGGATAGAGCGTCAGCCTGTGGACTGAAGGGTCCCAGGTTCGATTCCGGTCAAGGGCATGTACCTTGGTTGCAGGCACATCCCCAGTAGGGGGTGTGCAAGAGGCAGCTGATGGATGTTTCTAAATCTCTATCCCTCTCTCTTCCTCTCTGTAAAAAATCAATAAAATATATTTTTAAAAAAAAAACTTTGCTCTTTTGATAGGTGAAATATGCTGTCTTCTCATTTTATTGTGTGTTCTCTCTTTATCTCTAAAGTTGAATATTCTTTCACATTTATTGGGTGTCTGCACTTTGGTTCAACTCTTTGTCTATTTTCTCAGGGAACCCTTTTCTAAGTGTTTTAGAAAGTTTGCTTGTAAAATAAGGTTATTCACTCTTTATCACAGTGTTAAAATATTTTTGCCAGTTTGTCACTTGCCTTTTTATTGTTTAGTGTTTCTTTAGATATATAAGCATTTCTTTTATTTTATTGAAAAAGCTCATTCTTTTTCCTAATAATTTATTCTATTGATGTGGTACTTAGAAAGTGCTCAATTCTGATATTTTCTTCCGTTTTCAGGAGGCTTTGTGTTTGACTTCTATGTTAATCCATATGTAATATGTTTCTCTCCGTGTGTGTGTTGTTTTTTATTAACCCTCATCAAGAGTGGGGGAGAGAGAGAAAGAGAGAGAAATATCTATGTGAGATACATCCATTGGTTGCCTCCCACACATACCCTAAGCAGGGCCAGGGATCAAACCTGCAACCCTTCAGTCTGAGGGCTGATGCTCTATCCACTGAGCCAAACCAGCTAGGGCTGTCATATGCTTGAATACATCAGATGAGATTCTATCTTCAACAGTTTACAAATAACCAATGTTTCCATCACTCTTTGAATAATCCAGATCTTCCCTCATTGTTCCTTTATGATCTATTAAGTACTTAATTGGTTTGCAGTCTCTTTTAGGTTACCGATTTGGTTCTGTCTGTCCATTTAACAATTCCTATGCCCAGAGCATCATGTTCTGATCTCCTTAAATATTTAAGGCCCTTTCCTCTCCGCATCATCCTTTCCCAACGCTTTCTGAGCTCTGTTGCATGCTTATTTTACCAAAGGAACTTGAATCATTTTGTCATCATGTCATTTTTCTTCAAGAGAAGCAAAATATTATTCCCATGAAGGTTGGTTGGGTTAGCTACCTGCAATTTTCTCATGCTGACTCTGGGCTTATTAGCTCCCTTTGTTTTTGCCTAGAATTCCCTTCCCTCCCCACCCCACCTCATCAGCCAGGTAACTCTGGCCACTGGTTCAATTGCTCGGCTCTTCATCTGTCTGTCCCACGTCACCCTCCCCCTGCCACCACCCCCTCAAAACCAGAAGTGTCTCAGGAGCAGAAGCAGAATTTTATCCTCACCCTCTGCCCAGCAGGCCTCCTTCTAGCAAAAGGTGTAGAATAAAAGAAAAGGTTGAAATAGAGCCAGGTGGAGGCGGATGTGGGAGGTGAGTGTCAGCCTTGATCTTGAGGGGGCTGCAGGGTGATTAGCTGGGCCTTCCTGAACTCAGAACACTCCCACCCCCTTCCTATTCTCCTGGCTCTTTCAAAAAACTTCCATCACCTCTATGCTCCACTCTGACCTTCTTCAGGACTTCGTCCACACAACCCACGGGGAAGGGATATTATGAGATGATTGCTGTTAAGGACCCAAGTCAAAGACTTAAGGAACTAAATTTTAATTTCAGCAGCACAACGTGTGAATAACCATTGCCATGCTTTATGGCTCTAGATCTGTTGCTATATTCCTTGCTTCTCTACGCATCAGAAGCCCAATAAACAATGCCTGCAGTGTGCCGATAGCTACTTTGACTGTCATTTTAGATCTCCTGAATGATTCATAGCCTTTCTGCTGAGTCCAACCACAGAAGGACTTTCTATCTAAAGCATTAATCCTAAAAATCCACAACTCCCTTGGTCAGCAGAAGTGCTTGGGAGAATAAGAGATCCCTACGGGAACACCTGGTGCTGAAACAGATGCCACAGGATGATGGAGGCAGCATCTTTCCAGACGGTGAGCAGGAACACTGAGCTGGGGGCTCGCTGCTTGTGTTTACACCTGTCCTCATGCAGCTTCCAGTTTCAAAGGCGCAGGGAGGGTCTTGCTCTTGAAAGGGAATGGCTGTCTCATTGGGGACGCTTTGGGCTTGAAACCGAAGGCAAACCATCTTCCTCCTTAATTACACTCTCAGCCAAAGAGGCTTACTTTGTCCTGGGTAAACAGTTACCACCCCTTCTAAATGGCACTCCCACGCTGCAGTACAAAAGGAGTGGTAGGATGGTCCCTCGTACGGGGGTAGGCGTGTTAAGTTTTCCAATCTGTACCCAGATTTTGTGCACAGGCTACCTGCCCCGTGCTCTGGCCCTATATTTAGGCAGAGGAGCCAGGCTCTGCTTGAGTGGTAGGACTGAGAATGCTGCTTACATTTCTCACCCAAGCCCACACGCCCACACCCAACTGTCACAGAGCCTGAAATTCCTACCATTAGAGTTGCTACTTTTGGTTGAGGGCTTCAAGAAAACCATTGCGCAAATATAAATATAATAAGCCAGAAGTGTTCCATGACACTCGGTTGCAAGTGGCATTACCCTTCTTTATTTTGCTATTGCAAATTTTAAAAAGTGCCGGATGGCTTATAAAATATTGAGGAGGGACATGGAAATAGTACCGTCACAGTGGTGAAACGTGGCAGGCACCACCTTCACCAAGGGAGGAGGGCTGACATGAGCGATGATGTCACGTGGCTATCATGGACCCTCTGATGTGATGTGGTAAAACCTTGTTTTTTTCTCCCCAAAATCCCATATCCCCAGCCTAATTCTGACAAAAAAATATCTGAGCAACCCAGATTGGGAGGCATTCTACATACAGAAGAGCTGGCCAGTACTCCTTAAGAATGTCAAGGTCATGAAAAACTAAGGAAGACTGAGAGACTGTCACAGCATAGAGGGTCCTGGGGAGATGTGAAGGTTAAATGCGTGATCTCCCTGGAGGAAATCCTAGAACAGAAAGAGGGCATGAATGGAAAGACTGGCAACATCCACATAAAGTTTGGAATTTAGTTAATATAACGTACCCATGAAGGTCTCTAAGTTTAGAAAACTCAGAAATGGACCATGGAGATGTAACAGGTTCACAATGGGGCAAATTGGATAAGGGCCCCTGGCTGGTTGCTCAGTGGTTAGAGCTTCGGCCTGGGGACTGGAGAGTTGAGCCTCCTTCCATCTGGCCAGCCTTGGATGAGAGCCTCTGTAACCCCCCTTTTAGCCCACAGAACCCTCGTCATTCCAGTGCGTTGAGCCCTGGACTCCTGCAGAAACCTTGACTGTTGAAAAGAAAGGCATCAGCCCAGCCACTGTGGTTCAGTGGTTGAGCATTGACCTATGAACCAGGAGGTCATGGTTCGATTCCCGGTCAGGACACAAGCCTGGGTTTCGGCCTCGATCCCCAGTAGGGGGTGTACAGGAGGCAGCTGATCAATGATTCTCATGATTGATGTTTCTATCTCTCTTCCTTCCTCTCGGAAATCAATAAAAATATTTGAAAAGAAAAGAAAGTCATCAGTGCTCCTCTGAGACGGGAGAAGTCCAGGTAACCAGGACACAGAGCCTGGCTCCTCCCTTGGCAGAAGAAGGGAAAAAAATGTCTCCCATTTTTTCCTGATGAGCTCACAGCTGAGCAAAAAAGGGGCATAGTTCATTCTCAAGAGGGTTACTCCATCACCTTAGATGTTCAAAACATGGCCTTGCATCACTGCCACGTGGAGGGTGACACATTACACAGTCCCGGGAAGAAGTGGCACCAGGCCCTGCACTGCCCACCCCACCCCCAAGAGGGTGGTGGAGAATCACGAAAGGGTGGGAGAGTCCTTTCCATAAATGGTCAGCCAGGGGCCCTTTCCAGGGATGCCAATGGGAGCAGCCAAGGGAGGGTAGTGTGGGCCCTTTACTAATCGTGGGACTCCAAGGTGACCACTGCATAAACATAAGGCTCACTCTCCCTGAAGGAAAAGAGCCTTGCAATAATTGTGAGAACTTTCTTTCCTTCCTTCCTTTCCTTCCTTCCTTCCTTCCTTCCTTCCTTCCTTCCTTCCTTCCTTCCTCTCTCTCTCTCCCTCTCTTTCTCTCTCTCTCTCTCTCTCTCTCTCTCTCTCTCTCTCTCTCTCTCTCTCTCTCTCTCTCTCGTTAATCCTCACCTGAGGATATTTTCTCCCATTGATTTTTTAAGAGAGAATGAAAGGGAGGAGGAGAGAGAGAGAAACATTGATGTGAGAGAGACACATCAACTGCCTCCCTCATGCACCCCACTGGAGCCTGCAATGGAGGTACGTGCCCTTGAACCCTCAAACCCGAGACCCTTTAGTCTGCAGGCCGATGCTCTAACCATTGAGCAACCGGCTGGGGGAGAATTTTCTTTCTTAATATGAGTCTACACGATACTGTCCCCTTGAGGCATAGTTCAAGGTGCCACCACTTTGCTCTTGGATACGAAAGGAGGTTGTATCTATCTTGCCCGTCTTGCCCACACCCCAATACCTGTTCCTCCTTTGGAGATATGCATGACCTTGATCTAACAGGTCAAGGAGTCAAAGAATCCGAGGTGCCAGCCATGCCCGCGGCAGAATTGGGAACAAGGAGATGCAGCCTAGAGGACTCAGTTACCTTGGGGTCTGGACCACAGGTTTACACATCACTGACCATCAAGCTGAAGCGCTAAGTGCCACTCCAGACAGAAGACTGACCTGAGCACAAGCAGCTGGGTAATGTTGGGGAGCATGAGCCCCTTCCATTGGACACAGTTGGGTTTCCCAAAAGAGTAGAGAGGGATTCACACAGGGATCTTTGGAGAAGGAAGAACAAGCTGAGGACCGGAGGAGCCTGGCTAGGATTTGGGGGCATGCTGGCTAGGATGGTGGCCACTACCGCCAGCTAATAGAGGGCCCAGACGTTCGTCCAACGTGAGGAGCGGTGACAGGGCAAGCGTAGTCTCTTTGCCGGGAGAGAAGGCAGTGGAACATCGCCGGGCACAGCTCTAGAACTGATTTCAGGGGCTGTTGCTGGTTGCAGAGCCTCCTAGCTTCCCCCTCCAGCCCTCCTGGGATTCTAGAAGTCATCTAATACACTCTGTAAGTTCCTTTCTGCTTTAAGGGAACAGACTTGGGCTCTGTAATTTGCTCTTAAGAAGCCCAATTGAGCCCCGGCCATCATGGCTCAGTGGTTGAGCATCGACCTATGAACCAGGAGATCACAGTTCAATTCCCAGTTGGGGCACATGCCTGGGTTGTAGGCTTGATCCCCAGTGTGGGGTGTGCAGGAGGCAGCCAATCAATGATTCTCTCTCATCGCTGATGTTTCTATCTCTCTCTCCCTCTCCTTTCCTCTCTAAAATCAATAAAAATGTATTTAAAAATGAAAATAAAAAAAGAAGCCTGATTGACACATGCTAACGACGTTTATTTTAAACTAGTAGCCCGTTTGCACGAAGATTCGTGCAATAGACCTTCATTCACCTGGCTGCCTGCACCAGTTTTCTGCCGGCACCGGGGACCCAGGCCTTGGCTGTGGCCACCGCCTTCTGCCTTCTTTCAAGGTCCGGGCTTGGCCCTGGGCGGTGGCCTTGGGCTCGGCTGCACCCAGCATCCCTGCTACCAATCGCAGGAGCCGACCCCCAGTGGTCTCCTGCGATGGGCGCAGGCACCCCGCTGGCGCCGAAGGCCGGGAAAGCCTCGGGCGGCTTTCCCGGCCTTGGGCTCCGCCACACCCAGCGTCCCTGCAACGGTTTCCTGGTGGGCGTGGTTGATGGGTGTGGCTTGGTTGGTGGGCGTGGCTTGGGCGTAGCGAAGGTGCAGTCAATTTGCATATTTGTCTATTATAAGGTAAAATGTTCATTGATAAATGTCACATGGGAATGATTCCCCGGAGCCTGGAAACAGTGAACTGAAAGGGTGTAACAGAATCAGGCTGCTGCTTAGTAAGAGACTGAAAATGTGTTTTTGTTTCCTCCTTTCAGAATGCATATTAAAGAGCCTGATCTTACACTACTGCTGAGCCTCCGAGCCTCAAAAACCACCAGTAAGCACACGAGGCTCGTGAGTTAAATGTAACTGCCTTTGCTGGGTTCGGCCTGTGGTTTTCCTCCTGTAATGAAATGTTAAGAATAGGGAAGGGGATACGCTGTCCTGTGTTGCTGCTAATGTTTTTAACCAAGGATCTAAGGCTGTTGGATATTTTTGGCTTCATCATTCCAACTTGCAGCCCCGTTTTGGAAATAAAGCAAGATTGCAGTCCAACAGGAAGGAGTTTCTGAGCCACAAAGCCGTCTTTTGGTCCCAGGTAAAACGTGAAATTCCTGAGGTCGTCTCTTCGCATCCGAGTGTGCTTGCTGCGTGTGGCAAACTGTACTTCCCTGGTGCACTTTTTGGTTTCCTTCCTGCCTTGGTACTCGCCGGAGGCAAATCTCTGTTGCAATGATTGCAGCATCTGCCAGTGACTGTGGACTTCTCACTTCTTCTTGGCACTTCTGTGCAGGAGACATCAACTCAGGACTCAGCACCAGGAAGAAATCAAGGTGCCACCACTTTGCTCTTGGATACCCAAGGAGGTTGTATCCATCTTGCCCGTCTTGCCCACACCCCATTGTATGACATAGAACCCAAAAGAGAAGGGGTTCCCATGGCCGAGATGGGAGATGCGGGTATTATACTCCTTGTTCAGCTCTGAAGTTTCCGAATTTGAGAGAGATCAAAGGTACATGATGGTATCATTTTACTCTCCATGAGCTAAGGGTCCTCTTCAGCACCACATGGAGAGCCTGTAGTTTTCCTGCATAGTTTCTTTATGCAAGGACAGGTACACACTTTTCCAGCCCGTGTGTGTGTGTGTGTGTGTGTGTGTGTGTGTGTGTGTGTAATGGGTCCTTGTTTCTCAGAGAACCCAGATTTGCCTCACTCTATCACAGTGATTCTTTCTTCCTTCCTTCCTTTCTTTCTTTCTTTCTTTCTTCTTTCTTTCTTTCTTTCTTTCTTTCTTTCTTTCTTTCTTTCTTTTCTTTCTTTCTTTCTTTCCTCTTTCTTCTTTAGAGAGAGAAGAAGGGAAAGGGAGAGAGGTAAGAGAGAGAAACATCCATGAGAGAGAAACATCGGTCAGCTGCCTCCTGCACTCCCCCTACTGGAGATCAAGCCCACAACCCAGGCATGCGTCCTGACCAGGGATTCAAACTGTGAACTCCTAGTGCACGGAATGACATCCATCCACTGAGCCATGCCTGCTGGGCAAAATAATAATAATAATAATAATAATAATAATAATAATAATAATAATTGTTTTGGTGTATGCAGAATTTTAGTAATTAGTTTATGTGTGCCATGAGATGAAAAAGGTTGAAAATCGCTGTTCTATCAGATATTCAGTCTCTAAGAATGAAATAACCTGAATTTTTTTTTTCAGCCTGAGTGGCCCCAGTTCCAAACCCAGAATGACCTCCAAGTTCATCTGAAACCTGCAGTCCCTAGCAGCCTTCTGTGATTGAGGAAGGAAGAAGCAGGGGGAAGTTGTTGAAGGCAAGAAACATTTTTGGTGAAGCTCCCTGAAAGCTGTGAGAAGTGAGAAGTCCACAGTCACTAGCAAGACAAAAGTCAGAGTCTTCTTCTGCTTAATGAATTTTCCCACTGAATTCATCCAGCCAGCTTGCCATCTTGCATCTCCTGCAGACAATGGGTCACCCTAACCCGGTACCGAGCAGGGTCGGTGTGGAATCAGCGGTGGTAGGTAAAGAAATGGACCAATGATTTGCAATATCACTCTGGGCTCAAATTCTTAAGAAGGCATGATATCCAGGAGCACCTTTGCAAATTCATCTTTTCATGGGGAACTTGGCCTCCAAACGCTGAGTGTATAACAGAAATGTGACCTTCACACAGGCCCATGAGACACATTGTCCTAAGCTGCCCACCCACCCCTGTAGGATGACAACTTGCCTTTGTAAGCATTTGACCCCCTCCAAAGTCCCTTTTCTTACTTTTTATCTCATCTGAGTCTAAAAACCAGAAAGGAGGGCAAGTTTTATTCCAGTTTTACCAAGAAGTGTTATGGGCTGAGTTACCTCCCCAAATGTGTTGAAGCCCTAATCCCCAAGACCTCAGAATGTGACTGTATTTGAAGAGAGGGCATTAGAGTGATCCTAATCTAATATGATTGGTGTTCTTTTAAGAAGATGATATTGGGAGGGAGGCGGGGAGAGAGCGAGAGAGAGAGGGAGGTCAGATGCACACACAAGGGTGATCATGTGAGGACACAGCAAGAAGGTGGCCGTCTGCAAGCCAAGGAGACAGGCCTGGAGTGGGAGCGGGGGGAGGGGGGGCAGTGGAACTACCACCAACACCTTGACCTTTGACTTCTAGCCTCCAGGACTGTGAGACAATACATTTCTGTCACTTAAGCCATCCGGTCTGTGGAATTTTTTTATGGCAGCCCTAGCAAACTAATACAGGCTCAAAGGGGCAGAGAACTGTAGTCCACAGGCCCCAATTTGAAAGTCCTTTATCAAGTAAAACAAAGTACTTAGCGGGGAAACCCCTGCCTCATAACTGTTCATGTGTCCCGGGTCTCTGATCCACTTACCACTTCATCACAGTTTAATTGCCCGAGAGGTTATATACACACAGACACAAATTAGAATGTTCCTTTCATTTCAGGGGACTTTGGGCTCACTTAGTATTTACAGCAAAATATTCCTTTGATCCTAGGCAGCACTGGAAAGCAAGTCGGGGTCCCCTGTCCCCACTGGAAAAAAGCTCACACGTCCCTTCTTCACCATTCTTATTTTCCCAATATTCACATTTTCTTATGTGAACAACACACAGGGAGTGACAAAGATTGTGAGAAAAAGTAGACTTTTCCAGGGAGACCTAATTCTGATTAAAACAGATTTGTTTCCTTTGGGGGATAATGGGGTGCACTGCCCCTCCCCCACCCCGCACACTCCCACGCGCCGACCCCTGCCCAAGCCAGAAGGGGCTGCTCACTCAGAATGCCTCCCAGACTGGACTCCCTCCCCGGGGGCTCCCTGAGTGGTTGGAGCAGTGTTTTCTGCTTTGCATCCTGAAACGGAACCGAAACTTGGGCGTGAGCAATATTTTGCATTATGAGCCCATTTCCCCTTTGCCTCCCCGCCCGCCCGGGGAGGGAAGGCTCCGGGTGTCCCAGCTGGGCCTGACCTCGGGGGGGAATGTCTCAAAGCCCAGGGAACAAGCAGCCGGGGTCCTGAAGCCTCGGCCCCGGACCTGGTGGCCCAGGAGCCAGGTGCTATTCTGGGCAGAGCACTCCCCCTGCCGAGAGGGCTAGGGAAGCATTTGTCAGTGCTGAGCCGGGAGGGGGCGGGAGGGCGGCTGACTTTCCCAGCAGGCGGCCATCAGGCACTACCTGGCCAAAATAGTAACTGCTGGAAGTGACAATGACATAATCCATGCGCAGCCACAGCTGGGAGGTCACATTCTGGTTCCCCAGCCGAGCTGGGGCTAAGGACCGCCCTGGATGAGGACTCCACACCCGGCCCAGCTCCAAGACCAAGACGGGAGGGTGCCTGAGAATTTGAGTTCCTGTTCATTCATTTCAGTGCTGTCGGTTAACTGCATTCATTGAACATTACATCGTGCGCCTTCGTTATCATCATCGCTGTAGTTTTCTGGAATGATCATCAGATCCTTATCAAGACACACGCAACTGGCAAGCCTTCCAATCGTGCCCATAACAGGCCAGCCTCACCGCCATGACCTTCCATTCGTGTGGAGAAGTCGGTGTCCCACCCAGACTGTGACTGGGGTTTGGGGGGCGTGTGAGTGTTACATATGCCGGGCTGTCGGTAACGCAGCCCTTCCCTCTCTCCTGGGGACCCATGAAGTAAAGGCAAGTTTGCGTCTGCTGATCCCAAGCCCCGTAAAATGAGGCGTGGGGACCCGGGTGCAGGGTGATGGTCCGTCAGAGCCCTTAAAAGGAAAACCTCATCTTTCACTCAACATGGCGAGTTGGCACATTTCCCGATACGCCGGGCTTGGCTATCAAAGCCCCAGAACTGTGCCCAGCTGCACAAGCCAAAATTATCCTACACCTCATGGCAGTGGTTCCTTGAGAAGAATTTTCCAAATATCAAACCAGAAACCCTCTAGAAACAGGAGAGGGAGAAATGAGTGCAGATTTCCTTTCTAGAGAGAAAACGGTTGAGAAGAGCGAGGATCCCTGGGCAGGAAGCGGCTGGCCAACCCCTCTTGAGGGGCCCCGGGCCACAGGCTGAGACAGGGGCGCAGGGGCGCTGATGGAGGTGACATCAGGCAGGGCAGTGGTTCAAGCCCTGGGGAATCTGTTGGTGATGACCTGGGAAGTGAGAGGGCTCACGGATGCGGGTGGAGGCAGAATTAAGTGGCGGGAAGCGCCCCAGGGGAGCTGGTCCCAGTTGCTCTCCGCTTCCCGGGCACCTTTCAAAGTCCTGCCTAGACACTTGGACAAAGAGATGAGACAGAGCTCAGAAAGGAGGGTGCGGCTCCTCCCCGGCCTTTTAGTTCTCCAAAGCCTTGGCTCCCCGCCTCTGCCGCCCCTGACCGTGGGCAGGCTCGCTTTCGGCTTCCTTTGATTCATCGGTGGCTGCGTTGCCAATAACCCTCTATAGGAAGCAGGAGGAACTCAACACCCCGCTGCCGACTTGACTTGCGGGGGACAGGCGAGCGCGTGTAGGGTTCCTTTAAAGAAGGAAATGACTGCACTGACTTAATTTGGGAGCCCCTGGATTTAATTTGCCCTTAATTTGAAAGCTGGGTTTTCTCTCCCACTTTCTTCCCGGAGCCAAGAAACAGCTCCTCCCAGCTCCCTCTGTGGGGGGCTGCACGGATAGAACACGCTTCGCCAACATCTCAGCCAACGCCCAAGATGACGTGCCACATAGGAGATGAAGACACTGAACAGACCTGGGACACACCGGGGCTGTTCACTCACAGCGGCGGAGGCCACAGGGCGGAGGAAAGGGGTCGCACTCTCCGTTGCCGCCTCCAAACCCAGCTTTGTCATACCAAGAAGGTGTCCTTCCAGACTCCACCGTCTTTTGTTTAATATATATTTTATTGATTTTTTACAGAGAGGAAGGGAGAGGGACAGAGAGTTAGAAACGTCGATGAGAGAGAAACATCGACCAGCTGCCTCCAGCCGCAACCAATGTACATACCCTTGACCGGAATCGAACCTGGGACCCTTCAGTCCGCAGACCGTCGCTCTATCCACTGAGCCAAACCGGTTTCAGACTCCACCGTCTTTTGTATGTCTCTACCTGGATCCTTTGCAGGCCGCACACCCTGCTGTCATCTTAGCCCTGGTCCCATCTCCAAACAGCATTTGCCGTGAATAAAAGGGGAGAACTCCCTTCTCAAACCAAGGACCTCAATGAACTACCTTGATTTTTCTCCGCAGATTGGAACAAGTCACTGGATGGCTATCAATGACAGAGGGAAAGTGTGGTTATTGTAGGCGAATTACACCGAATTCAATAACATTCTAAATCCTAAAGCAGAACCCGCGAGGCAGAAAGCCAGCGATAGTAACATGACATTAAAACAGCTCTTTCTCCAGGAAGGCATTGCTTCTCTGCTTACAGGGCTCTTTGATCAACCTCCTCCTGAACTCTCGACATATCTGAGCCAGAGCTCAGAAATAGAAAGACCACCGTCCAGCTCAGACTCAGAACCCTACCTGTTAAAAAATGGAAAGTAAGCCTTAGCTGGTTTGGCTCAGTGGATAGAGCATTGGCCTGCAGACTGAAGGGTCCTGGGTTCGATTCCAGTCAAGGGCACATGCCTGGGTTGCAGGCTCGATCCCTAGTGGGGGGCATATAGGAGGCAGCCAATCAATGATTCTCTCTCATCATTAATGTTTCTGTCTCTCCCTCTCCCTTCCTCTCTGAAATCAATAAAAATATTTTTTTAATGAAAAGTAAGACGCATTGAGTAAATCCCTCAAACTTAGTTCGAACTAGCCTCCCTGATTTTGGAGTGTTAGAAATTATGTTCAGTGGCTGGCTGGTGTGGCTCAGTGGTTGAGCATCAACTTATGAACCAGGAGGTCACAGTTCGATTCCAGGTCGGGGCACAGGCCTGGGTTGCAGGCTTGATCCCCAGTGTGGGGCGTGCAGGAGGCAGCCAATCAATGATTCTCTGTCATCATTAATATTTCTATCTCTCTCTCTCCCTCTCCCTTCTTCTCTGAAATCAATAAAAATACATTTTAAAAAAAGAACAAAGAAACTATGTTGAATATCCACAAAGGACGATTTCTCAGATTAAGAAGTTGAAGATGTTGATAGCAGTAGAGCTGGTTGCCCCTCCTTAGAGTGAGTGGGGAGGCTGAGCCGTGGATCTGCCTGACGTAAGGATGATGCCACCACAGCGCAGTGGGCTCATTCTCTCCAACAAGTGCCCTCGAGGCACCGGCGAGAACCCCGCCCTTTCTTCCAAATGTCCAGCTCACGGAGACCTGAGAATACAATGTTCACGATCGGAAAGCTTTGGATGGCTTTTGTTTAGGGATCTGGGCACCAGTAGAATCACGCTCGTGAAATGCTAGATTGTTAGAGCTGCCGTCCAAGGCCATGCACTCTCCTGGGGGCTGAGTATGTGGGAAGACAAGGACTAAAGGCCTCAGTTACAGGAACGGTCTCAGGATCCTGCAGGCAGACACCCAGCGATGAGGCCCAGGGAGGTGCACCCATGTTAGTCTGTGACGAATGGCTGGTTTCTTAACATTCCTCTGCCCTCTAGTGGTATCTAGAGGCTAAACTTAAATCCCAAAGAACTTCCAAGGAGTTCCTTTTGTCAGGGAGGACTCATCTGCAAGACTTTCAGGACTTATCGTTTTAACTCAAACACATTTCGAAAAATCCCTCCTGAGGCTCATCAGAGATAAGATCAATGAGACCTGACTCCTGGTCTGTGCTGGTGCGCTGGGTGATGACCTGAAGCCGCAGTAAAGTGAACACTACCTGATAACTTATGGCCGGTGACAGCTTGTTCCTTCATAATAATGTGATCCACACACAAAGACTACACACACACACACACACACACACACACACACACACACACACACACGAGACAAGGCGTTCCACAATAACTCCATGGCTGTGCCTTCGCCGTTCGTACCGCTTTGGAACACTTTTACAACGATACAGCCACGCCTGCAGTTACGTCGTGCTGTTTGCACGCCATCTTTGGCCTAGCACCTTGCACTGTTCTCAAGCCTGAAGAGCCAGGTGCAGTGTCGTGTTCTGAGCTCTCTACCTCTGCAGTAGCTAACACGTATCCAGCGCTCACACCACGTGGCCGAGTTATTGATGGGCTCTGGGCAAATCAATCAACCGAAGTAGTTCATGCAACAATTTTTCCTATATCATTAGATTTTTAGCAAAATTTCTGCCAAGGGAGCTTTTCAGTCCAGGAAACAAAAATTTTGTTGACATATAAAAACATATTTGCAAGGAGAGGATGCACTCAGACATACCATTTGAAGCAGTCCCAAGACAATGCTGTTTTCTGCCACATAATTAAGATGCAACGGCAAAACTCTGCTGCCTTTCAGGTAAAACATGGCCCAAGATCAAAGCGTGGCCCATGGCCAGGGCGGATCTCCGTCTTGCGATGCCAGGGGCTATGCCACACCCTGCCAGGCAAAGCGAGAGAGCTTTCCCAGGGACCTGACACCCTGGCAAGCAATACCTGACATTTTTCTGTCCTAGAACAATCCCAGCATGGCGGTCTTTTCCAATGACCTGCAGAGTCAACCGTGTCTTGGGCTGCACAGATTAATCTGAACTATCCAGGGAAAATGTGCCAGTACAGACATTTATTGTGATAGTGTTTACACGCCTGAGTTAATTTTTCCTTTTTCTTTTTTTAAAATATATTTATTGATTTTAGAGAGGAAGGGAAGAGGAGAGAGAGAGAGAGAGAGAGAATAGAAACATCAGTGATGAGAATCATTGATCAGCTGCCTCCTGCACGTCGCTTACTGGGGATCGAGCCTGCAACCTGGGCATGTACCCTGACAGGCAATCAGACCTTGACCTCCTGGTTCATAGGTCAACAATCAACCACTGAGCCACACCTGCTGGGCATAGCAGTTAATTTTTTTGTCATTAGTTAGACTCACTGGTGCTCAGCTTCCAGCCCCTTTCCTGATTTTTATCAGCGGCACGTATAGTAAATTTGGGTCCATCACAAAAGATGGGTGAGGCCCCAGCAGAGTGATGACTCACAAACACATGAAGCATTCCATATGTTTAAGATATTTTGTAAACTCTAGGCAAGCACCAAAACATTTTTAAAAGAGGCATCACTCATAAACCAATAATGGAGGTATAATTGAATCATACAAAAATATTCAATCCAGCCCTGGCCGGGTGACTCAGTTAGCTGGAGCGTCATCCCATACAAAAAAAGTTTGCAGGTTTGATCCCTAGTCAGGATGTGTATGGGAGGCAACCCATTGATATTTCTCTCACGCATTAATGTTTCTTTCTTTAAAAAAATAAAAATCAGCTCGTGTACAGGAGGCAGCCGATCAATGATTCTCTCTTATCATTAATGTTTCTATCTCTTCCTCTCTCTTCCTCCCTGAAACCAAGATCACTCTACCAACTCAAGGAGATATAGCAGTTCTAACCCAATACATAGAAACAAACACAGGGGAGCAACCAAAATGCAGAGATAAAGAAACATGTCACTAATCAAAGAAATGGAAGAAAGCAAACTACTGGATAGAGTTCAAAACCACGGTTATAAGGTTTTTCCAGGATCTTCTAGAAACCTCCAAAAACGAAAGGGGGTGGGGGGTTATTGAAAATTCCTCAGAAATAGAACACTTCTTAAACATATGCTTCTTTTAAAAAAATAAGAATCAGGCTTTAGGTCAAGACGATGGTGTAGATCAGGGGTAGGCAAACGGCGGCTCGCGAGCCGCATGCGGCTCTTTGGCCCCTTGAGTGTGGCTCTTCCACAAAATACCACGGCCTGGGCAAGTCTATTTTGAAGAAGTGGCAGTAGAAGTTTAAGTTTAAAAAGTTTGGCTCTCAAAAGAAATTTCAATCGTTGTACTGTTGATATTTGGCTCCGTTGACTAATGAGTTTGCCGACCACTGGTGTAGGTAAATGTGATACTCTGAACTTCTCACATCAAAAATTACAACTAAGCTACAGAGCAGTAATCATTCAAAACACCTGAAATCTAACTGAACCAAGTCCTACAACAAGGATATAAAGAAGCCACATCTAGACTGGTAGGAGAGACAAAGACGTGGAATGGCTGCTCCCACACCCACGAATGGTGGATAAAAATTGGGATATCTCTGTTGCAGAGATCCCCCCCCCCCCCAGGAGCAAGGTCCCCCAACCCAGGGTTCCAGCGGAGATGTGGCTGAGTGAGAGGGAGGGCTGCTGGGGTCCCAGGGCCCACACACAGACTTACTCGGACTCTCTGGCTCTGAGCTCCAGCGGTGAGGAAGCAGCTAGAAAGACACCAGGGATATATGGGGAGGGAGTGTCTGGCACCAGGATGAGAGCTAGAGGGGCAGCTTTCTCCCAGAAATGCTGCCGGAGGCCAGCGTTCCTTTTCCGGGACACCTCCCCCAGGCACGCACAGAGCCAGCAGGCAGGTGCCATAAATTAGTCGCCATCAACCCCGCCCTGGTGATTCCGAGACCCCGCCCCACCCAACTTTCAGGCTCATCCAAGCTATTTCCAGTGGCTTTTCCATACAAACAGTCTGTCTTGGCTCATACTTCAGACTTTCCTAAAATCTCTCGAACAAACTGCACCTGGCCTCAGCATGCCCCGTGCCTCTGGCTAAGTGGCCCTAGGCCCACACTGGCAGCAGCCAGCCTTGGTTCACAGCTTGGCCTCTCCTGGGCACCTCCAAGCCCAGCACAAGTAGGAGCATCTGCAGATCACTTTGTAGCTCATGCTGGGTGGCCCCAGGCAGGGCACAGTGGTGGCTGACCTTGGCACACCTCCCAGAAGGCCCCAGAGCCAGTGGATAAAATAAGCATGTGAAAATTTGCCTCTTGTAAAAGGCCAAATTTTGCCATCAGTAATTTAAACAAAAATTTACAATATAATCTAGCATTCAATTTAATCAATTGATTTCTAATAATTGATAGACTGAAAACAAACATGGGGAGCAAACATTTTTAGTCTGCTTTAAAAAATAAATTCAAGCAATTTGAATTAGCCTTGCCACGAGTCTGCAGAATCAGTCTTTTTAGTAAGTGGTGTATGACAACAAATAATAAGATGACATTACAATACAACTTGGTAAACAGGCAATACCTATTTAATAAGTACAATATATACATAGAATTCTCTTGAAAAGCTTAATTTTATACATATTTACAAAATGAACAGTGTAATCAAATTAGAGATTATCTGTACAATACACACACATATATATAGCTATATCTATATATATATATGAACTTTGGAAGATAAGCAAGTTTCATCATCGTAGTCTAAATGGACAGCCATATTGCATTTTAAAAAAGGATTCCATTCCAGAAGAAAAATACAACTTTAATATACAATTATATTTTTCATGTATTGTCCTGAAAATTCTTGATGTTTGAATACATTTTTTCAATTATTTTCTCTTCTTCAGCCTTGAAAAGTTTTTAGGTTTCTAGTGCCACCAACTGGTGTTAAAAATTAATAATCTTAGTGTCAAAAAAAGAATTGTTTTAAAATAAAAAAGTTATTGAAAAATAAGCTACTGGAGTCAACATTCATAAGGCAAATTAACCACACTGAATAACAACATGATTGATAAAAATATTTTCACCATGGTAGTATATATAACATTCACAACATTAATGGTTTCTAATTTTATTTTCCCCTACTGGTAAATATTAGTCTAAATTTACATGTAAAAATCTTTAGAAAATAATACAGTGCAAAACAAAGTTTGGAAACACACATGACTGCATGATTAGATAATCCTTATAAGCATCAAGTAGGCATTAAAAATTTACTAAAATGGCAAAAACCGAATGCCACTTTATGGTCTTTGGATTTTTTTTTTTCCTTTTTCTTACGGAATAATTAATCATCAAACTGTGATAAAAGTGTGGAAATGTATATAACTACCAAGGGAACAGCAACCTGCTGTCGCGTACCTCAGTAAGGATTCATTTCCCAAAGAGGAGCGTCAGAGTGAGATTTCTGGGTCACCTACTTACACAGTGGACTGACCCTCTTCCCACGGGGCTGGTGGGAGTGGCAGAGGCTCAGAGCTGCCGTTTCCTCCCGGGTGTGTTCTAGGACCATACCTCCGGGAGGAGGGGAACTACTTTCTCTGGCCTGTTCACCAATATCATCACGGTACCTAGTATGGTGCCAGGCAACAGGTTTTCAATAAACATGTTTATTAAATGAATAAATAACATGGTAGCTTGATAAAATTTAATTTCAAGATAAGTCTATTTAAATGGTGATGAAGAAAGTTAAAAAGGAAACAACAAAGTTCAAGCTCGTTATTCTGCTCAAACACACTATTTGCAATCCTTGAAACTTAACACACTGAAGTTTGGAGGGGTATGGGGAAAAGGGGAGTCACAGTAAACATTCACTTTAAAATTGAAACCTGGTGAAGTGTATACACACACACACACACACACACACACACAATCATTTCCTGCTTAAAGAAACCAAACAGCCTTGGATGTGTACAATTCATAATAAACATACAAAAAAAATTCCCCCCCAGATCTGAGGTTTATCCAGACTATTTCCTTGTCTGGGTACCCCATTCTTTTCTCCATATATTCAACACAATAAGGGAAGCACACCCTCTAAGTCAGAAGCTACGTGTGAATCCGTGTAGAGATAGAGATCTGACATATGCACATTTTTGTACATTTTGCTCAGTTCTGACCCATATAAAAAGGATGCAGTAAAAACTAAAGAACAAAAGGAAAGTATTTTCTTCAAAAGTTTTCCATAGTTTCTTATATTTTAGGGGGAAAAGTAACAATAAGTCAAAATATGGTTTACAATAGCTTTCTTCTATTATTGTTTCAAATTTAAATTTCTCCAAATGAATGGTGACATAAATGTCAATATTGGAATGTTTCAATTTTGTATGTAATAAATGTATATATATATGTATTTTTTATTTTTATTTTTTAAGAGTGTATAGACATAGGATCACTATTTGGTCTCCATTAATACATTTTGTGTCTTAGAAGAAAATAAACATTGTAGTGTTTGAATCTGTATCACATAAGAAGCCGTAAAAATTTAGTTACCTTGGCTACTCTAAGTAGTCTTTGGGAGTATCAACTATATATCTAGAAGCAAATGGGAAAATAATTCCGATTTGATTGCACTTACCCTCTTATTCTGATAAATTACTATTGGTAAAAAGAACAAGACACATTATTGTAAGACTAATACTTTTTAAGAGCTATTTTAAAAATAAAATGTTTTAAAACTTGTATTTCCATTTTGAAGTAAAAATATTTTGTTTTGGGATGACAATACATAACTCAATATACAGAAAAAATAATATAATGAATCATTTAACCCTTAGTAAATCATCTCTTTAAACAATGACTAAATGAATTTATAATGAATAAATTTATAATTTATTCATTATAAATAATATAATGAATCATTTAACCCTTAGTAAATCATCTCTTTAAACAATGACTAAAAAAATGTTAAAACCCATGGAAGGGATATTGCCACCACAAGCCCAACTTTGAGAGCAATACAGTTCTTGAAAGGCTTTTAATCTATCATCCCAAAGCTTACTTAAGGGGAGAAAAAAAGAATGCAAAAATCCAAAACAAAAATGAGGCTTTCTGCAAGACAAAAATATAAACCACACACAGAAATTATAACAGATGAGAAATTGTAAGAAGCAAGAAAAATTCAATGACATAGAAATACTGACACTACAACTGGCAACATTCAAGTTGCCACATTGCAAATAAATATTGTAAAAATCCAATAGGATACATAAATTTGGCTCTAAAATTCCTTTGGTTACAGAGAAGTAATTATTTTGTGTTTTAAATAAATACACTGAAACGCCTCATCAGTGGGGATTGTAGGATCACTCCACTATAACATGTAAGTATATCAATAGTGAAGAATGGGAGCTCAAACAGTATAGAATGGGTGCATTCCCTTGGGAACAGAATCTTCATAAATATTTTAAACGTTTATCTTTGCACTTGATATTAGTAAAACTCAAGTATTTCAGTTCCAAAGAATTCACTATTCATCTCTGTTTTAATAACTAGTCAATTTCACATTTTAAAATATAATTGAAGTCCACAGGAATTTTCTAAATGAGCATGTTATTTTAAATCATATTTTATGTAACTGAAGACTTAAAAACCTCAACTATGAATTCAAACAATTTGAATCTGAAAAAATGTACCTAGCCCAGATAAGGTACATGCCTGATCATGGGCCAATTACCACAAGCTAACTTTCCTATTAGCTTCCATTAAAATTAAAAGATTTAAGAATCACTGGTACCTAAAACACAACCAAATGTCATATTGGAATGTCAAGACAAAAATTTTTATTTTTTAGTTTTCTTTAAGTTAGGAAAATAGCATATTACTGGTCCTTTCATGCATAATTTTAAAAAGCTGGATCATTTTTGACATTGTGTGTTTTAAAGGGGAAAAAAAAGGAGAAGGGGTTTTCAAAAGCCCTTATAATGCTGATCATTTCAATGATTCTTAGCAAATTAAATTAGGTTGTTTTGGTTCTATGGCGGGCTATAACCATAAGAAAACAAATTTCATCAAGTCTACACTCTTACAGGATACACCGCAATGCATTCCTAAGGTAAAGGATACTGTTCTATACAGGTGAAACAATCATTCTTTACTGGTGGACACAGCAGGGGAAGGTTCCAACAAGACGGGGCAGTGACCCTGCTCCTCGTGTGATGGTTGTCTCTTCACTGAGCAGCAGCTTCGGGTTAGGTTTTCTTCGTCCTCTGTTCTAGTTCATGCTGGTGTTTAATAAGACGTTCTATTTCTGTTCCAAGTGTTTGTAGATTTTCCTTTAATCATTTGAAAAAAGAGCAAAATAAGAACAGAACTACTAAGTATAATAAGTAAAAAGGGTTCCACTTGAACTACCTTTGCCTAAATTTTGAAGAGTGATGATTAGTCTTATAGGTTATGTGATATAAACTAGACACAGCTATTTTCAGTAAAGTAGTCCTATATAGTACAAAGTCATACTTGTTTTTTTACTGAAGCTACAGCAAATTTTACTACATAAAATTATTACCAAAGTTAAAAAATAATTTTTAAAATCCACTACTAACTATCCAATAGTTAAACTGGCTCATCAATAGACAAGTGAATAAAAAAGCTGTGGTACATAAATACAATGGGATATTACTCAGCCATAAAAAAGAATGAAATCTTAGCATTGGGAACAGCATGGATGACCTAGAGCAGCAGTAGCCAACCGGCGGTCCGCGGACCACTGGTGGTCCGTGAAGTCCGAAAGGTTGGCGACCACTGACCTAGAGGGTATTATGCTAAGTGAAATAAGTCAGACAGAGAAAGACAAATACCATACGAATTCACTTATATGTGGACTCTCAAGAAAAAAATAAACCAACAAACAAAATTGAAGCAGACTCATAGATACAGAGAACAGACTGACTGATGGTTGCAGAAAGGTGGGGGTTTGGGGGGGGCTAGGTGAAAAAGGGAAAGGGATTAAGAGTCCAAGTTGGTAGTTTTAAAACAGTCATGGGGATGTAAAGTACAGTACAGGGAATATAGTCAATAATATTGCAATACCTATGTATGGTGCCAGGTGGGTGTTGGAAATATCGGGGGGAAGACTTTATAAAGTATATAACTGTCTAACCACTATGCTGTACACTGAAACTAATACAAAATAATACTGAATGTAAACTATAATTGAAAAATAAAAATATAGCTAAACTGATTTTTTAACTCTCTTTCATTGCTATGTTAAAAAATGCTACTTTTCAGAAAGAGAACAACACACTCATTTTATCTCTGGGTAAAATGCTATCTTGCATTACAGAAATAGTCCACTATGTACTGGATCAAACTATGAAACAGGCACCATTCCGCCATGTTTACTGATGGGTAAGTGAACGAGAAATGTAAATACCTTCAAAGTAATATTTTTTAGTAACGTATCTTCCAAAACAGCCTGCAATTTTCGGTTGATCTCCAGAGAGAGTTCCAATGTCAGTCCACTGTCAGCCGGATGGGATGTGTACAGAGACGCCATGATGCCACCCCGTCTACTTAAGTGGACTTTGTTAAAATCAGATGCCTCTGACGAAAGGGTGCCTGCCTCTTCCCGTAAAATGTAACTCTGAATGATTCTGCGAAATAAAACCACACTATCAGTTATGTACCTGCAGAATTAAAAACGCTGGAATTTGCAAGAGTCAACTAATCATAAGTATCAAGATGACTAGCATAAATACCTACAAGATTAATAACAGAACTTTATCAGGAAAGAAAGGAATTTTCCTTATTCAGATGCTTTCCTAAAGACATGTAAACAATGCTTTTCCATTTCTTTCCTAATTACTTAAATAAAAGTATTTGAGCAGTTTTTTGTTCCTATTTCAGTTCATATTTTCAACTTTCCTGTTAAGTTTAGAACTGTATTTTACTCTTTTTCTTTTCAAAGTTATGGGCAAGCTTTTCTCTAAGTCTAAAATTATTTCAAAATAAACATGAGAAAATCATGGGTAAAGACTGCACTATCAAAGCCCTTAAATGAGCATGGTATTTGTGAGGGGTCTGGCGCAGCACCGTCCTGGAGTGTCAGCACGGGATGTGGCTCTCCGCTCTTGGTCCGTCACTTACAGGATGAGTGCTGAATCTGGAACAGTTAGTAATTTGACCTGAGCCCCAGTGACTTATCTGCCAAATTAGAGAACTCGTTCTCTCCGAGTAGATGTAAGAAATCAATGAGCTATCAAGTCAACAGGCATCGTGCCTTGTACTTAGTAGTTGCCCAATAAATTACCCCACTATGTTCTACCCAGCAGGAAAGATAATTCACAACACTATAAAGCTCTTAGAATCAGTCATAAAAATAAAAACCTAAGTAGAGCATTTTAAGTCCAAAGTTATTTTAATATATCAAAAAAATTAATGTCAATTGGTCACCATCATGAACAACACAGTAATTATCCGGACCAGGAAGTTCATAACCAACAGATGACTTCAGTGGAAACAAATGGTCACTGACATCCTTCACGCTGGGAAGGCAACAGTACCTTAGGCAGAAATTCGGGAAAAACTAGCCAGATTGTATAAGACCACAGCGGATGTCACCTTTGTGTTGGGATTCAGAACCCTTTCTGGTGGTGCCAAGACAACTAGCGATGGCATAATTTATGATTCCTTGGATTACCCAAAGAAAAACGAACCCAAACACAGACTTTCAAGACATGGCCTATCTGAGAAGACCTTAAGAAAACAGAGGAAGACACAAGAACAGGCTGAAGAACATCCCGGGGACTCAAAGGCCAACAGTGGTGCTGCAGAAAGTGAGAGGAGGTGGGACAACAGGAGTGAAGATTCTTGAGTGACTTTATTTGTGGCGACTGCAGATTTTTCACGAGAGGGTTAATACACTAAGAACTTTAAAAAACATTTATGTCTACTGAAATCTATTATCCCCTTAAAGGAAAGTTCTGTGTTTTCCTTAATCTCTGTATTCCTAAACCTAGAACACAATAAGTGATTAACAAAAGATTGGAAAGTGAATGACGATAATTATTTTTTGAAAGATAGGATCTTGGTGTGATTAATTCAAAAACAGTAAGTTAATCATCTGAATAATGGTATTTTAAACACAAAATATGTGACCATAATAATACATACTTTGTTTTTTTCCTAATTTCTTCCACCAATTGCTTGATGTGATCCTCCATAAATTCTATCTTTTCATGCTTCCGGGCATGTGCTTTCTGCAGCCTTACTATCCTCTCAATCAACATGGCCTTGTCTACTTCTGGGAAGTTATCCACAGTTACCGACGACCCGGTATTTTCCGGAGATCGATCTTCTGCACTGCTTCGAGCATTAATGGACCCTGAAGAGAAAAATAGTTTAGGTATTGTACCTGGTTTAGAGTCATCTCTAATCTCATACTGTTTCTTCTAGTATGACTTTCAAATATCAAATCTAACAGAGTTGGGCACAGGACCCAACACAAGTCATACCTGGTTTGAGTTCTTATTTCTGAACATACTGATGATAGAAGTACAAAAAGATCTACTATGTCTTTCAGGAATCGGAAGAGGAAAAGTCAGAAATAACAAGTCTGAAGTAAGACCAAAACCAAACCAAGAAAAAGAGACAGACAGGTAGAGTAGAATTCAGCCACGTGGGCTAAGCTCAGTCAGCTCAGCTCAAGAGCCTGGCCTCCCTAGGTTCAATCCCACGCTCTAGCTGTGAGACTTCGGACGAGTCAATTCAACTTTCTGTGCCGTGGTCACTTCATCTTAAAATGAGAACAACACTATTCACCTCACAGGATTATTATCCTCATTTAAGTGAGTTAATACACGTGAAGTGCTTGCAACAACGCATATACGTAGTGAGCTCTAAGTGAATGCTAGGTATTATTTTTATCAACATCAGTTGTAAAGAATTTTTGACCCTTTTACCTACAAAGTTAAGCTTTTTTTTTTTTTTTTTTTACCCCATTCAATAGATTTTAGACAATGTATCTTATCCAACATCATACACTAACAAATGGCAGAGCTGGGACCTAAATACCTATGTGTAATTTCCAATCCACGTTTCTTCTGCTACACCGATTCCCACTATCGTACCTGTTGATGGCATTTTCTCCCCTAATATGCAACTCCTGGAGCAGTGCAGCCTAGTGGCATGCGAGGGCTTTAGAATCTGAGCGCTCAGTCACTGAGGATTTTGGGTGAGTCATGGAAACACGCTTTAAAGTGGGAATTGTAACATGACTTTTGCAGAGTAAATGATATACTTAAAGCACTGAGCATGGTTCCTGGCATTCCAAAATTGATAAACACACTGATATTTTGCTAATTACCATTTTCACAATGTTACCAATTATAATTTCATAGACTCTATTCATTTCTGCTGTACCATAAGCATATTTACCATAAGAAATGCTAATATTTTAAAAACACATGTGTGTAAATACATTTAAAAACCTGATATATAACAATGGTCACTTCAGTAGTTCTCAGGTGTTAAAAGTAATATAAAAGTAAAAAGAGAGACCACACTACAGCAAATCTCTCTGTAGGGATGGATACAAATTGAATTTAAGAATGGAAGAGGAAGTTGTTATACAGAATAGAGACAAAGCAGGTAAGAAAAAAGGAGGTAGAGGAATAGGTGATAGAGAACCACGTGACATATACCTGAAACTAATATAATATTGTATGTCATCTATACTTTTAACTAAAAAGAGCTTTACATTCCAGAACTGGGAGTAGGAGGTGGGGTGGGGGGGGGGGGTGGGGGGAAGAACCACATGGCAGACTTGAAACCCTGGATAATGAAAATATTTCTTATAATATGTACAACTACTACTTTTTAAAATTCAAAATGAAAGAAAAACGTTTCAATACCATTTAAAACAAAATATGCTATTCCTTTTTATAATAAATCACAAAATAACTAAAACCATTAGTTTTTTTTACCTGATGAACTAGAACGACTTCCCATGCTGCTGACTTCTTTATCATAGCCTCCATTCTCGACCTGATCTAATTTTCTTCGTGCTAGAGAAGAAAGAAATGGGTTACTTGTGACAATTATCATGATCATTTATTTGCTCCTACTACCTCTGATTTTTATTGCTAAAATCACTTAGGCCAGGAGGGCTATAGGTGTCATTTATACAAAATGACATCCAGAAATGCACAGGTCAAATACAACATATATAGAAACATTATGACAACAACTGATACTGGCTGGCATCACTTAGGTACACTGAGCATAACTTCTGGAGTCCTGAAAGATGTAGAAGGATACCAGAAATTTTCCCCAAATTTCACTTCAATTATATCTATAAAAACAAACTGACTTCTCATGGCAAATAGCTGAATACATTTATATTAAGTAAATGCTAAATCTCTTTTATTACTATGTTTAATCCTGTTTTGACACAAATAAAGCCGAGGGAAATAGAAGAGAATAGGAAGTCAGAATGCATATCTTATTCGTCTTTGTACCCAAGCACAGGGCACACACTCCCAATAATTGTATGAATTTTTAAATGAAAGAAATCTGGATTCCAGCTCTGGCTATCAATCACTGTGTTTGGTTAATCTATAATCTTTCTGGGTCTCAATTTCCTGTACAATGAAAGGTTAGGTCTCACCGATCTCTAAGTTAGAGGTCTACTATATAGGATGCAAGTTCGAAAGATGCTGCACAAAGCAATTCATACACAAGTGTAGGGAGAAAATTTTAGAACTACTATTAATACTTATATTTAATCTGACCGTTTAAAATTTCTATTTTTCTTGTTGTCTAATATGCATTGGTAACATTCCAATATACATCAAATAGAATATCACGTTTAAAATTTATAAATATATATAAATTAGAGAAAAAGTGCTGAAGTAATTTTAGGAGTATGTGATCAAAAATATTTCGACACTACTGCCTTAAGTTCCATGAACAAATGTCCTTTAGCATAGAAGATGCTACAGACTATTCATGTAACTGCAAGAAGTTTAGCAATTTGGTTTATGAACAATAGTCCATTGAAAAGAACACAAGGCTCTAATCAGTGTGGTAGACCCTGATGTGAGAAGTATTTTTTCTGTAAACCCTAAAGATTAGAAGAAACAGAACCATCCAGGTCTAAGTGTGGAAGCATTGCCCACCTTGCTGAAGTTGTTTGGTAAGGTCCTTGACACTAGAGGCATGCTTACGTCTTTGAGTTACTAAATCGTCTTTCAATTCTTCAACTTGGGTACTCAATGCTTTAACTTCTGTTTGTTTACAAGTGAGTTCAGCTTGCAGAGTCTGGACTTCCTCTTTTCGCAATTCTTCCTCTTTCAACAATCTACTTTCCTAAATATTAAATTAAGATAAAACAAAAAAACACCAATTTTAATAGGTGACTTGTATGTTTCCATTATTTCTCACAGTTTAAAACATTAAAAATACAAAGTCTTTGATAGTAGATTCTTCTATCATCACTCCTTACCAGGTTTTGTTTACTGAGCGCCTCAAATTCTTCACATAGCAACCCAGGGGGTACATTACTACATTTACTAGTTTACACATGCAAAAAAAACACAAGTAGTACAGGTCTCTGTATTTTTTTAACTGAAATCTCAAATTTTTATAAAAAACTTGAAGGCACTCTCATAACTCGGAAATATTAAACCATTTTTAAAGTACAAAAATGTAAAGTACTTTTAAAAAGATATAGTAATTCCAGCCCTAGCCGGTTTGGCTCAGTGGATAGAGTGGCCTGCGGACTGAAGGGTCCCAGGTTCAATATATCTCTCCCACATCGATGTCTATGTTTCTCTCTCTCTCTCTCTCTCTCTCTCTCTCTCTCTCTCTTCCTCTCTCTCCATTCCATTTTCTCTAAAAATCAATGGAAAAATATCCTTGGGTGAGGATTAAAATAAATAAATAAAAAGAGATAGTAATTCTAGTTAGAAATGTCAAAAACCCTGATTTTCTTATTTTCAAAAGTGAAATACTTCATAACGATTTTAGGGAAATTTTTTATTATAAGCTACCTAAGTTGAAAGGAAAACTGACATTCCTCACAGCATTTGAAAAATTTGTAAGAAAGTCAGTGCCAATAAAAAAGAGCTTAGATCAACTACACCAGGTTTATGCTACTAGGAAATCGACTGGTGCGTCTTGCTATGTTGCTTTAAATGGTGAATGTACAATTATACTTACCAAGTTGGTATTTGCCTGTTTCATTTGCTCACACTGGCTTTGTAACTGACTTTCACTACAGGAAAGCTTGTCACACTGGGACTGTAAAGAATTGCATTCAGACTGAAGTTGTGCGTTTTTACTAGTAAGCTTTTCTGTAAATAGCAGTAGCTCAGATTCTCTTTTCCTACTGCCTTCGATGTCTTTTTGTAGGTCATTAATCAAAGAATTAAGACTTTCCACTTCTTCTTTCAAATTCTCAATTTCTTGTTTACCTCTAAAAAACAAAGTTTATATTTAAGAAAAAAAATTAAACCATTGAAAAACATTAAACTAATGGTTTGGGAATTTTCATGGAAGAAAATGCTTTATAAAGGTACTTTTACTTGTGAATGACTAACATATACTATGAACTAAGAGCTAGGAATACAAGGGAGCATGACAGACATGACCCCTGCTTTCAAAGTTTTTGTCAGGTAGAAAAATTATCTAAGTGGGGTAAACATTTTTGATGATGAAAGCACCAAGCGGGTCACCCAACCTAGTGTTAAGTGATGCTTGAATTAATCCTTAAAGTAGGGGTTAGCAAACTTTTCTTGTAAAAGGCCCCAACAGTATCCAATTTCACTTCTGGGGCATTTGGCCTTTGTTGCAACTGTTAGATGCTGCCAATGTCGTGTCAAAGCAGCCACAGACTACACATAAAGGAATGAGCTCAGCTACGTTCCAAAATGTAATATAAAAGACAGTGCTGGGCTGGGTTTCGCTTGCCAGCCACAGTTTGCTAATTCCTGACCTAAAGGAAGAACAGGAATGAATGTGAGAACCAAATACTATGTTCCAGGAAGGGAAGCTGGGAGAGGAAGAAGAGAGTGAATTCTTGTGGGTCCTAACAAACAAATGTTCAACAATGATGAGGATAAGGACTGCACTATATCCCTGCCACTTAATACAGGGCTTGGCACATAGAAAATAATCAATCAACATTTGTTAACCAACTATTCCTGGGATGAAAGCGTGAAAGAGGAGAAGGCACAGAGGGAGAAGCAAGGAACAGGTCACTGATGACCCTCCAAGCCATGTTAAGGCATCTGAACTCATGAGGCAATCACTGGAATGTTTTGAGAAAATTTCCTTTTTAAAAAGATGTTAACTGCAGTGTGGGAAATGGATTAAAAGGAAGAAAAAATATTTAGAAACTGCGGCAGTTTTCCAGATGAGAGCTGAAAATGCCTTGGACAATGGTAGTAGCAACAGGAATATGAAAGTAAACAGACTGAAAGACATTAAAGAGACATCACTAATAATAGTTTTGTCTAGTTAGATATGTGAGGGGAAGGACAGAGGGCCAAGGTGTCCCATGTGGATACTATCATCACTTATCTCAGGAACATCATAGAAACATAGCTGTGGGTGGGAAAGATTAAGCTTTGGACATATTAAAGTCTGAGGTGTCTTTGATACTTTTGTGTTTAGAACTCAGCAAAATGGGCTGAAAATGACGTGACGGTCCTGCAGCATACTTTAAGAATAGTTAGGATCATCCAGGGTAATGCACTGAGAGATTGCTGGTTCGATTCCTAGTCAGGGCACATGCCTGGGTTGTAGGCTCGATCCCCAAGAGGGAGGGAGGGGGGGGGAGGGAGGGAGGGAGGGAAGGAAGGAAGGAAGGAAGGAAGGAAGGAAGGAAGGAAGGAAGGAAGGAAGGAAGGAAGTTAGTTAGTTTAGTGGTATTAATACTGAAAACTCAAGCCAGGCTTAGTCTGAGGAAATGTCTACTAGATTTAAGGAGGCATAGCAGTTTTTAATGGAATGTTGGGGTAGAAGCTTGGATGAGTGGAGAGGGTTAGAAGAACAAAGAAGTAAATGAAGGACAGGTGGAGATGACCCTATAAAGATGTGTGGCTGTGAAGGAAAGGAGAAAGGTAGGAGAAGGTCACTGGAGCTTGATGTTTGTAAGATATAATAATATTTACATGTAGAAAGAAAACACAGTCAGTAGAAAGAGAGTGGTAAGAGAAAAGGATAAAGAAAGAATAATCAATAAAGACCCTGAGAAGGCAGGAGCGCATGGGACCCACGGATGAAGTAGAGAACAATTCCATTCAGAGGAACAGGACAATTTCTTCCGTAACAGAAGGAAAAGAAGGAAGAATGGTTGTAGATGCAGGCAAGTTCAGAGGACGAATAGCAAGAGGTTTTGAACTTGTCAACTGATAGCTCCCATTTCTTCTGTGCAGTCAGAGTAAACAGTAAGGTGAGGAGGAGATGAGCATGTGAAGAAAGCCGTAAGGTTTAGAAGAGATGCTAAGAAGATGGGGAGAAGGCTCTAAGGACACATGATAGGATTTGAGGTGCATTAATATTCCCAGGTGAGGCTGCTAATCATGAGTTTATAGCAGTGTCACTCTGGAGGACGGTGAGGATTTCTTTAGCAACACTCAGCAGCCTGGGTATGAGAAGTATCTGGATTCAACCTGAATCCATGCTCTGCCAGGTAACTTCATGAGTAGTTTAGCTAAAGGGTTTTATAAGAACCCAAGGAATAACTTCAGATCCTGACCTCAAGCTACATGCATACAAAGATATAGATATAGATGTATATCTACCTTGTAGGAGAAAAAGTTAACTATTGTGTGTAAGTAACAGAATTTGAAAGCTAAGTAATGAATAAAGAAACCCAAACCCATTCTGTCTTATAAACTGCTACTGACAATGTTCAGGAAATATAAACTTTGATTTTTTAGAAGCCATGTTGGGAACTTCAAAGATAATCCAAAAAAATTCAAAGAAAGACCAAAATTTAAAAATTTTTTAGCCAGTAAAATTTTTAAATTATTCTTGTTTGATGCAATAATTGCATTTAAAACTAGAAACTTGGGATAGAATTTAAAAGCCTGTTGATTAGCACAAACAGAAATTGCTCATTTTATACCTTTGATGTTGCTCCTGTATCTGATCTGCAATTTTCATTTTGTCCAAGAAGTTCTGAATTTCAGCTTTTTGGCGATTAATAATTTCCTTGTATTTCGATAATTCATCTTCTGTTCTTAATCGTTCATCTTCTAGACATTTCACCTACCACAAATCATAACCAAGTTTAACTACTAATATTTTCTTGTTCCTTATTAGCTATTTCAGGTAGTGAGTAGATATGAACAATCTAAGCTGAATTCTGAAGCTGTGTTAATTAATGTGAAGAAAACATAATGGGAAGTTAACAGTCCTGGGTTTCATCTCAGATTTCCTCTGATTTAGCCATGGGAATTTCAGTATGTCACTTTATTTTTGCTGAATCGCCATTTATTCACCTGAAAAGAGGACATACCTTCCCTACTTACCTCAAGGAACTGGCGTGAGAACAAATAGAAGTGTACAGGGAAAACACTTTGAAAATTACTGTGCTTGCAAACTCAAAGTGGTTACTTAAAAGCCTATTTCTAAATAAATGAATGATATGCAATGGTACTGTTTCACAATTACATTAAAAGGGATACTAGTCTTACAATAAAGACAATAAACACCTGAAAAGAACTTAACAGATTGTTAGAAATTAAAACTGTAATAGTCTTGTAAGACTATTAAATATACCCAGGAGAAATATAAAGAAACTCTATTATTTTCTCATACTCACAGTTCTAAAATCCAATTATCTTTCCAATTAATTTGCTGATAAGACTGCCTTTGGATCAGAGGCCCAAGGAAAAGTTATAGATCTAGCAAATGTGTTAAAAAACAGGAATGTTGGGAACACTTGGAAGAAGCTGAAGTAGAAGACATTTTCATTTCAATAAGAGAGTCCATTTTATTGCTAGGGAATTGATATTCTACTCCTATGAGTTCTTTCATTTTGGAAAACTTCTAAATAAATACCCTTTCCCCAACAGTTTAAAAATCAGAATGAGTCCAAAATTAAAAATGTTTACCCTTTGTCTGAGTCACGACCAAAGATCTAATTACCTTTGTTCTCAGTGTTCGTAGCTCATCCATGCCCTCCTTAAATGTCCTCTTCAGATCCTCCAGTTCCTTGATTTTGGCATGATGCATCTTTCAGAAAGTTTAAAAGAAACCACAGATCATTATGTACTAAACTAGATCCTGCTCCTCCCAAAGGCTTTAGAAGTAGATGACAATAAGTACTCGTTATTCCTCTCCTGTATTTATTACACAATCTAGGGTATACAAAGAACTACTCACCTCTAGCTGGTCAGATTTTTCCTGCATTTGTTTTTCAAGCTCTCCTTTTGTGACTCTGAGCTTGGCATCAAGCTCATTTGATTTAATTTCTTCTGACTCCTAATGGAAAATAAATTTTAAAGGTATAACTTAATTTTTAAAGTTTTATACTTTGAAAAGTGAAGAAGGCTTTTGCAATTCAGTGTGTTAATTAAGAAATACATAGTATATGTATCTACAAATGATGACTTCATTGAAAGATTTTAAATATGTTGATTTTGCAAGAACAAGAATTGCATACCTAAGATATGTAACATAATACAGTGGGTTTTTTTTAACTTATACATTTACAAACATGTACTCTTTATTCTTCTGACGTTTTCTAGTGTTTTTATTTAATTAATGAGATCTCTATATAAGCTACAAGTACTTTGACATCAGAAATAACCTGTATTTTATTTAATTGACCTACCAATACACTCCACACTTCAAATATTACAGATACAAGCTTTAATGAAACAATATTAATATTGGCATAATTTGTTACTAATCTATTAGAAAAGTTAGCATACCTGGTATGTTTTTATCATATCCTGACAATTTTTTCGTATCTGATCTGCTTCTTCCTTTGCTTGGGTTAACTTTGTTGTTGTCTCTTTGAGTTTATCTTTGGTTTCCTGCATTGATAAAGGACAGTGACAAACGTGGGCACAATGATGTGATGAATGGTAGGAACAATGACCAGGGCAGAGAAAGTTTTTGTCTCAGCACTGCCACTGAGGGGCCGAATAATTAAAAGCCATTAAATAAAGTTAAATTTTATAAGGTTCTCAGCAAATCACTAGAATTTACTAACTAACCTGGTAAGACAACAAGAGCAAATATTAAACAGTTCTTTGCACACACACACAGAAGACAATTCTTTGGTTTATGGCCGTGGTATGTATTAAAAACTGCTTTTTTATAGATTCATGCTGCAGTTTGGTTTCTATTCCTAACCACTCTCCTGAAACCAGCAATTCTGAAGGTTTGCAGGGACTACTCTCTCGTTAAATTCAATTACTTCCTTTTTCTTGTTTCTTCTTCTTCTTGACTTTGCTCCAGTTCTGACCACTCCCTACTCTTTGAACATCCTTCCTGTTTCCATTACAAGACAGTATGCTGTTTTGTCCCTCTTCATTGTTGCCTTCTTTAGCTCCTCAACTGCCTTTCTATTTCCTGTGGCAATTTCCCAAGATATATCCCTGCCCTCAGCTCTTTCTCCATACTTTTGCAGAGTACCCATCCAGTCCCAGGGGTTTGGCTATCATGTGGATTTCAAATTAAAACATCTCCTCCTAGTAGCTTCCCTTCAGAAAGGGGCAAATGCTGCTATTCCGCCTTCCCATCGATAGAATCCAGGGCATCCCTAGATTCTAACAACTGATACAGTGGACCATAGCTTATGTGTTTTCCCCACTGGGAAGCAGCTTCTGGGCAGCACCTAGCTCAGAACTTGCCCCTTATTAATGGTGCAAGTAATATTTGTTGAATTAATAAGGGAAACATAATACATAAACCTTCTGTTCTAGTTAGGGTGGTCTTCCCAAATACCAATAGTTTTTTCCCTTTTTTCTTATTGTTCCTCCACTTGTAATACCTTTCCCTTAATCTCTTGAACCATCTCTACTTCATTTATCCTTCACATACTGCTTCTTATATGTCATTTGTTTTTGTGTAAGTCTATCATACAATTAAGTATTTACTTATATACTTTTAGTTGATGTTTATAATAATTTGAATTGTATTAAAATTCAGTATCACTTTTAAAATATAAATATTTGGAGACTTTTTCTAATATATATACTCTTTAAGTGCTAGAATATTATTTCAACAAGAGGACACAGAGAGAGAAACTTGACCTGGTTTCCCCACCCCCCAATTTCTATATGATCAATAACTAAAACAGAGTTTGACACACAGGAGGTACTCACTTCATTCACTCAAAAAATAGCAATTGAGAGATTTCTATATGCCAAATAAATACTTACTAAATAAATAAATGAATAAAAGAAAAGTGAGAATCACATTAAATGTATGTTTGTTAAGGTATTTAACTACGTTTCATTCGCTGATTCATTCATTCAGTATTCATTGAGCACCTACCATGTTCCAGACACTGTACTATGCTCTGGGGAAACAGTGGTGTTTAAAAAAAAAAGACAAAATCTCTACTCTCACAAGCTGATATTCTAGATGAAGGTACATAATAAATAAAATACAAAAGTGAAAATGTTGTATTAGATGGTGACAAGTGCTAAGGAGTAAAAATAAAGACATGAGAAAGTCTGGGGGCAGGGAAACTTTCACGGGGAACGTTGGGTCAAGACTTGAGAGCAGTCAGCAGGATTTGCTAAGGGGCTAGATATGGTGACTGAGAACTCAAGGCTAAATCTAAGGCTCACAATCACCAAATATGCAGGCCCGAGCTATCCTACAGGAGTCACTACATTAAACTTCATGCCTCATTAACTATTACTGCATTTGCTCTTAAAACAGTTCTAATGATTTTCCACTGCATCACAGTACTCACCTTGTGCGAATCCATTTCCACTTTTAATTTGTTTTGTGCCCATTTTACTTTAATGATGTGAGAGTTGATATCTTCTTTTAGTTTTTCTATTTCTCTGATGAGTCTAGTAGCTTCACCTTCCTAAAATAATATCACTAGGTCATATTTTTTATTTTACAATCAACCAATTATTTGTGTATGTTTATCCCGCCTCAAAATAATCAATACAATAACACAATAATTCAGAAGATGGCACATTATTATGGCCTATAAGCCATAAAACTGATTTAAAGCGCAAATCATAAGAGAGCAGTAAAATCCTAAATCCTATTAACAGACATAATTAACATATAATTTAACCAACTAGATATGTTGCAAGTACAAGCATACCTTTATTCTTCTCAACCACTTGGCTTTAAGGTAAAATAAGAATTAAATTGGTTTTGCCAAGATTTCTGAGACAATGACAACTTTCCTGAACTAAAAGTTAATAAAAAAATAACATTAGCCCTAACCGGTTTGGCTCAGTGGATAAAGTGTCGGCCTGCGGACTGAAGGGTCCCAGGTTTGATTGTGGTCAAGGGCATGTACCTTGGTTTCGGGCACATCCCCAGTAAGGAGTGTGCAGGAGGCAGCTGATCGATGTTTCTAACTCTCTATCCCTCTCCCTTCCTCTCTGTAAAAAAATCAATAAAATATATTTTAAAAATAAATAAATAACATTAGCTTGGCCAGCATGGCTCAGTGGTTGAGCATCAACCTATGACCCAGAAGATCACAATTCGATTCCCGGTCAGGGCACATGCCTAGATTGCGGGCTCGATCCCCAGTGTGGGCACGCAGAAAGCAGTGATCAATGAATCTCTCTCATCACTGATGTTTCTATCTCTCTCTCCCTCTCCCTTCCTCTCTGAGATCAATAAAAATATATTCTAAAAAAATAATAACATTCATCATCAAGAAGATCAAGAAGTGATAATCCACTGGAAATGAGATCATGCAATGAGGCTGCTAGTTAACACAAGGGCTCTGAATAGCTAAGTAATTAAATCTCCTTAGTCAGCATCTAAGAACAATGTTTGTTTGTTTATTTTGTTAATCCTCACCCAAGGACTTTTTTCCATTGATTTTTAGAGAGAGTGGAAGGGATGGGTAGAGACAGAGAGAAACATTGATTGGTTGCCTCCTGCACACACCCCAATAGGGGCGGGGGATCCTGCAACTGAGGTATGTGCCCTTGACAAGAATCCAACCCTCGACCCTCAGTCCATGGGCCAATGCTCTAACCACTGAGCAAAATTGGCTAGGGCTAAGAACCCCCAAAAATGCAAATTCTATTCTATAATGAATAAGTGTTACATTAGGATTCTGGTCAAATGATACTTATTAAACCATTCACACTTTGACACTACTATGTATATATCTTGCCAAAATCTTCCTTTGAGGCACAAACTAATTTCTTCAACATATAGATTTGATGAAAAAGTTGTTTAAAAGATCTTTCAAGAAAATTTTATCTAATAAACAACATATGTCAATTTCTCATCTTTTTCCAGTAACATTTTCTGCACACAGGTAACAACTGGAATTACTAAAGCATTCACATACTTAGAAGGTAAACAACTTGATGTTTAATAGTGGTTTAACCATGGTAAGTTATGATTATCTGATTAAGAAAAAGCAAACAGAATACATTTCAAATAAGGTACAATAGCGCAAGTTATACCTTTGTTTCATACAGCTGGTGCAAACGTCCTTTCTCTTGAGAAAGCAGCTTAATTTTGTTAGTGTTTTTCTCAGTTTCTTTATTTGCATCTCTAAGTTTTCTCTCAAGTATCTCTTTTTCCTTTCGGAGGTCTAAAGATTCTTTCTCACCTCTTACATACTTCATTATCATTGCTTCTTTTTCCTGGCGAGCCTCTTCACATTTCTTATTGGCCTTTGAAAAAAAGTATCTAGCATTAAATTTTTTAAATAAAAGTAAATTTTAAAATATTATTTTTCTATAATATTACCAATGTATTTTTTGGTTTTGGAACAACATTCCCAGGATCTGTGAAATTTTAAAAAGGAAAGGAAAAATTCAAAACTATAGATAAACAATAAACAGATTAATGTCACTAATATTTATTTTAGCCTTTCCTATTCCTTTTACTTTGGCTGATATGGCTGCTGTTTTCTGTTTACTCCTCTGGGTCCACTTTCCCTCTCTTTCCCATCCACCCTGTGCTTCAGCAAGATGACCTCAGACACTACAGCAACAAGTTTCCTTGCCTCATACTTCCAGTTGGTTCAGCCAACAGGAGTCACTAGACAGAAGATCAGGAGGGTAGGCAGAGCGGGAGATCTGGCTCCTCCAGGGTCACCTCAGGTTGGTCAAAGGAGACTGCTCTGGTCAGGTGCTCTCTCTATACCACCACTGTCTCTCTGAGTTGCATGATCTGTGCCCTCTCCTATTCCTTTAGCCCAGGGGTGGGGAATGTCCGGCTCTCAAGCCATATAAGGCCTGCAAAATCATTCAGTCTGGCCCTGCCCAGGCATGAGGGGTGAGTTAATTAAATATTTGATCAAATTTAGCAGGCTCTAATTTTCCAGTTGATAATTTTGTATGGCCTGTGAATGATGTTATAAATATCCAAACAGCCCTTGGCAGAAAAAAGGTTGCCCACCCCTGCTTCAGCCCAAAGAGCAATAATGGCTCCACCAGCAGCCCCAGAACCCTCCATTTCCCCTCGTTGGGCAACCTAAGTCCTGCCCATACCTTTGTAAAAGTCCTTTTATTAAATTCTCCTCAATCACTGATTTCTGTTTTCTGCCAGGATGCTTACTGCATGGCTAACAATTTTCTAAAAGCTATAAACTTAGCTCCCTCGCCAAAAAAAAAAAAAAAAAAGTAACAATATACTAATTAATGATCATCTGATTTCCTATATATGAAAGCTTTCTAAAGTATTTCACATTTAATAAGAAATACCCAATTGAATTGTTACATCTATATATGCATTTCAAATTCCCTATTATTGTAAGCTTTTACTCCAAATTCTAAAATTTTATACAAAAACTACAGATAGCCCTTCACTTAAGTAATTCATAGTTTGCAAATATGACGAAACACATATTTACCTAAGCTTTAGAGATTTTCAATGGCAGAGAGTGGTAAGCACCCACTGATACTGTAACTAAGTTGATGATGCTATAGTGTCAGGATATTGTAGGAAAAGCTCCTATGCTCTTATGAAACGTGTCTGAAAAACATGTTTCCTGAAGTTCTGGTACAGCAGATAATCACATCTAATAAATACTCAAAATATTATACAGACACATTTCCAGGTCCCACCCTAAATAATGGCAGCACCCACTTCACAGAGCTGTTGGGAGTATTATGTCAGTCCATTTATGGGCACAGATAAAGGAAGAGGAAGCAGTAAAAGTCTTTGGATTTGACCAGTTTAAGATGTTTACCACTGACTTCAATGAAGATAAAGCATAAACAAACAAGATAATCAATAGGATTCAATAGGCAACTAAAATTATTAGATATTTTAAACAGGGGAGAAAACAGTTATAAAAAAAAGATATACAATAAGATCTCCATCAAGTAGGGAAAAAAGTGTATAAATATGTGTAACTTCTACATACATACATAATGAAATATATAACAAAATATCAATTATTAGCTATGGACCAAGGACTGGGATTTAAAGGGATTGGAGCAGGAAGGGAGAAGTACAAATGAAGAAGGATTTTCATTTTTCATTCTACACTTTTCCTAATTTATTAAACTATTTGTTGTAAGTAGCACATTATTTTTATATTGCTTTAGCATTTTTAAAAAGTTAATTTTTATAGAGATAAAATTATCCATTCCTAAAATAACATTGATGTCCAAAATCAGCTAACAGGATTAGTTTACTTTCATAAACAAGAGAGAATCACCAGAAAGTTAATAATGATAATGACTTGAAAAATACCTGTTCCATCCGATGAGCCATCTCTTTGTGTAACTGCTGAACTGCATTTTTAGTTGCATTATCTTGAGCTATCAGTTTATCTTTGGAAGCTTTAACTTCTTTATTAAGTTCCTCTATTTTTGATTCTAACTGTAAAGAAAATTATTTCCATATTATTTTTATAGCTGTATCAAAACAGACCATCACTACCTCAAATAAATATAAACAATATAAATAAACACAAAGAAAGCAACAAATATATTTCAAAGAGTAAATGTTAGCAATGTTTCTGTATCTCATTAGAATTAAGTTAGTATAAATCTGGAGCAGATTCTGATAAGATGGACGGTAAGCTCTAGAGCAAGCATGTCAAACTGGCAGCCTATAACGAATATTTTGCGGCCCATCCAATATAACGGTATGTAAGAACCTTTTTTGTGACTTAATTTTTACAATATCCTACTATACATAATCTATAATAATAAAAGCATAATATGCTAACTAGACCAGACAGCCGGATGTCCTGCCAGATGACCTTCCGGACAAAGCCCCTTGCACGAATTTCATGCATCTGGCCTCTAGTTATTAATAACGAACAACAACGTTCGCTAATGACTGATTACTATAATCGTGTTGCATTCATTTCCCTTACGTGCCTTACGTGCAGGCACACCATTTCTCTCCACTAATACTAGCAGCAAATATTTTAGCAGCCGATTGCCACGTCATTAGTCTTGGACTGACTTGTTTTGTGTGTGCAATGGGAAATATTTCGTTTTCTGAGAACAACAAATATAGGTTTATTTGTGTTACACTTACTAATTTGTGCAGTTATTCAGTATCTGGTAAGTTAATGTTAAAGAAAAAAATATTAATTTTCATTAAAATGTTCTATTATTTTATGTTAACAGTTTCTCATTTATTTCAGCCCTTTGCATGTCTCTATCAAAATAAACCTATGTTTCTATGAAAATTGAAGCTTTTATTTTTTTGCAACCCACATAAACTTAAACCTTGTTTATTTGGCCCGTGTTAGCCTTTGAGTTCGACATGCTTGCTCTAGAGTAATTACTATGGAAATAACTAAAAAAACAGTGAAAATATCACAAAGGAAATTTAAATATTACATGCAAAAGAAAGTAGTAGTAAACAGGGAAACAAAAAGACATGAGACATAAAAAAGTAAAACTGGAAGATATAAATCCAACTGTTAATAATATTTAAAAAATAATAATAATAATAATATTAAGTGACAGCAAATTAAATAATAACATCAAAAGGCAGAGACTGTCAGATTGGAATAAAAAAACAAGATCCCAAATATGTTGTCTATAAGAGATGCTTCAGATTCGAAGATATAAATTCAAACTAAAAGGATAAAAAAAGTTGCTCTTTGCATATATCATGCAAACAGCAACTATAAGAAAGTAAAAGTACTACACTAAATATCAGACAGGCCGGCTGGGGGGAGGGGTCGTGAGCAGCTGGCAGGCCAGCCTCACCCCCAATCGAGGTGGGGGCAATCAGGGGTGAGGCCGGCCTGGGGAGGGGCCGCGGGCGTTGGGCCAGTTGGCCCTGCCCCCTGGTCAAACTCCTGATCAAACTCCCAGTCAAAGGGACAATTTGCATATTAGCCTTTTATTACATAGGATTATCTATTATCTACTGTTATTTTCATTATATAACTTTCTGTGAAAGATGACACAAAAGACTCTTTTTAAAAAAAATACATTTTATTGATTTTTTACAGAGAGGAAGAGAGAGGGATAGAGAGTTAGAAACATCGATGAGAGAGAAACACTGATCAGCTGCCTCTTGCACACCCCCTACTGGGGATGTACCCGCAACCAATGTACATGCCCTTGACCGGAATCAAACCTGGGACCCTTGAGTCCGAAGGCCGACGCTCTATCCACTGAGCCAAACCGGTTTCGGCGACACAAAAGACTCTTAAGGCTAGAATGCTTCTAATCCTGTCCCCAGAAGAAAAAGTAGCTCAGAAAAATAAAGAGCAGCTCAATTTTGCTACCAGTCTAAATATTCACTTTACTGATTCATGAAGAAAGGAAGGAAGGAAGAAGGGGAGGGAAGAAGAGGGGAGGGGTGGAGAGAGAAGTGAGGGGAGAGGAAGGAGGGATGGGAGAGGGGTGAAGGAAGGAGAAAGGGGGGAGGGGAAGGGGAGGAAGGAAAAGGAGAGGTGAGGAAGGATAAGGCTGGAGAAGCCAGCTAGCCAGATAAAATCTGAAGTAGGAGAGCCAAAGTTCACAGTATAGTTAATATTAAACTAGAAGCTTAAAAATATTCTAATGCCATATATGAATTTTTATATATTGTTTTTCCTTTAATTGGTAAAAAGTCTATCTGCCAAATCAAGTCGCCTTCTCAGATTTCTACCATATATAGAATACAATCACAAATATATAGAATATAATCACACATATCATATAAAAATATTGATTCCCAATTTATAAAAGAGAATGCTTTACACACCAAGCAACTCTCTAACTTAAAAGACAAAACTTTTGTTTATACACAAATTTCCAGAAATGCACTTATCTATATATATAAAAGCCTAACGAAATGGATGACCAAACAGGCTGCATGGGGTAACCAGGCCGGCAGGAGGGTTAGTGAGGGGTGACCAAACAACCGAGCAGCAGGCTGCGTGGGGCGACCAGGCCCACGGGGGGGAGGGGGAGCAATTGGGGGCAACCAGGCCGGCAGGGCGTGGGCAGTGAGGGGCGACCTGGCTGGCGGGAGGGGGAGCAGTTGGGGCTGACCAGGCCAGCAGGGGTGGCAGTTAGGGGCCATCAGGCAGGCAGGCAGGTGAACAGTTAGTAGCCAGTGGACCCGGATTGTGAGAGAGATATCCCTCAGGATTGGGCCTAAACCAGCAGTCAGACATCCCTCAAGGGGTCCTGGATTGGAGAGGGTGCAGGCTGGGCTGAGGGGACCCCTGCCTCCCCATGCACGAATTTCATGCACTGGGTGCACCGGGCCTCTAGTTTATTTTATAAATTGAAACGCAGTCTTTAAAGATTTGTCTTCTTACCTGTTTAATTGTGTTCATATGCTGCTTCTCTGTTTCTGTTCTTTTTTTTAGTTCGTCTCTTAAATTGTCTTTTTCTGAACATATATCTAAAATGAGCTCCTGATGCTTCTTATTTTCTTTAATTAACCTAAATGTGAAAAGGACAGTGTAAGTAAAACATAATTTAAAAAGGAGAGATGGAATATAATCTGTATGCAGATTAAGGTGTAGATTCTTATGACAAATAAATCAATATTCCTAAGAAATCCTTTTGTAATGACACATTACACTTTGGAAAAAAAATTCTCTGGCCAATCAGGCTATTAACATTTTTCTAGAAACCTGTATATTCCAAATCAAGTGAATATACTCAGAAAAAAACACCACACTCTTTTAAGTTTATGTCTTTGGGCATCACAATTATGAAATTCATCCCTTCAGATGAGCAATCCTCAAAGAGAGGTAATTTTGCCCCTCCATGCGTTTGTCTGGAGACATTTTGGTTGCCACAATAGGGATTGCAATTGCTACTGGCTTCTTGTGAGTGGAGGCCTGGGACACTAAACATCTTACAAACAAAGAATGACTTACCCCAAATATCAATGGTGCTGAGGTTGAGAAATCTTGCTTTAGATTTTAAAAATACTTTAATGCTATTTTAATAGTTATAGAAGAGTAGTCAATATAAAATAACAAAAGCTTAAGCAGACGTTTAATTTTGAATCCCCTAGAAAAGTATAAATAAAACCTTAAAAATTACCTGCAATAAGGTCAGTTATCTAAGAAGGTTAACAGCTAATATTTTAGGATTATTAATAGCAACAGCTAGTACTTAAAATTTATTGCACAATTACTACTTACTAAGTTTAGCTTTAATTGCATTTCATTTAACTCAAGCTTATGAAATTAAAGTTTATGAAATAATAATTATCTTTTTAATGAATTTTTTAAAAACCTGAAGCCTAGAACGTGTTCCAGTTCATTAGGCTAGTAAGTGGTTGAACTGAGATTTGAACCCAGCTGTAATTCTTTAGCCCAGGTCTTTACATCTACTTTGAAGATCTCTCATTTCACTCAACAAATGCTTATAGGGGCACTTACTATGTACCTATATTATTCTGCATGTTAGAAGTCCATTAGCAAACCATCCCTGCCCACAGGGAGCTTACATTCTAAGGGAGAATATTAAAATAAACAGCCAATAGATGTATAATAAAATCCCTGGTAGTGATTAAGTCCTATTAACAAAACTAAAGGAAGGCAGGCTCTAGGACAGACAGTCACTTGAGCTGTGATTTTCAGATAAGGTGGTCAGGGTAGGCCTTTCTAAGGACCACAGGACTATAGTGAGGAAGTAAATCATGCAAATATTCGGAAAAAAGAAAAATGTATCATTCATGAAAATTTAAGCCAAAGGAACTGAAAGGCAATTTTAGAACTAACCTGAGTCATGAAGCATTTAATTGAGTTAAAAACATTGTGTAACAAAAGGTTAATCTAGATTTAAAATGACAATATCTGACATTTTTATAATGCCTACTATACACAAAACAATCTCATCAGGTAAGTATCACCCCCCTCATACAGAAGAACAATCTTTGACTCAGAGGTTGATTTGGCTGGAAAAAGGGCTCTCAAATGGCGGTGGGCATCTTCCAACTCTGGGACTCTGACCAGAACTGTGCTTACTCGTCTATCACGCTGCCACTGTCCAGACAGGAGAGACTAATAGAGAGGAATTAAATTTATCTAGAAAATTAGGAATATAGTAGAAAATTAATAACCTTTAACTAATTCATTTCAGATACATTAAAAATCCTCTAAATCAGACTAACTAGGCTTATATTTTAACTTTGCTATTTACTAGCATGTGACCTTGAACAAATATTTAATCTATTTGTGCTTCAGTCACTTCATCTGGAAAATATAACAGTTCATACCAAATACGGTTGTTGTAAGGATTCTATGAGTTAAAATATGTAAAGTGCCAGGCATGATTAACAGCATGTTAAGTGTTTGCTGCTATTATTATTAAATGTATATCTTATAATTTACAAGAGAGGCATGAAAGTGATTAAGAGTCCAGATCTAAGGAAAGTGGAAGAGGCATCAGGGATAATTTCAAAGGGAAGGTCTAAAAAAATAAGTAGAGCTAGCAGGGAAATGAGGAAGTTGCCCTAAAAAGCAAGAATGGCAGCAACACTGATAGTTTCAAGTACAAAGTCATATAGTTTATTCAAAATAGCAGCATTCCAGAAGAATATGAGTGGGACTAGCAGCAATTAGTTTTGGGGTAGTATTAAAAAGGTCTTGGAGTCTCAAAACAGATTTGTGCACTCATATTCACAGCAGCATTATTCACAATAGCCAAAAGCTGGAAGCAACCCAAATGTTCCACTGATAGATGAGTGGATAAACGAAACGTGGTATATACATACAAAGGAATATTATTCAGCCTTAAAAAGGAAGAAAATTCTGATACATGCTACAGTATGGATAAACCCTGAAGACAGGTGCTAAGTGAAATAAGCTGGTCACTAATGGCAAATTACTACATACGATTTCATTTATATGAAACATCAAGAGTAGTCAAACTCTTAGAAACAAAGTTCAGTTGATCCTTGAAAAACATGGGGTTTGGGGCACAGACCCTTTGGCAATTAAAAATCCATGTATAACTTTTGATTCTCCCAAAAACTTAACTACTAGTAGCCTACTGTCAACCAGAAGCCTTACTGACAATATAAGCAGTCAATTAACAGATATTTTGTGTCATATGTATTATATACTGTATGCTTACAATAAAGCTAGCAGAAAGAAAATCATAGGAAAATACATTCACAGTACTATCCATATTTTTAAAAAATCCATGTAAAAATGGACCCACATAGTTCAAACTAGTGCTATTCAAAGGTCAACTGTAGAATGGTGGTTGCTAAGGACTGGAAGCAGGGGGGAATAAAAAGTTGTTTAATTCATATAGAGTTTCAGATTTGCAAGAATAAAAAGCTATGGAAATTTTTAACAATGTGAATATAATATAATTAACACTAGCCAACTGTATACACTTATAAAAATGTTTAAGATGGTAAATTTTATGTTGTCTATTTTATCATAGTTGAAAATAAAAATGAAAAAATAGAAAAAAAGCCCTGGCCAGTGTTGCCCAGTAGTTGGAGTGTCAGCCCTCACATTGAAGGATCAAAGAGCACATGTCTGGGTTGTAGGTTCACTCCCTGACCCCTTCTCGGGAGACAACCAGTCAAAGTGTTTCTCTCACATCGATGTTTCTCTCTCCTCTCCCCTCCCCGCTCCCTCCTTCCTTTCCACTCTGAAAAAGCAATGGAAAAAATATCCTCTGGTGAGGATTAACAAACAAAAGAAAAAAAAGAGGGGCTCTGGATGCTAGGAGGTTAAAGTTCAATGGATAAACCAATGAAGGATAAGCTAGTTTGGGGAATACTGATCCACTGAGCAAGATAATCTGAAATAGTAAAGACTGGAAGCAAGTTATCATTAAAGGGCAATTACATATCCTGCAATATTTGAATTATGCTTTATTCTGTCATCCTCCTCTGGTATGTAAACTTCCTCCTCCCCTTTACTACACACACACCTCCCATTCATGTATCATTTTTTTAAAGAGAATCAGTCTGTATTTCAGTGAAGGCTAGCATGTTTTATTTTCCTTTCTTAAAGGTTATAAATGAGTACCTAACCATAAGCACCACTTACATATGTAAATCTAGAATAAAAATACAAAAAAAAAAAAATACAGGGTGATATACTACTATTAGAAAAAGATAAAGTGAAATTAAAACTTGTTAAAATAGAAATTAACTCCACAAATACAAGAAGTCTAAAAATAACCATGTTCTTATTTACTGAATGATAACCAATTCTTCTGTTCTCTACATTTTAATCTTTTTAAATCAATAAGTTTACAATGAAGATTTTAAGAAAATTTTTAATTTTATGACTTCTCATTTCATTTTGAACTACTATTCATTTTGACATTATGCTTTACCTTCTTTCAAACCTGAAAAATTTTAGTTGTCTTTATAAATATTTCTAGATCTTTAATATACTTACACCTTTTAATAAAAAATTCCTTTAGACTTACATATTAAGACATGTAAAACAGAAATTTTAAATCATATTCAAAATATTGACTTTATACATATCTGTTTATATATGCTTATATCTGACAGATATATAGTACTAAAGGCACGGTGCACAAATTCGTGCACCAGTGAGGTCCCTCGGCCTGGCCTGTGGGATCGGGCCAAAACCAGCTCTCTGACATCCCCCGAGGGGTCCCAGATTGCGAGAAGGTGCAGGCCAGGCTGAGGGACCCCACCAGTGCACCATCGCTGCCACGGAGGAACGTGGGAGGTTGGCCAGCAGAGGAGGGACCTTGGGAGGGCTCCAGGGTATGTCCCATTCGTCTCTCTCAGTCCCGATCAGCCAGACCCCAGCAGCAAGCTAACCTACTGGTCAGAGTGTCTGCCCCCTGGTGGTCGGTGCACATCATAGTGAGCGGTTGAGCAGCATTAGCATATTACGCTTTGATTGCTTGAACTGCTGACTGGATGACCGGACACTTAGCATATTGGGCTTTTATTATATAGGATAGAGGTGGGCAAAAGTAGGTTTATAGTTGTAAATAAGCGAAACAGTCTATTCTTATATTATTATTAATTATCGTGTTATTTATAACTATAAACCTATTTTTGCCCACCCCATATAAAAACACTGATGCATACCTATTATTTCTAAAATAATACAAATAAAAATACCACATTCTAAAAAAATAGACAAATTGAATAACCAACATTTGCTTAATTATTCAGTAAATACATATTTGTGGATCAACTACAATGTGTGTGGCTCTATTGTGGAATTAAAAGTGGACAAGATAATGCCTTCCTTTAAAGAATGCCATCTTTAATTCCTGTGGAAAAAAATAACCTGAAAAAAATTAAAAACTTACTTCTTTATGGTGTGCTCCTGCTGCAAATACTTATCTTGCACACATTTTTCAGACATAATTAATGCATGTTCTCCCTTATTCATTCCATTTGGTACTCGGTGTTCTGAAAAATCCGTAGATAAGAGCTCAGATTCTATTTCTTCTAACAAATCCTCTGATGTTGAAACATTCTTTATCTTTGAAATAAGTTTCTTGGTGCAGTCTGTATCATAGGGACTTTCTGAGTAAGTCTTTTGACTAGCTGCTTCTGTAAATGTGGAGGACCTTAATTCTGCCAATATTTGACTTACTGTCTGTTCAGTTTCATTTGTTTTTGAAACTTGTTTTGTAAAATCTCCACCAGGAAAATTAGTTATTTGTTCAGAATTTTCTGGGCATACGTCTGTTTTAGAATCTTTACTTCCACCATGATCTGGAATACAGTTCTCCTGTGCTTCAATTTGATTACTGTTTTCATTAGGCTGACATGAAGTTTTATCAAAGTTTAATGACAATAGTTGGGACTCATTTTCTAAGCTGCTGCTTTCATCACCAGAAAACGAGTTGCTTGAGTCTTCCTTTAGTTCAGATGTTTTCCCAATATTTTTACCAGAGGAAATGGAGGCTGTGTGCTCTGTCTCTGACATGCTGACTGGCACCAACTCACTCTGCATTTCTTCAAATCTGTTCCTGATCTTCGTTTTACATCTAAGAAAATCAAAACATCAAAGTTTAAAAAAACCAAAACTTTTAAAAACCAAGACGCCCTATATACACAGAGTGGCCAGATTATTATGATCTCTGAACGCTGAACACATAATAATCTGGCCACTCAGAGTGTGTGTGTGTGTGTGTGTGTGTGTGTGTGTGTATGTGTGTATTAGAGGCCCGGTGCATGTCTTCGTGCATGGGTGGGGTCTGGCCAGTCTGGCCAGGGGGAAGGGACATGGGCAGTTGGCTGGCCTGCCTGCTGGTCGAACTCCTGGTTGAGGGGACAATTTGCATATTAGCCTTTTATTATATAGGATATACACTGAGTGGCCAGATTATTATGTGTTCAGAGATCATAATAATCTGGCCACTCAGTGTATTTGCACATATTCCATGATGTGGAATAACTAAGACCACAAATTTTTACTACTAAAAACTCTTTTAAAAGTCATTCCTGGAGAGAGAGAAAAAAAGAAAGACTAGGACAGCCTGTGCCACAACCAACAGGACAGTACAAAGTTTCATACTCTTTCCTCCTTCAATTCAGTCATACAACTCACTTCAGGTGCAGTTTGGCACTCCTCAATCACCCCCATAAGATGCTGGATATGGAATAAGACTAGTAACTGGGAGATTAGTGCCAAAGATGGTTTAAAATTCCTTCAGCTCCACAAGAGAAAAATGAGTACCTCAATAATCTATAGGAAAATAAGATAGCAATGACAACATCAGAAGAGAAATTACAAACCAAGATAATAAAACAAGACACATGAACAATGACAAAAACTCAGAAGGAAAACTAAACAATAACAAAACAGTTACTATAGCCCAAACACCTAGAGCTGAGTTGAAAAAAATTATGGTAAAGATCCCTGGCAGGGATTCCTTTTTCATCCAGGCTGGCATCCAGGAAGTACCATGGTGAATTCCAAACATGTTCATCAAGAATAAACCATACTTGGCTCTCCCTCCCGAGAGCATGCCCACGCCTTTCCTTCCCCCTCCTCTTACTCAACAGGTGTACATCTCCTTAACTCTAGGGACCCCATGAGACTTGCAACCAGGAGAGTAATGGGCAGAGGCAGCTCATCCCAGGCTCACCCCCAGAACCTGCCTGTCTCCAAGGCCCCCTTTTCTCTGACTTTCCAGCGAGGTGATAAAGAAATAAGCCTAGGCAGGGTACTTTGGCTCACTTCTTCCACTTAGCAGGAAAAAGTGACTTTTATTTCTCAGTGAGCCAAAGCAGCCCCGCCTAGGCTCACGCCTGCTGTTTCTCCTGTCCTAAGCCCTCCCTGTTTCACTTTCCCCAGCTTTAATAAGAAAAAGAAAAAGAAAGAGAAGAAACAATATTCAGTGTAACTCGAGTGGAGGCACTGAAAAGCCATATTTACAAAACTAACTCGATATTGTTAGAATCCATTTTTTTGTTATTTATGAGGGTTTACTATTCTAGCTATTTCCAGAAAATAATTCAACTTCAATCTTGGATGATTTTGTCAGATATCAACAAAGCATATACATGGTAGATGAATTACTGGAGTCATATAAAGTTGGGTAAAATGTGGGCAAGTCATAGTTTTGACAGCAACTAGGAAAGAAATAATTCCAGATGCAAGGTGAACTTCTAAAAAAGAAAAATTAAATTATTAAGTAACAGAAAGGTTATGTTCATTTTGGTCTATGATGGAGGTGGTGGTCAGAGGATGGTGAAAAAGGGTAAGAGAAGATAGCTAGGTACAATGCTCATCAGAATGATATACAGGAGTGAATTTTGTTAAGGACAATAAATCATGATCGACTTGGGACATACTTCATTAATCTATAGAGCTTTAGCATACAGTAGGTTCTCAAATATTTGTTGAATTAAAACACAGAAGTGACATTTGAGGAGCATTATTCTAGGAATGCAGAAAACAGGAAGAATAAGTCTAAGAAAGGAAGAGAAGACCAGCTTGTTTGTCAAATACCCTGCCTTTGAGTATAGACTGTCCTTTGGGGTATCAACTAATATTGACATTCGTCTTAATACTCTGAATTATAACATATTTCCAAACAGTCTAATAGAAATTACCATTATCTTGCTGCATATATGTTATAACTAAGACATAGCCTACACTAGTATTAAAGCTTGGTTTACTAGTAGACCATACAAATAAGTACAGTAAGTTGATAATTAAGACCTCACGAGTATGTTGTATTCCAAAAATCTAGGACAAAGTAAAATCATTCTCACACAGGGGCACTACGTTCCCCAAAGTAACTCACTTTAACTTGTGAATGTGTTGCTGCTGAATTTGAACTTTTAATTTAGAAATCAATCTAAAAGCTAAGGAAGGAAGTGGTTCTAAGCAACGTAACTAGTCCATGTTGTATCAACTGAAGTAGAACTCAGAGCTGACCAAAATGTAATGGACAGCAGATGAAGAATCTATTTAAAAGACAGTAAGTCTATAAAGACATTGCAACTCTCCAGAACAGAGAGAGCAAGTGAGAAGAAACTCAATCATTTGAGCACTTCATGAATTTTTACTGTCATGCTATGTCAAAAAAAAGCACTAAACAAATATTGGCTCTTATCCCCTCATCCAGCTTTCATATTCTCCAGGGTTTCAGTCCTCAACTTTATTTTCCCTCCCACAATTCACCCACTTCCATGTCTTGAGCCGACAACTCCTAGTTGATGCCCACATTATTTTCAGTCCTGTTCTTAAGTTACAGACAACAAATTATCTATACCTTCATTTTCACTCTATCTCTGTATCTATATTAAAATCTCCACCTGAATATAGGCAATTCCACTGAATGTTCCACCATAACCTCATACTCAAAATGGCTAAATCTAAAATCCAATGAATAGCTCCAATGATTGAGTACCCCTATTAATCTTTTTTGTCAATAGTATCATTTTTCTTAGTCATGACTCCTACTTTTCCTTTGCCTTCTTACTCTTTTACCAATTTCATGTCTCCTACAATTATACCCTCCTTTCTACTGTCACTGTTCCCACATGCAACCCAATCTAGGCCTGACCACTTCATATAAGGAACACTTGAATTGTTGGTTTCTCAATCTCAGTCCATTCGTCCCTCCTGTTTTCCTTCCTGCAACTCCAAGTAGAGAAGCAAGGATGATTAAAGGGCAAGTGACTTGAGACAACACTAGGACAAGTGTCACTCAATCCAGAGAAGGGGTGGAAATTTGTAATATTGGCTCTGCAAAAAAAAAAAGGGGAACAGAAGGGCCCTATGAATTGGGTCCTCAATGGCAGAAGGGGCCATGAAGCTACAACATCGCCCCTAAAAATCCCACACACATCACCTCCACAGAGCCCACCATCAAATGCAACCAGATGAATTACAGTAAGGTCAGGGCTATCTCTTCCCTCTTTAGAGGTTTGGGTAATGAAAACTCTGCCCCCACTGACTGGTCTTCTCTCTACTCCAAAAGGGCTAGGTAGAGAAAGGAAAGGGAACATATTTTAGAGCCAGATTATACCTCCTCCTCAATCCAAGCCGCTGGAAACCTTTCTTCAGGAAGAAAATGTGATTTTTTGAAAATTATTGAAACCTGTCTTGATTTCTGGAATGAGTTTTCTCTAGTAACCAAAAGTTGCAGAAAAGTTATGACATCAAACCAAGATATCATTAAGGAACAGCACTTCAGAGGGAAGTGAAGGGAGATGGGGGCATTTTACACAGTATGACTGGAGACCCATTGAGGAAAAAACACACAAAACCATTTCATGTTCATATTTCAGAGTTGTGATTCCTCCAGAAAACCAGTTGTACGACTTTTCCCATCTTATCTCTCAACACATTCCTAAAAGCCTAGTACTTCACTGTCCTCTACTAGTCCCTGACTAGTCTACTCACGATTCCAACTGCACACTAACCTTCCCCTGGCTGCTCCCATCCCGAATATCCTTTCCTTTCTTCTCTCCAGAGCCTAATTAGATTTAAAAAACTGATTCTAATGCCACATCTTCCTCCACAGTTTCCCTCATCACAAGTACAAAATTCTCTCTCAGGAAAATGAAAACATACTGCATTTATACTCATCAAGCAGAGTCACAGCCTTCCTTGTGACATTCCTGCACTTTCAAGGAGGAGGAACTGAATCACTCACTCTGAACTGAATGAATCTTAAATCTCAAACAACAGTAATAATAAGTAGGTAAATAAATCTAACAAATGTACTGTCTACTGCATTTACACTCATTCTTACAAATGCTATTCCGTGGTTCTCGATGAGAGTGGCACCCTCTGGGTTTACACAATAATCTGAGGAACTGAACAGCATTTAGTGGATGGGAACCAGGTTGTAAGGAAACTCATGATGTGCAAGATAGCACAGAACAACAAAAATTTGTCTCATTCTGCTGGATATTCATCTAGGTAAACAAACAAACAAAGTCCCTGATTTTATAATTTTCTCAGCTTAGACTGTTTTACTATTATACTCCTGTAAATTACAAACTGCTTAGTTTAACCTCAAAAGACAAGTACTTTCTATAGTGTTGCTCAGTGATATGCCCATGATCTTTGAAAAAGTCATCATATAACATGGCATCTGATAACCACTAAGCTTTCAAACTTAGTTTCCTGATGCTTAAATGGAGGCAAAAGGAAAAGGAGGTGTTAATGAAGATCCATGTGTGTATATATGTAACAACGCTATCACCAAGGATTAAATAACTATACAAGAATGGTGAGGGGAGTGGGACCACGATGAGTTTGATTATGTCCATGATTAACCAGGGGAAAAACATCTGAGTCTTCTTGTGGGCCTCCAGTTGGCAATGCTGATGTAGACCAATTGGGTTGCTGTCCAAGTTTCTTCGGGAGTTGGGGGAGGAAGTATGGCCATCAAAGCTACTGAGGATGGAATAATGTAGAAGTAGATTAAGGGGGAGGAGGGAATATAAAACTAGACACTTGTTTACAAGATTGGTTTAATAAGTGCTTGTATAAATTAACACTCATTTAGATATAGTGATTACAATTAAAGTTACAATATCTTTTGCTTTTTTGAAGTAAAAAGTAACAGTTATCTGACTTTTAGCAACTATAGCTCATTAGGGGAAAATACTGTAGTATTTAAATCTTAGCACAGTCAGAAAATCCTCTTAATTCAGCACTTTTTCCCCCCAGAGCTGTTTGTTTCCGACACAGTACTACAGGACCAATTCACACTTCTAAATTGTTCCAGTGAAGTGAGAACTGGTTTCGCTCTTACTGGAGCTCATCAGCTGTAGGCAACTGGTCAAGAAACATTTTTTATTTGCCTCAAGACAACCATTACCCACCTTGGATTTTATTTCTTCATGAAAGAACTCACATTTGTACAAAATTATTCCCATGTAAGAGCCATATAAATGAAAACACTGTCTCTAACAGGTTTGTTTTCCTGGTAAATTAGCAGTATAAACAACAAAAAACCTAAGCTTATTCAATAAATTGCAAATACAAATGAATCCAATCCACAGATTTTGGTAAAAGGCCTCATACAAAAGTATCATCAGAAATCCATTCCAAACTAGAAGGTAATTCATTCACCAAATATGAACTCAGTGTGTATTATGTGCAGGGACTGTTCTATATTTTAGGAGCATAGCAATAAATAAAAATCTCTTATAGAGATTACATTCTGATATAGTGGAGCAATATATAGAAGCGCTATGTTAAATTTTTTACTCTTTGTGTTTACAGTATTTTAATTTGAAGATCTATCAATGCTATCTATCTGCATAAGTGTTTTTTAACACATTGTGGACGGATCATGAGAACTCTCGCTTCATATTACAGTGCTTTACAAAGTATCATACTTTAAAAAGATATTAGCTTGTAAGAATCTGTAATAAATAACTTCAAAATGCAATGGGTATTTAATTTTAAAGCGTGCCGTCTTTAACATTTATGTAAACTTTTTTTGTCTTTAACATTTATGTAAATGTTTTTTGTACTCGTTCAATAGAAACTTATCTGGCCATGAGTAAAGCTAGCAATAAAACTACTGGTCCACAATGTGTTAAGTCCAACAGAAAAATCTGACTCAGTTCAGCATATTATTTACAACTAAATTTTTAAATTACAAACTATACCATTTGAGTCTCAAATAATACCAGCTGTATATTTTTCAAATAATGTCCATTAAGATAAGCAAGTAAAGCCTATGAGAGGATTCTGTTCTTCAATATAATGATTTACCATCATTTTACGGACAAGTAGATTAAAAAGGCTTTTACATAGTCCCCAAATAAACTTTGAAAGCAGCATAATCAAATAACTTATCTTTCTCACCAGTTCTAACAAGGTTCTGATATCACAATTAAAGTCAGAGGCAAAAATCACATTAAAAGACATCTGTAGCCCAACATAATCGGATCCCAACCGCTAAGTAAATGATTTTTAATAGTATTCACTTTAAAATACAAACACTTTCCTGGATAAAGTTTTTAAAAATAGAATAAAATAATAGGACCGAAAAGAACCTGTATAAGAAACATAAAGACCTTGCTTCACATGAAAATATTTGACAATGAAGTTCACAGAATGTGAATTTATGCAAATCAAATTCTACTTTTAAAAGAGCTGGCTACTACAAAGAATTCCAGATTAGTATGATCAAAAGGAAGAATTATTTTATAAAGTAGTCACATTCTAATTAAGCTTTTGGGTGAAATTTAATATATTGGATTTCCTTTACATGAAATATAATCACTAGATTTTTAAAGTTGCCTTTAGTCCACCAGTTTAAAATGTATGTTATATTGAGGCCAAGGTCAATTATCCCTGTAAGGGTTTGTTAATCTTTGCACCCAACACTCAGGGCAGGGTGCATTTTTTGATATATGCATTATATCATAAATAGATGTTAAAAAGACAGACTCAGGGCAATCGATGCAGCAGGATCCCTCACACCATACCTGTAGTACCAAATCCTTCGACAAAACAACTGGAGAAATTATGGTCCATCAAGATTCCAGGAAAAAGAGGGTAAGTGGCCACATCATATATTACATTATCAAGTTATATGTCATATTATCAGCTTGGTATCTTAGATTAATGCAATTTTATATACTTCTAATAACTTTTAAAGCAGAAAGTTATTAATATAGAAATCTTATTTTGAAGCTGCTTGTATAGAGCTCACAATCTGAATTTTAATAAGTCAAAGAAAACATTAAGTATTTTCCACTAATTATTTTCCCCAAAAATCTGAAAACTAAAAGGAGGAAAAAAATTGACGACAGTTCTTTTCAAAAAGAAAGGCTAATAACCTAAAAAAATAAAAAAAAAATAAGTGTGCCTTACATTATGGAGTTCTGATTGTTTAAATTTTGAAACCACCTTTGGCCTGGGCTTGGTTAATTTGATATGATGTAGTTTACCAAAAAATCAAATTATTCATTAGCACTTTCTACATAATCATCCCTATAGTAGACTATCAGTCCATGTCTCTTGATGTCAGACAAATCTATTCACAATCCAATCAATACTTCCCTTTTCTGGGTTTGATTTCCACTTCATATCTATTGCTCTTTCACCCCAATATTTTTCCTTTTGTTTTTTCTTAGCCCAAATATTTAAAATCTCAGTAACTGAGATATAAAGTTCAAAGGACAAATTTGAAATAATGATAAGATTAGAGGGTTATTTGTAAATTTCAATTATCTCTGTTCCCACTGTTGCCCTGAAACAAATATTAAATAAAACATTCACAACATTAGAAACTGTGTCTTATTTATGAAAAACTTGAGAATTGATTTTAGTTATTTAAAGCTAGAGATAAGAGATAAAAGGAAAATCTAAACTTTATTCAAATAAAAATAACAGAATTTAAGGATTCTTTTTTTGTTTTGTTAATCCTCACCTTAGTCTATTTTTTCCATCGAATTTTAAAGAGAGTGGGAGGGAGGGGAGAGGGAGAGAGACACATTGATTGGTTGCCTCCCCCCACACCAACCTGGACCAGCAGGGGCTGGAACCTGCAACTCAGGTACACACCCTTGACCTTGCCAGGAATTGAACCTATCACCCTTCCGTGGGCAGGCCACCACTAGAACCACTGAGAAACGCAGGCCAGATTAAGGATTCTTTAACATGCAACTGTTCCATGAATTAGTGCAGATTACTAGTCATTTTGCAAAGGCAAAGATGATTTTTCTAAGTCTGTAAATAAGGCTGCTTTGTCCTATCATTTCTCCCTAAAGAATGAGAATACTGCTACACTGTTCTACCTTCACTCCACGATGTCAGCATGTAGCTGTAAGATGTTTTTAAATTAAATATACTAAGCAATCATCATCAGCTGTGCTGTCATTGTATAGCATCAAAGAGCAACTCTTGAGTTTATGGGTAAAGGAATAAAAGGTTATAGTGTGGTTACTGTGCTATACCACCCCTTTTGCGTTAGCAATAAATAAGACTCTGAAATACCCATGACACTGCTTAAAGAAATCTTCAAGTTTACATGCAGGTATTCTGAATTAGACATGGTCCTATAAGTAAAATCAATCTAAAGACAATCCATGCATTTCTGGGGAATAAAAGCAATATGAACACACGTAGGGCATTTCCAGGTAGATTTCTCAGTAATTCTACATGCTTGCCTGTTATAATGTAAAAAGGGAGTTTTCATTCTTTAAATTCTGCAAGGCTTGTGAATTACTCAATACCATTACTGAGTTTTAAATAACATGAAAAGACCATAAAGGAAGGGATAAAAGAACCAGGCCAATCATCTCTGTTTCCTATTTGAGGTAACGATGAATAAAGAATTGAAAAGTAGCTGTACAGAGAGAGCAAACTTGATACACAAGCAGATAGTTCAGTTTCACTATCAATGTCTTCAGAACCTCAATCTTTCCCACAAGATCAACACTGCACATATCAAGGTGTAGTTAGTAGTTGGGAAGGCTACACCCACTAGCATACCTAAACATTTAATAGACCTTTTTTTTTTTTTTGAATGACTAACCAGCACACCTCTTGAAACCCTGTTCCAATGATTTACTGCACATTTCCCTTAGAAAAACTCCCAGCCTATCTATCATTTTGGAAGAAATAAAAAAAAAAAGCTGGGCATCAAGGGAACATGACACAGGTACCGAGAAAACGACCAAAACGCCTGGGGCGGGATGGCGTATTTTTACTATTCTGTCGGATTCCCATAGGTAGGAAGACTGTCAGCTGAAAGAGGCAGTTTCTAATACAAATGTTTTTTTGACTCCAAAAGGCAGGTCTCTTTCCTCTAAACAAAATAAAGACATGAAATTAGCTGCACTGCGTAAACTGTTAACAGCTGAGCCACCACCACACCTGCACGGTTCCCCGGGATCGCTACTCCGGGACCTGGAAGAAGGTGCTTTTTTCCCCCATTTTTTACACGTTAGGCAGAGACACAAATGTGAACTACCACCCTTACCAGCCAAGGTTCATCACATGCCGTGATGTCTTTGGAAGAAAGGCAACATAAAAACAAAAAGACCAGGTCTCTCATAGTCACAATCCCAAAGAATCGTCTCTTCGTTAAAAATCACAATAGTGGCAGTGTTTAGGATAAAAAGTAGCCACAACAGTCAACACAACACACACACACACACACTCCACTTGGACAGACAAAAAGAGAAAACAGGCGACTGAGTCTAAGAAAGATCGCAAGCAGGTGGGGCCGAGCCGCAGTTCGCATCGGGAGGCCGGGCCATCGGCCCAAATCCCGCCGCTCCCCAGGCACCGCTCGGGAGGCGCGGCGCCCCCGGCCCCCCGTCCACCCCCTCCGGCCGCGTCCTCCCCGGGGCAGCCCGGGACCGAGGGACGGAGGGAGGGCAAAGAGACCACGAACTCCGTCCCTAGCGCCTGCCTCCTCCGGTCCGACCGGAGCCACCCCAAGGGCTCGCGGGACAGCGAAAAGTGGGCGGCCTCGCCGCGCAGCCACCGCGACTCCCCGGTCCGCCCGGGGCGCCCGTCGGGCACTCACCCCACTTCTCCGAGCCTCAGTCTGCACCCCTAGCGAGGCCGCGGGAGCTCCGCCCTAGGGACCCACTCCTCCATGGCGGGGGGCGGCAGACCAGGAGATGCGAGGCGCAGCGGTGGAAGACGGGGCCGACACCGCGCTCTCTCGGCCGCGGCTTTTCCCTCCCCACAGACCCCCGCGGAGCTGACACATCAACAAAGATGGCGGCGGTGCCGGAGCCGGCTTGGATACAGCTGAGGGGGCGGGGCTCCCTGGGAGAGCCAATCAGCGCGGTGCGTCTGGTGTGACGCGCCTCGCCTTGGGCCAATGTAACCCGCCTGCAGTGGGCGGGGCCGGCGCCGCGCCGCGCTGCCTCCCGTCCCGGAGCAGCCAGCCCGGCTCTCCCGGCACCCACGCCCCTAGGTAGCTAGTCCTGTCCTACCTCCGACGCCTCTCCGGACCCCAGCGAGTGACTTCTTTCTGTGGGACGCGCTCATTGGATACCACCCTCCTCATCCTTTGGCCCTTCCTCTATTAGTCAGGAGGATCAAGCAATAAAAGAGCTTTCGAAATGAGGACTCCCCAGCTCGGAGGCGCTAACCTTGCACCTGACGTGGGCGGAGCCAGCAGGAGTAGCCTGCCTGCCCTTCAGACAATTCGTCCCTGGAAGACCATCTGGGGTTTCCATAACGCCGCGTTCCTGTCCGCGGCGTGGCACCCTCTGCCATTGTTGGATAATAGGCTGTCGGTGCGTTCGTGTCCAGCACCCGACCGTGAGCTGCTGGAGCGCGGGGCGTGCCCTCCTCCCCGGCCTCGGTGTCCCATGGGTTTTGAGACGCAGAAGCTGCTCAATCATTAGCAAGAGAACGTGTATGGGGGAGGTGGGGTTGGGATGGGAGGTAGGATTATTGAATGCAGCGGCCTAATGGGGTCTGAAGAAAGTCAAGTGAGCAGTTCCAGTCTGTGGAAAATTTTGCAAGCCTTATTCTGTCCAGGGAAGTAAGGTTATTTTTGGTTTGGAGCTTCTTAACACACAACTCGTGAAGGAGCAACCGTTCATTGTGACAGTGGTCAAGGCAAGGGTTTGTGAAGCAAAACTGTGAGATAGGACAAAGGTCTCAAGGTCTGGGCAGTTCTAGGTGTGATTTCTTACTACATGTTAAAACGTAGTACAGTATCTTGTAGTTGCTGCTGTAAACAGGATGAGCTGACAGGAGCTCAATTGGATGAAAGTAGCTAACTGCAAAGAAGTCAATATGTAGTTGCCGAAATCCTGTATATAAGCAATGGCTAAGCCTCCCTGTGGGGAGGCAGGGTTTTGGATGGGAATCCCCTGTCTCCTTACTTGCTGTAAGTAAATAAAACTGCCTTGTGACGGTTGTCTTATTTTTTTTAGATAGATTAGCCCACGAGGTGAACCCCTTGAGTTCAGTATCAAAAGTTGCTATTGTTCTATTAAGCTTTGTTACTAAATGCTGGGAGGGAGCTGGGGGGGTGAAAATAAAGAAAAAAAAAGTTGTGTAACTCTTTTTCATTTTAAAACAGGAAATGTTATCTCTACTTAAAGGAAGATACAGCATTAAAACACTTCTGTAGTTGTAGTGTCCGTGACAGTAAAGAAATGATTTGACTTTAAAACAATAAATTGGCCAAATATTCCTAGTGAGATATATTAGCCCAAGGGGAAGAAACTGAGGAAACTTTCATCTTTTTATGGTATTCATATTGTCAGTAATAACATTCACATTTTTATTTCTGAAGTATATCTATATATATAAAAGCCTAAGCAATCATTATGACGGAATGACTGGAACTACCATTCGACCAGTTGCTATGACACGCACTGACCACCAGGGGGGCAGATGCTCAATGCAGAAGCTGCCCCCTGGTGGTCAGTGTGCTCCCACAGCCAACCTCTCACGGCCCCTCCCCCATGTTGGCTGCCCCCTCCCCTCCATAGGCCTTGATCACCAGCCAGGCTGAGGGACCCCCACCCATGCATGAATTCATGCACCAGGCCTCTAGTATTTGTATAAAGCATGTAAGTAAGTATGTCTTCCAAAAACCAAGATTTTCAGCATTGGAGAAACAAAATACAAATATAAAATCAAATTAAATAAAAACTCCACAATTCTAAATTTGAATTTAGAAATATCCATATGAAGTCATGGGGCACTTTTTCTTTTTTTTTTGGTCATTAAAAAAAAAAGTCTGTACACTGAAAAGGCCAAGAACAATGGTCAATCCAATGCACATTCCTATTCTCCAGACTATGAAGTTTTCTATCAGCTTTTCTTCTAGTGATTCTAGACTTGCTGCTGATCATTACCTAGATCCATTATTTCATCAGGATTTGCAAAATGATAGTCTATTTTCTGCATTTATTACCTGAAAATCTATAAAGAAGAACGTTCTCACATCAACTATTTGATTAAGACTCAGTTTGTAACAGGGAAGGTAGGATGCTGGATTCTTTTGTTTTCAGAATGTGAGATTCCTTGGGGTCCTCCAAAAGTGACCAATGATTTTTGAAAATCAGCATACTCATTTAAAAAAAAATACATTTTATTGATTTTTTACAGAGAGGAAGGGAGAGAGATAGAGAGAAACATCAATGAGAGGGAAACATTGATCAGCTGCCTCCTGCACACCCCCCACTGGGGATGTGCCTGCAACCAAGGTACATGCCCTTGATCAGAATCGAACCTGGGACCCTTCAGTCCACAGGCCGACGCTCTATCCACTGAAGCAAACTGGTTAGGACTCATTTTTTTTTTAATTGATTGGAGAGAGAGAGAGAGAGAGAGAGAGAGAGAGAGAGAGAGATAGAGAGAGAGTTGTTGTTCCACACTTATTTATGCATTCCTTGGTTGATCGTGTATTTGCCCTGACCAGGATCCAAAACAAAACCTTGGTGTATCCAGATGATGCTCTAACAAACTGAGCTACCCAGATGTGTTTTAATCAATTGCGGTTATTACTTTAAGTGCTAAAAGTGTTCGATCTTTGACATGCAGAAAAACCTTTAAATCGCCTCAGGAGTGTTTTTGACTCAACTCCTATTACCTTTACTTTCTTTTTTGTTTTCTGGTGCAACCAACACAATCTAGGCTTTCTTGTAGATTTCCTGCCCTAGACTTAGAATCAGCCCTTGATCTCCAATTGGAGCCCAAGTGACTTTTCATGGGAAATTATATTCAGAGATGACAGTCTAGACCTGTTTTAATATCCCCCAAAGAGAACAACTAGATAGTGTGTCTTCTGATGTGAAGCAATAGAGCAGTGATTTTTCAATGGGTGTGCTGCAAGTATTTTTTTTAAAATATATTTTATTGATTTTTTTACAGAGAGGAAGAGAGAGGGATAGAGAGTTAGAAACATCCATCAGCTGCCTCTTGCACACCCCCCACTGGGGATGTGCCCGCAACCAAGGTACATGCCCTTGACCGGAATCGAACCTGGGACCTTTCAGTCCGCAGGCCGACGCTCTATCCACTGAGCCAAACTGGTTTTGGCTGCAAGTATTTTTAAAGCATGCAATACCTGACTATTTAGTCATGGCACTGACCTCTTTTCCTTTAGATTGTCAAATTTAAAAAAATGACAACAGCCCACACAATAGCCATCCAGTGTGAATGAATCAAAATTATACCTACTTTTCTGTTAGATCAGCAAAAATATTTTTTTTTGGTATGCTGCCAAATTTTAGTAATTGGTATGTGTACCATGAAATGGAAAAAGTTGAAAATCGCTGCATCAGAGTATCACAACACAACCTGTGAAGTATTCTTGTCAGAGGTGATGCAATCAACAAAATCTAATGTGAGAAAAACTGTAGTTACATATATACACAGGTAATTTGCAAGAAAATAAAAAGGTTAAAAGATAAATCTCTTTTTAAAATACATAACACAAATATAGGATCTTGTTTGGAGCCTGCTTTTAACATACCAACTATTAAAAATAATTTGAGACTATCTAAAAATTTTAAGTAACATTTAAGTATGATATTTAAGAAATTATTTTTAAAGGTGAGGTAAATTTTGGTGTTTTATAAAAGTCATAATCTTTTAAGTATACATATTTAAATACATATGCATGAGAACATACATATGTTTCATGTACTTTCTGTCTCAGAAAGTAAGAAAGTGCTCAAAAAATAAAATAAAATAAAATAGAATTAAACAACCCACATTGATGAGAGTATGTCAAAGGAGAGAAAGAGCCAACTGAAAGAGCTCCCAGGGGTGAAAGTTGGAAAAAAATTAAGCAAGGAAATAGCGTACTGTTGGATTATAACCCAAAGTGTAAAGTAAATGTCATACTAGTATATGGAGAGATTGATGATTTGAGTATGTTAATAAATACAGAAGAGACAAATCTCTGTGAAAAAGATTTCCAATAAATTTCTGTAGGAACTCTGCCCTTGAGAAGTGGAAATACAATTCCTCTCCCTTAGCTGTAGACTGCACATAATGACTTCCTCCTAAAGTGTGAGGTATGGAAAAAGAGGGGAAAGGAGAAACTGTATACCGTATTTTCTGGCGTATAAGATGACTTTTTAACCCAGGAAAATCTTCTATACGCCCAGTCGTCTTATACGCCGGAAAATACGGTACTAGAGAAACCTGACAAACTCTTGCTAGGTGTTTGTGGGAAACATCATTGCCATAAATCATGTTCATAGGACACACACTTGATATGATGCAATACAAATAACATGTTAGCCGAAACCGGTTTGGCTCAGTGGATAGAGCGTCGGCCTGCGGACTGAAAGGTCCCAGGTTCGATTCCGGCCAAGGGCATGTACATTGGTTGCGGGCACGACCCCGGTAGGGGGTGTGCAGGAGGCAGCTGATCAATGTTTCTCTCTCATCGATGTTTCTAGCTCTCTATCCCTCTCCCTTCCTCTCTGTAAAAAATCAATAAAATATATTTAAAAAAAACAAACAAACAAACAAACAAATAACATGTTACCTCTGTAGTCTTCCTTCCAATAGCCCATAACACCAGTCTTATGAGAAATACATCAGACAAATTCCAACAATACAGCATCCTACAAAGTGTCTGGCCAGTAATCCTGGAAGCTGTCAATGTCATCCAAACAGGGAAAGTCTGAATAACTGTCATAAGCAAGAGCCTAAGTTAAGTAGCCATGACAACTAAATGTAATGTGGTATCCTTGACTGGGACCCTGCTCAGAAAAAGGGAAATAGGTAAAAACAAAGGGAATTTACATAAACTATGGACTTTACTAATAATGTTCACTATTGGTTTCTTAATTGTAACAATGTATCCTATTTAAGTAACGATAGTAATATGGGAAACCTGGTGTGGCTTTTGTAGTAACTCTGTGCTATCCTCTCAATTTATTTTGTAAATTTAAAACTGTTCCAAAATTTAAATAAATTCAAAAGGAAAGAAGTAGTAAAAATTTGTTTCAAAACAAATTGGGAGGAGTGTTGGGGGTGGGGGTGGGGGCGGTTAGAAACCAACAAAATTGTGAATTTATAATGTTGAAACTGGTGATGGATAGCATGGGGGTACCACTTTTCTTCTGGACTTGTTTGAAAGGGCCGTAGTTGTTTTAAAAATATTTTATTTGGGCCCAGCTGGTGTGGCTCAGGGGTTGAGATGGACCTATGAACCTGGAGGTCAGGGTTGGATTGCCCACTGGATCCCCAGTGTGGAGCGCGCAGGAGGCAGCCGATTAATGATTCTCTCTCATCACTGATGTTTGTATCTCTCTCTTCCTCTCTCTCCCTCTGCCTTCCTCTCTGAAATCAATACAAATATATTTATACAAAATTAGTTGGGCAACACCAGCATATAATGACTTCTCCCAGTAAGGAGAAAAAAAAGTGACCACGTGTGTTTCCTTTCCAAGACCGGGCAGAGGCAGGGGTTAAATTTGAAAAATCTTGTAAGATTTCCAGTGGTCAATGTCCCCCAAGTGACTTTGGCGGAGACAAGGTCTGGGTCTTTGAGCTCCAAGTTTGCCCTCCACGTGCCCAGGGATGCCCTTCTAGAAAAAGCAAGAAGCGTAGTTGCATTACGTTCCCGCAGAGGAACTTTCTGGGGCCGCAGCTTCCGCCACCACCTGGAGCACAGCCGCACCAACCCAGGCCCCAAACGCGGCATCTACTTCCGCTTCCGTTTCCGGGGCAGCGGAGGGAGCGTGTGGGGGGCACGTGGGCGCAGACTGCGCAGGCGCGGCCCGCTGGGCATTGGAGGTGAGCTGAGGGCCAGGAGCACGGCCGGGCTGGGCCGTGGGACTCCGGGCACAGGCGGACGCCACCACGGCCAGACGTCAGAGAAGGGTCGGGGTCAGCGGCCCTTTTGCCTCTTTCCAGGTCAGGGTCCCCAGGCGCAGGGGGCCGTGCGAGGGGCTGCGTGTGGGCGGCGGGGTTTTGGTCCCTGGGGGGCCGGACGTTGGGCCCTGGACGTTGAGGTCGGGCGGGCGTTGAGCAGCTACAAGGGGCCGGGGCGTGGAGAGAGGAGGGAAGGGTGCCGGAGGCCTTCGTGCCTCGGCCGGGCAAAGGGCAGGCCTAGGGCTGGAGGTTTTAGTGTGGGTGGGATCCGTACTGAGGGGAGGAGCGAGAGATGGCTGGGATTGAAGCCCCGGGCAAGCGAGGGCCCTGCAGCCGATGTGGAAAAATAGCGCTTCCAGGCGTGACTCTCTCCAAAACAGGACTGTCTGCCTGCATTCCATCAGGGGACCTTTCCCCGTCTCTCTGAAAGGAACTGGTGTGTGGATTCATTGCCTTTGATGAACTCAAAGCCACAGTGCAAACAGTAAAAATACACCCCCACCTCCTTATAGGGAAGGAAGCTGCAGCGCAGCATTGAACTTCGGTATGGTGAGACTAGGCCTGGGTTAGCCAGCAGTGTTGATAGCACGTCTGGGCCTTATAGCATGATGTAATTCTCCATTTAAGACTGCTTTTCGGCAGTCGGCGCCTGCTGTACCTAGGCTTGCCCTGTTGGCCTCTGCAGCAAGGAAGAAGCTCTGGTTCCCGTATTGAGCCACCAGGGCACTGAGGGCGAAATGGCACGGCCTAGGGATCTGACCTGGATGTTTAAAACATCTCAGCTGCGCAAGGTGGGGGGCTAGGGCGGAGGGAGGACAAGCCGCTTCATGTTTTCACTTTCTCAGGCCTCCCTCGCCTGTAGGAATAAAGGAATAGGAATATTTTAATCTTCACATTATTTCCATCTGAAAACGAGCCAACTGGTGCCATGTGAGTGGAGGGGATTCTGTGTATGTGGGAGTGGCATACAAGTCAAGGCCTAGAAGTCATACCTGCCTTTAAAGGACTAAGTCAGCGCCAGCCACTGTGCTGAATCGGTTACATACAGTCTTGTGTTCAGTCCTGTGATTCAGCAGGTGAAGGTCGGGAAGGAAAGGGGACGTGAGGGCTCACACAGGAGGGGTGTGGTCCCAGGGCAGCAAGAGGAGCCAGTCAGTGGGAAAGAGCCATCTTTTAAAGAGGAATGCCATACAGTTGGGTGTCCTAGAAATGAAAGACCGTAAGAAGCTTCCAGTTCTAGAACAGGTCTAGGTGTCTGTGTGCCTTGGGCATGGTAACGAAAATTCCTGGATAGGGAGAGGCAAGTGAGGTGTCCTTCTACCTAAATTTTCCACAGCAAGTGGAGCTTTTAAGCCTAAGGCCTTATTTGCTGCTGAAACTCTTTTCAGTGGGTCGAACACCGATTCTGTTGTCGTTATTGTTCCTAAAGTCAAGTATATGAACTAATTTCTGGACTTTGAAGAATGAATGTAAAACATGAATGTTGGGGATCAATTCTGAAGAACTGACATGTAGCCTTACTCAGATCCAAAGAGCCTTTCGAGGAGAAACTTAACATACCCGGGCAAAGCAGCTGCTGCCAGTGCCGGCCGTGGGAAAAGAATCCACACCCCTCCCAGGCCAGGGTCTCTCTTCTGTAGGAGGTGACTAGTAAAAGCACAGGGTGGGTAGTCACGTAGATCACCAGAAAGAACAATGCATTCCTAAGTTAACAGATAAGGTCAGGCAGTTACCTCCTTGCTGGGGGCATGACAGTCCAGCTTTTCTGGGTAGTCAGCCACGCCTGAGGCTGTAGAGAATTAAACAGCCAGAGGGTTAAACAGATAGTCCAACATTTCCCAGCCACCTTTGCTGCTGGAGCCATATTGCATCTCTGTGAGTTCCCCTACAATGAAGTTTTGCTATTAAATTTCAGTGGACCTTATAGCATGATATAATTCTCCATTTAAGACTGCCAGATGTAGTTTAAAACAGTGAATTTCATTTCCCCCATTCAAGTTGGCATGGAAAGCAGTGCAATAGTGCATTTTAAATATATATTTTATTGATTTTTTTACAGAGAGGAAGGGAGAGGGATAGAGAGTTAGAAACATCGATGAGAGAGAAACATCGATCAGCTGCCTCCTGCACACCCCCTACTGGGGATGTGCCCGCAACCACGGTACATGCCCTTGACCGGAATCGAACCTGGGACCTTTCAGTCTGCAGGCCGACACTCTATCCACTGAGCCAAACCAGTTTCGGTGCAATAGTGCATTTTAAATGGTTGTGCCACACGAATATCTTTTGAATACCTCATTGTATTACAGCACCTACCAAGTACCATGGTAGGTGCTGTGAGTAATCAGAGGGTTTTTTGTTTGGTAATTAAAAAAAAAAAATAATAAGGCTTGGTTCCTGCACACAAGCTACTTGAATCTAGAAGACAGACTTAACTGTTTATAGGTAACTGTAATACAAAGTGGTAAGATGCTGATTGACTGTGGATTGACTGTCAGCCTCACCAAATAAAGGCAGTCTGGAGTTGTAGGCTGCATTTTGAGGGTCCTGCTTGAGAAGATGACTATTCTCTAGTTTTGTGGTTTAAATGTTACTGTGATCTTTACTTGGTTTAGAATTAAGTAACCACATGTTAGGAAAAAAGGTTTAATTAATATGCATTGATATTTTAATCTGTACAGTGTTTTTTTCTACAAAAGTAATTTAACCTTAAATATAGTCTATATATATATAAAAGGCTAATATGCTAAGTGTCCAACCTTTCGACCAGTACTTATGATGCGCACTGACCACCAGGGGGCAGACGCTCAACACACAGGCATGAAAACATGGAACAGACTGATGAATCTCAGAGGGAAGAGGGGAGGGGGGAGGGTGGGAAGAGATTAACCGAAGATCTTATATGCATACTAGAGGCTCAGTGCACAGATTCGTGCACCTGTGGGGTTCCTCAGCTGGCAGAAACCGGCTCTCTGACATCCCCTGAGGGGTCCCAGATTGCGAGAGGGTGCAGACCAGGCTGAGGGAACCCACCAGTGCACGAATCCATGCACCGGGCATATAGTTGGAATATAAAAAAGACAGTGAAAAGATTCCCTCATCAACCCAGGCCAGAATACACTATCATTTAAAATTTAATGTATCTCATTCATTTATTTTTAAATATTTTTGTAAATATATTTTTTATTCCAGAGAGGAAGGGAGAGAGAGAGGGAGAGAGACAGAAACATCAATGATTAGAGAGAATCATTGATCAGTCAGCTGCCTTCTGCACACTCCCTACTGGGGATCAAGCCCACAACTCAGGCTTGTGCCCTGACCAGGAATCGAATAGTGACCTCCTGGTTCATAGTTGATGCTCAACCACTGGACCACCCTAGCCAGGCTCATTCATCTTTTTAAATGGAGTTTTATTCTTTGCTTTGAAGTTATAATTATTGAATATACAGGTTTTTTTTCCTGATTTTTCATTTGCCATTCTAGCAGACATTTTATAATGTTTTAAAAACTAGTGTTTTAAATGGTAATGTAATATTCTATCTAGTAGAAGCATCACAGTTAACTTTTTTTTTCTGTATTTTTGGGCCATTTTAAATGGACATTTGTACATGCAGGATTTTTTTGATGTCTGGATTATTTTAATGGGATGATTTCTAAAACTAGAGTTACCAGGTGAGTGGCTAGGGGTGTTTTTTAAGACTCTTTAGGTATATTGCCAAATTGTTTCCCAGAAGGGGCATATTCTTAAAGACTCCTTAGATATATTGCCAAGTTGTTTTTCAGAAAGGGCTTATTAATTTTATATTCCCTTCAGTAGTGAGTGTTCTTTTTTATTGCATCCATGCTAGACAGAAAGTAATACATAGTTATTTCACTTTGACATTTTTTAAGTTACAAATGAGATTGAATGTTTTTCAAAACCCTTTTGTTTGTCAATCTTCATCCTCTATGCATTCTATTCATGCCTTTGCTTACTTATTTTATTGGTATCTTTATCTACTGGGCTGCAAATAACAAACTTGCCGTAGTAAGTTTATGCATACATACATAGACAGAGCTGTTGTGACCGCTCAAGGGTACCACCAGGGATATCAGATTCTTGGCGTTTTCTGCTCCACCACGGTGACCTCTTGGTTCATGGGTCGATGCTCAACCACTGAGCTGGCCGGGCTCCTCCTTCATTATTGTGAGTCCAAGGTTTCTTTGAACCCTTCAGTTCTGTTTCATTAATATTAGCATTCCACCTGTATTTTGGTTATTTGTGTAGCCCATGTTTTAGTCCTTTTATTTTCAACCTTACCTTGCAATTTTGTTTTCAACCTTAACATTATTAATTTTGTTTTATGTGTGCCTTTGATACATAACATCAAGTTGAATGTTTTTCTTCCTGGGCCTTCCCCCCCCCCCCCCCGCTATGTTAATTGATACTAAATCATTGATATTTAGATTACTTGGGCTGGGTTCTGTCATCTCATTTGATGTTTCGCTTTACCATGCTTGAATTTTTTTTCCTATTGGATTGAGAGTTTTCCCCTCTAGTTTTAAAGTTATGCATTCTATTTTTATTCTTCTGGTAGCTACCCTGGTATTTTAATGCACGTTCTTTATATTTCTTGTACAGAGTCTAGAGTTACCCAGCATTTGAGTCCCCACACAGTTTCCCCTGGAGGTTATTTTCCTTTTGTAATTTCACAATATTTCTCTCTTTTCTTACTGCATCCAACATTGAAGTTCTCAGTCTGATCCTCCAATGTAGATGTGCTTATTACTGCAGGTACATTCTCCTGGCAGCTGCAGGGTCTCTCACTGGAGCTGCCCATCTGCAGGCCTTCTATTAGGGATCCTCCCAGGGTCTGGTCCACTGAGAGTTCCCCACTGAGTGTGCCTGTGTATCTCTTTTATTATTATTATTATTATTATTATTATTATTTCATTATTTTCTGGATTGTTATTGGAATAAGCTACATCTGATTTCAAGCAAGAAAGAAGATGAAAGTTTTAGGACACCAAGAGGAAGGATTTTTCTGCTATTTCTTTTTTTTTATAATATATTTTTATTGATTTTTTTACAGAGAGGAAGGGAGAGGGATAAAGGGTTAGAAACATTGATGAGAGAGAAACATCGATCAGCTGCCTCATGCACACACCCACTGGGGTTGTGCCCGAAAACAAGGTACATGCCCTTGACTGGAATTGAACCTGGGACCCTTCGGTCCTCAGGCCGACGCTCTATCCACTGAGCCAAACCGGTTAGGGCTCTGCTATTTCTTTATATCTTCTATTCACAGCAATGTTAAACAACATTGAGGTGTTACTCATGCTAGTTTCACCTCTCTGTGTTTTTTGTTTGTTTGTTTTTTGTTTTCCTGAGCAGTTTGGGAAGATGGGCAAAAATTTTGCCTGTGCTCTTCAGACAAAGCTGTAGTTCACTATTTCAAAAAGAGTTGTTTGTCCACTTTTATTATGTCCCCTTGGCAGGACACTGAGTATTTTTAAGATTAAGAGAATAATAAAATACCAGCATAATTTCTGGATAGAGGTTTCTCAGCTGCACTTTGCAACAATATGTGTACCTTATATTCAGAGACAGGTGCACACAGATAAGTGCTTAAAAGCAGTAGATGGGAATTGAAATTTATGGAAGCTTAGTTGGAGATTATCAAACGAGAGGATTTGGGGAAAATGCAAAAAAATAGGGTCAACTGAGGAAAATTGTGAAGGATGGCTAGGAAGGACAGCATTTGCCAGGCAGATGAGAGCAAGGTATTCTGGATAGTAGGTTCAGCGTATTCAAGGACATAGCGTAGCATCAAGTATGCGAGGGTAGGGGGATTCTGAGAGGCTAGAAAGGTAGGTGATGACCTGATTTAAACAATAGCCTCTATTGTATTTCCCCATTAAGTCATAAGGTTTGTTTCCAATAGCGCTTTTTTTTTGCACTATGAGTTTTAATGAAAAATATTAAAACAGCTTAACTAATAATGTATTATAAAACTTTGATAGCTCGTTATACTACCATTTGTAAGGCATATATTTATTATTTTGATAGAGCTGAAAGAAACTTTATATACTTGTATTTGCTGTTCTCCATTTCAGAGAAAAATTATGCAGAGGTCTAAAATATGTATAAATCAAAGCCCAACTGAGAAGTGAAATACAGACAACAAAATCTATGCACAGATGTGCCCTAAGAGCATAGGTGGTTTTTAGCTCATGTTTTGGGTGAGAAAATTTAGCTTATTTCACACGGTACAAAAGCAGGTGCAGTAGTAAAGCTCAATCATGAAACCCCTCAATCAATTATTTTTAGCATGCCTCTCAATTTTTCTTTCCCCTCCTTTCCTGTCTTCCATGCCTGAGTCTTGAACTGGTAACCAGTTGAGAGGTTGGGGGGCATAAATGGGCCTTGGAGGAGGTGTCACCGAAGGCGAAAAAGTAGATCTGGCCATAACTATATAGACATTCCACCCATAGATAAGTCCAGTTATTGCTAAAAAAAAAAAAAAAAAGAATACTTCCCTGAAACGTCTGTTTGGTCTTTGGCCCTTACAATCCTGTGTTGTGGGCAGCAAGCTCAGATGCTCCAGCAGAACTGTGGGAGGAGGCAGGCAGCATAGGGCGGAGACTGGGGGACCAGAAGGGCCAGGGGTTGGGGATTGGGACTAGAGGCCCAGCGGAGGCTTTGCGCCCCTTGCAGGCTTCCTGTCCTGCTGTTGGGCGCTGGGAGCCTCCTGGCCCCCCACACTGTCATGGACCGCAAACCCCCCTGCCCCCCAAGGCTCAAGGCTGCATGGTTCCGAAGCTTTTTAAAGTAAGGGCTGTGTGGAACTCCGAGAGGACTCTTTCCATGTCTTGAGTTAGTCCTCGGTCCTCTTGCAGTTTGTCCTCACTGATGGAGCCGTTCTTTTCTTATACCTGTAACAAGCCAGGCCAATATCGTGGTGACGTCTGCTTTGGAATTATTCATGAGAATTGTCTGTTACATAAAAAATCACCCGAGGCTTTGTAATTAAAGTTGCCTTTTAACTACATTTCTTCCCTTAGACTTATGTGAATGTTAACTTACCGCTTAATGGGATGTCAAGAAATAATTTGGAGGCATCTACTTATAAAATGACAGAGCCGTTTAATTTTGAGAAAAATGAAAGCAAGCTTCCATCACATGGTGCTTTAAGAAGTCCTGGAGGACAGCCTAATCACCCAAATTTCAGGTTGAAAAGCCCAGAGAATAGAAATAAAAATAACAATTTTTTGCTTTGTGAGCAAACCAAACAGTATTTGGCTAGTCAGGAAGACAATTCAGCGTCTTCAAACCCTAATGGCGTCAATGGAGATGTGGTTGGATCCAAAGGAGGCAGGAAGACATTGCCAACGGGTGAGTGACAATTACAGGTTAATACTGCTTATTTTGATGGTTTCTTTGACTTTTCACAAGTGTGTGTCTGTTAACACAATAGCCAAATGGCTGCCATACAGTATTTGCATTTAAATATTAATTTAGAAGGGAAAACAAGATGAATCACACAAAGGATTCCTGGGGAGAGAATGAATACAGATGAGCTTTTCCCCCAAAGAGAGCTATACATACTAGGAATGTAGAAAGGAAGGAAACCCTATGACTTTTTATAGGAGTTCTAAAGATGGACCATATTTTACATGCATAAAGTACTGTGCCGACATTATGCATATAAGAGCTCACAAAGATATATTTAAGACATTAAATTGTTTCACTTAAAAAAAAAAATCATTCCTTTAGTCTTCATTCTAAAAATCGGCTGTTTAAGGAGGTTGGACCCTGCTGGAATTTAGCCTCTTTGAACCTGAGATGTGACCTTCTAACATTATGGTGATGTAATTCTCAGTGGCCCTTGGGCCGCTGGGGTTCCCCAACAGGTCAGAACTATTTCTCTAATAATGTTAAACATTATCTGCCTTTTTAGTTGTGCCAATTTTACACTGATGTACAAAAACAAGGTGGGTAAACTATTGGCATTTTATTAGCTCAATATTAGGCAGGGCACCAACCTGGGCTAGTGGTCATTGAGTTTTTCATTGCCATCCACTTTGGAGTTAAGGCCAAAAAAAGACATAAATGACATTTCTTAAGAAACAGGATGAATTATTAATAAATTTTAACCCTTGTTTACAGATGTTTTATTATTTTGTGTGTTGAAGTGGGAATTATCCCCCTAACTTCTATAGCATATTGAATATGAAATTTCAGAGAAGTAGGATGTTGCTTATTTATAGTGTAGCTTTAAGACTGTCATGGTATATCTTTATTATTTGAACATTACTTAATTAATTTTACATCCTCAGCAACAAATTAATATTTAGCTTTTATTAGGCTTTATGTTTTCCTCCCCAGGAAACTCAGTGTCTCCATTAAATGTTGGAAATAATTCACCACCCAAAGAAGCAAATAGTGTAAGTTCTGGATTGTTTTCCTTTTTGGTGTTTTTGTTTGGGTAAAAGATTCTAAACGTGTTTTTGTATTGCAATAATAAATAATTATTCAGTATTCGGGTATTTTTTAAGGTCAAGCTTCCTTTTCTTTAATGTAATGCTTTTTTTTAAAAAATGCAACTTTTTCTTTTTAGGTAATTGTAGATTGAATACAATTGTCAGAAACAATGGAAATCCTGTGTAGCCTTTACCCAGTTTCTCCCTATGGGGACAGGCTACAGAGCTGTAGTGTAATATCACAGCCAGGATATTGACCTTCATATTCAAGATACAGAATACTTCCGTCAGTACAGGAGCCCTTATGTGCTTTTTTATGGCCATACCCACTTCCCTCCTGCCCCTATCCCTTCCTTAACCCAGATAGCCAGTAATTTAACCATTCCTTTAGGATAGGTCTGCTGGTGACAAATTCTCTTAGTTTTATTTGAGATTTCCTCTTCATTTTTTGAAAGAAATTTTTCTTGAATAAGTTTCTTAGTTAACAGTTCTTTTCTTTCAGCACTTAAAAAATATCATGCCACTTCGTTCTGCCTCCATGAAAAATCTGTTCTCTTTTGAATTGTTTTTCTCCTCTGTATGAAATATCATTTCTCTTTCCCTGCTATTAAGTGTTTTTGTTATCTTTAGCTTTAAGAAATTTGACTAAAGTGTGTCTTGGTGTGTAGTTCTTTGAGTTTATTCTCTTTGAGGTTTGCTCAGCTTCTTAAATTTGTAGTCCTATCTCTTTTGACAAATTTTGGTCATTATTTACTTGAGTACTTCTTTAGCCCTGCCTTCTTTCTCCTTTCCTTCTGAGACTCTTCAAATACATGAGTGTTATATCTCTTGTTGTAGTCCCAGAGGTCCCTGAGGCTGTGCTTATTTATATTTTCTGCTCACTCTGTCTCTCTCTCTTGTTCAGATTAGGTAAGTTCTATAGTTTTGATCTTCATGTTCACTGTCTCTTTCCTCTGTCCCCTCCTTTCTGCTGTTGAGCCACCCATTGTGTTTTTAATTTTTGTTATTGTACTTTCCAGTTCCAAAACTTTCATTTGGTTCTTATTTCTTTTCTAAGACTCTCTTTTCCTTCATTTCAAGCATGTTCATAATTGCTTGTTGAAGTATTGATGGCTGCTTTAAATTCTTTGTCAGATAAACTTAACATCTGTCCTCTTGAGTTTACATCTTTTCATTTTTCCTTGTAATTTTCCTGGTTTTTAGTATGACAGTTTGCTTCTGTTGAAACAGACATTTTGGGTACTATGTTATGAAACTCTATGTTATTTAAATTTTCTGTTTTAGCCAACTTCCTCTGACACTGCTCCATCAGGAGAAGGGGGGTGTTGCCAGGTGGAAGTAGTTGTTCAGGCTCCCCGCTCAGTCTCTGTTGACACCAAGGGGGTGTTCTTCCTTGCTGCTGGGTGAGGGTGGGGTAAGGTGGGCAGAGAATGGACAAGCCAGAGGGAGATTTGGAGGTGGGAAGATTTGGAGACATTCATTATTGTTGAATGTTGGCAAAAAGGTCCTGACTGTCCACTAAGTCTCCTCTAACACCACCCCAATGGTGGTGAGTTGGGAGGTGAGGGGTTTGGGTGACACTTGTTTTTTTTAATTTAATTTTTTATTTTTATTGATTTTGGAGAGGAAGGGAGAGGGAGGGAGAGATAGAAACATCAATGATGAGAGAGAATCATTGACCGGCTGCCTCCTGCACGCCCCACACTGAGGATCAAGTCTGCAACCTGGGCATGTGCCCTTGATGGGAATCGAACCTGGGACCCTTCAGTCTGCAGGCCGATGCTCTATCCACTGAGCCAAACCAGCTATGGCTGGGGTGACATTTCTTACTGCCAGATGGAAGTCCAGGCTCCCATGTGGTCTCCACAGGGAACCCCTGCAGGGATGAAGTGTTGGCTTCCTACTTTGTTGGCCTCTGATGCCACTTGGTGGGAGGGCTGCTACCTCATTATAGCCTGGTGAAAGTGGAAGTCTCGGCTCCCCACTCTACTCTTGCTGGTGGAAGTGGGGGCCACAGTTTTACCTGCAGTGTTTGTCTAGAGGAGAGTAGTTATTGATAAAAGTTTTTTGTCTCGCTGGGCTGCCCCTTTCCTAGAGAGAGCAAGCTTTTGGTTGGGGCTTTTATTGTCTGCATCTTTTGATGTTTTTAGATTGCTGGCTTCTCCAGCACCCCATCTGGGATAGATAGATGAGGAAAAAGAGAACTCAGAGAACCCATCGCCATTCCTTCTGTGAGTCCCAGGGTTCCTAGTTTGCTGCCTTCTTTCAGAGTAGGCTTATGTTTGTTTTACATATAAGTCCAGGATTTTTAGTTTTACTTAGTGGGAAGAATAGGGAAATGTCAGTCTTTATCTTCCCAGAAGAGGGAATTCCAAAGCTAGTAGTTTTTAAATGTTATTACCAAGTTTTAATATTGCTATTCTCTTTTTTTAATAGAAGCCTAACAATAATGTGTCTCCTGCAAAGTCAAAAAATATACACAAGTTGGTTGAGAATTCCTTGTCCATAAATAATCCAGCACTCTTCAAATCCTTAGGACCTCCTCTTCGATCAACTACTTGCCATCGCTGTGGCCTCTTTGGTAAGCATGTTGCTCTCAGTTGTGTTAGATTATTCCTTTACATGTTTGAAAAATATCTTGATTACAGAAAATTTAAAATATATTAAATGTAAATGGAATAATATATGCAACATATACCCATCTTTCAGCTTCACCAGCCATCAACATACAATCATTTGTTCATCCATACTTTCCCACTCTTATTGCTTCTTGTTTTTTTTATAGTTGTTTTTTTTTAAAAAATAAAACTTTCATGCATTGAAACACACAAACTCGCACCCCATCAAGATAGAGAATATTTTCTTCTTCTCAGAAAGTTTTCTCATGCCACTTCTCAGGCACTGTACTTCCTAGAGGCAACCACTGTTTTTTTCAATAAATTAATTTTGCCAGAATTTCATATAAATGAAATCTACAGAATTTCATATAAATGGAACCATACAGTATGGGCTCTTTTGTATAAAACTTTTTTCACTTAGAATTATATTTTTGAGATTCATCCATGTTGTTGCATATACGTTAATTATTTTTGTTTGTTGCTGAGTAGTATTTCATTGTATGATTATACCAGTTTGTTTATCTGTTCTTTTGTTGAAACATTTTTCTTTGTCCAGTTTTTGTTATGTATAAAGCTCTCTGCATATTTTTGCACATGTCTTTGTGTGGACATATGTTTCATTTCTCTTGATTACATACCTAGGAGGAGAATTGCTTAGTCAAAAGGGTAGGCATATGTTTAACTTTATAGGAAACAGCCAAAGTAGCTGTCTCATTTTACATTTCCATTGGTAACAAGTTCTGATTCCTTTAGCTTTGTTTACATTAGGGATTTTCAATCTTTTTAATTTTAGCCTTTCTTGTGGGTGTGTAGTGATATCTCATTGTGGTTTTAATTTGCATTTCCCTCCTAATCAGTGGTCTTGAGCCGTTTTTCTTTTATTTTATTGATTTCAGTGGGAGAGAGATATAGAAACAGCAATGATGAAAGAGAATCATTGATTGGCTGCCTCCTACATGCCCCACACTGGGGATCGAGCCTACAACTCGGGCATGTTCCCTGACCAGGAATCAAACCGTGACCTCCTGGTTCATAGGTCGATGTTTCAACCACTGAACCATACCAATCAGGCCTCTCTTTCTTTTAGAGTGGAGGCATTTGAGACCAGCTTGGGTTTGTTGTTTTTCGGTAACATGTTTTTTTTTCTGCCTGGATACTGATAGGATTTCTTTTTTAATCCTCATCCAAGGACATGCTTTTTTATTTTAGAGAGAGGGGAAGAGGGAAGGAGGACAGGAGGGAGGGAGGAAATAACTTAATCAGTTGCCTCTTGTAAGACCCCTACTGGGGATTGAACCTGCAACCTTGGTGTATTGGGATGATGCTCTAACTGAGCTATCTAGCCAGGGCTGTTTTATATTTTTGTTGTTGTTAATCCTCACCAGAGGATATTTTTTTTCATTGATATTTAGAGAGAGTAGAAGGGAGAGAGAGAGGTGAGAGAGACACATCAATTGCCTCCTGCACATGCCCTGACCCGGCCCGGAGATTGAGCCTGCAGCTCAGGTACTTGCCCTTGACCAGGACCCTTCAGTGTGCGGCTGACATTCTAACCACTGAACAACACCATATTTTTAATGGCACAGAGTAAGCCATGTCAGAGTCTGCTTGCACAAGTTACTTTAATTGCCACAGTTTTTCTGTTTCCTTTGGTTTCTTTTATAATGTGTTCTGGGCTCTACTTTAGAGAAGTCAGTTATGTTTCCGGTCTGTCCTCTCCTTTCTCTGCATTTTGAGAGAGCTTGAAAAGTTTAATCTTGACACCGAATTATAAACATCATAAGCCTCTTCAAATAATCTTGATATGATTAATAGAATGGTGTTTGATTTGTCTGGTCTTTGAAATTGTCTTGCTCTGGACAACACGTATTTGGAATGAAATGTTGTGGCTGTTTTCTGTAGGGTCACAGAGGTGTTCACAGTGCAAGCAGACATACTATTGCTCCATAGCATGCCAGAGAAGAGACTGGTCAGCACACAGCATCGTGTGCAAGCCTGTGCAGCAAAAGTAAGTGTGTGTTTCTATTCATTAGAGAATATTTCACCATTTTTTCCTGATATAACAAGGATCAAATCAGGTAGGCAGCCCATAATTGTAGATGCTGTTACTTTATTCTTATTTATTGAGGTGTAACATAAAGTGTGCACATCTGAAGTGAACAACTTTACAAACTTACAAGTTTTCATGAATATATTTTTATTAGGTTGGACACATTAAGATTTAAAACCTTAAGTGGCTTTTTTTTTTTTTAATGATTAGAGCTTAGAAAGCTCTTTTAATTATGTGTCCTTTACTAAATTCTAATGAGGTGGAACTCTCACAGTGCTTCTTGGATTGCAGTTTTGAAATACACAAATGCTGTGTGCTATTTAATGAGTTTACAAAGCAGTTTCACATATATAACCTGATTTCATCCTCAGAACTGTTTGATGTAGGGATGCTCTCCACTTCACAGATAAGAAAACTGAGGTTTGTAGACTGTGGCTATCTTCCTTTAACCAGGCGGCCGTGGGAAGACGCACTCCTGTGCACAGAGCGGACCATTGCTTAGGCAGTTGTTACTGTACTGTGATTCTGTCTGGAAGAAACTGTTTGCTCTTTTTGGATTTTGTTGATTGAGAATTTAACATAATTGTGGTCCTTACTCTTAATTAGCTCTGTATTATAAGTATTAACATTAATTGTTTTATTTTAGTTTCCACAAACCTGAAGACAATAAATCATCTTATGAAATAAAGAACATGGAAGTGAAAAATGAGGTATGATGTAGACTCATTTCTGCATTTCACTAGTGTTTGTTTAAGAACAGAAGCCTCCTGCTGAATAAATCTGCACACCCTAGGGATTAATGTGGTGACTGTTGGGGCTCACTGATTATTGTTGATACCCAGCCTTTTCCAGAAAAGGGCTTTCAATGCCTGTGTCTGTGTCAAACCACTTGGACTAGTGAGGGAGTCCCTTCTTTGCAGTCCCTGCACTCAGACCTTCTCTAGCCTCGTCAGCTATTTTGACCTTGATTCCAGCAAATAATAGCCACACTATCATTGAAATATGTTCTTGTATGTAACCCACTTATGTGTTTTTTTTCAATCCAGAGTGACTGTCCATTTGGAGTTACTAAAGAAATACCCATTTGTGCTGATAAAATAATGTTTTCTGATTTGAGAAGTCTACAACTTAGGAAAACCATGGAAATTAAGGTATTTGTTGTTTAATCTTTGTGGACAGAAATCCAAAGAACTATGGATTTTATTTTCTTGTTTTCTATTTTGAATTCATGGTAGCTACAAAATTTAATCTGATGAAATTGATAGATTGAAAGAACTATCTGCGACGCTTATTGTATCTTAGTAAAAGCTTTAAGAAATGCACATTTGCTTGTGTTCCAGTGAATTTTTTCTATCTTTGGAAGGGTACAGTTACTGAATTCAAAGACCCAAGTGACTTTTATGTGCAGTTATATTCTGCAGAAGTTTTAGAATACATGAACCAACTTTCTGCGAGCCTAAAGGAAATATATGCAAATACAGTGCATGAGGAGGATTATATTCCTGTTAAAGGGGAAGTTTGTGTTGCCAAGTACACTGTTGACCAGGTAACCTCTCTTGAAATGAATTATTTAATAAAATGTTTTAATTTACTTTGGTTGTATCAACTTGACACCAGAGCTTTTAATGATGCATTAGGTGGCTTAAAAGCGAGACTGGTCCGACTTCTGTTTTTCTTCCTCCGTCAGTCTTCCAGGCTCTGTTCGGTTACTTGCTCCCTGCGCTAGGCCGGTTCAGCTCTGTTTATGGGCTCCTCGGGTGCTGCTTCCAGGCTGATTGCTAGTCTTAGAGCTGGTGTTTATTTGTGTAGCTGAGGCACCAGGGTGTCATAGAGTCGACTGGGCTAGAATAGCTTGACAATATTTGTACATAGCACAGTGGCCTAATTAAACAATTTTGGGCAAGATTACTAGAAAATTATGTTAACTTGTTAATTGAGTGCCTTGAAATAGAACGGTTAGCCTTTCCTTTGCATGTTCTATAGAGTGAGAATTTTTCAACCTAAGATTGTGAAATGCTACTAGACACTTTTCCAAAGAGGACATACAGATGGCCAGTAGACATATGGACATATGTTCAATGTCACTATTCATCAGAGAGATGCAAATTAAAACTATAATAAGGTGTTACCTCATACCTGCCATACTGTTACCATCAATATATTAACAAACAAATGCTGGTGAGGATGTGGAGAAAAGGGAACCCTGGTATACTGCTGATAGGAATGAAGACTGGTGCAGCCATTATGGAAAATTGTATGGAGTTTCCTCAAAAAGTTAAATATGGAACTGCCATATGACCCAGCAATCCCACTTCTGGAAATATATCCTAAGAACCCCAAAACACCATTCAGAAAGAGTATATGCACCCCTATTTCATAGCAGCATTATTTACAACTTGAGGCCCAGTGCACTTGTGCATGGGTAGGGTCCCTAGGCCTGGCCGGTGATCAGGGCCGATCTGTGGGGCGACTGGCGGGGCAATTGCGGAGCCCCCGCTGGCACCTGCCTTGGCTGGCCTGGGGCTGCCTGTTCACCAGCCCCGCTGCCAGGTCCTGCGAGCTGGGGGAAGCTCCTGCATTGAGTGTCTGTCCCCTTGTGATCAGTGTGCATCATAGTGACCAGTCTTTCCACTGGTCATTCTGCCGTTCAGTCGATTTGCATATTAGGCTTTTATTATATAGGATAGGATAGCTAAGATCTGGAAGTAGCCCAGGTGCCCATCAGTAGATGAGTGCATAAAAAGCCGTGGCACATTTACACCATGGAATACTATATGGCTGTAAAAAAAAAGTTTCTATTCTTTATGATAGCCTGGATGGACCTCGAGATTTTTTATGCCAAGTGAAATAAGCCAACTAGGGAAAGACAAAATATCACATGATCTCACTTATATGTAGAATCTAATGAACAAAATAAACTGATGAACAAAATAGGTCCAGAGACATTGATGCATGAAACAGACTGACAGATCTCATAGGGGAAGGAGATGGAGGAGACAGAAAGAGGTTAACCAAAGAACATCCTATCTAATAAAAGAGTAATATGCAAATTGACCACTACTCCAAGACACAAGATGGCCACCCCCATGTGGTCAAAGATGGCTGCCCCCATGTGGACATAAGATGGCCACCACAAGATGGCCTGCAGGGGAGGGCACTTGTGGGCAATTAGGGGTGACCAGGCCAGCAGAGGAGGGCAGTTGGGGGTGACCAGGCCGGCAGATGAGGGCAGTTGGAGGAGACCAGGCCAGCAGAGGAGGGCAGTTGGGGGTGACCAGGCTGGCAGATGAGGGCAGTTGGGGGTGACCAGGCCAGCAAGGGAGGACAGTTGGGGAGGGACCCAGGCCTGCAGGGGAGGGCTGTTGGAGAGGACCAGGCCTGCAGGGGAGGGCAGTTGGGGGGAACCAGGCCAGCAGGGGAGGGCAGTTGTGAGCGATCAGGCAAGCAGGGAGGCAGTTATGGGTGACTGGACCGGCAGAGGAGGGCAGTTGGGGGAGACCAGGTCAGCAGGGGAGGGCAGTTTGGGAGGGACTAGGACTGCAGGGAGGGCAGTTGGGGGGGACCAGGCCTGTAGTGGAGGGCAGTTGAGGGGGGACCAGGCCTGCAGTGGAGGGTAGTTGGGGGGGGAACAGGCCTGCAGTGGAGGACAGTTGGGCGGGACCCAGGCCTGCAAGGGAGGGCAGTTGGGGGCAATTGGGCTGGCCAGGGAGCAGTTAAGGTGTCGATCAGGCTGGCAGGGGAGTGGTTAGGGGGTGATCAGGCTGGCAGGCAGAAGCGGTTAGGGGCAATCAGGCAGAAGCAGGTAAGCGGTTGGGAGCCAGCAGTCCTGGATTGTGAGAGGGATGTCCAACCGCCCATTTAGGCCTGATCCCACCAGGGGGTCCCTCAAGGAGTCCCAGATTGGAGAGTGTGAAGGCTGGGCTGAGGGACACCCCACCACCCTGTGCACGAATTTCATGCACCGGGCCTCTAGTTTATATATATAAAAGGCTGATATGCAAAGTGTCCCCTCTGGAGTTCGACTGGGAGACCAGGAGTTCGATTGCTTGCTATAACATGCACTGACCACCAGGGGACAGTGCGGAACTAAGGAAGGTCCCGCCTGGCAGCTGGCAGCCTGGGAAGGAAGGCCCCAGCTGGCAGCCGGAAGGCCCTGATCGGCCCTGATTGCTGGCCGGCCTAGGGACCCTACCTGTGCACGAATTCCATGCACCGGGCCTCTAGTATATGTATATAGGAATAGCCCATGGACACAGACAATAGTATGGGGAAGATCTGGGTGGGACCTGGGTGGAGGAGGGGGAAAGGAGGGGGAAAAATGGAGGACTTCTGTAATACTGTCAACAATACATTAAAAAAAAAATCATGAAATGCTTTTTTGAAGTAGAGTACCATTTTATTTCATTTTAGACCTGGAATAGAGTAATAATACGAGACGTTGATATGCTACAGAAGAAGGCACAAGTCTTATATATTGATTATGGAAATGAAGAAATAATTCCAGTAAACAGAATTCAGCAACTAAACAGAAACATTGACTTGTTTCCTCCTTGTGTGAGTCTCTTTTGCTTTCTAAATTCCTAATAGTGGCCCAAAGGAGCTGTTTTTAATGTTTTGATAGACACACTATTTGCTTGTTCTGTTCTGCCGTGAGTACCTGCTGGCACATCTTTTTCTACCCAGGTAAACATTCATTGGTTTTCTTGGCTAAGTACTATCTTGGGTGAAAAACTGTTAGCATTTTTAAGCATTTCTTATCAATCTGCTCTTTAAAAATAATCATTTTTATATTTATTACACTATTTGAAAGTGACTTGAATTGATATGTAACTGAGGGATAATTATCTTTTCCTCAACTTCTCAAGCTTCAAGTCCCAAAAGTTAAAGCACTGTGAATAGGGTACTCAGAGAAAAATAATTACACATAAAATTGTTTATATGGTTAGTACTCAAAGATTTTTGAAAAATTTTATGCATGAAAGCACATCTTTTTAAACCTTCACATAATTAACTAGAGAAAGTCATTTTCAAATACTGATTTTTTTTTTAGTAACTTGCACAAAATCTTTCAGGCCATAAAGTGCTTTGTGGCTGATGTTATCCCAGCAGAGGGGAATTGGAGCAATGATTGTATCAAAACTATTAAATCACTGTTAATGGAGCAGTTCTGCTCTGTAAAGATTATCAACATCTTGGAAGAGGAAGTGGTTACCTTTGCTGTGGATGTTATGCTACTAAGTTCAGGTAAGACCCGAATCTTTCTTTGTAAATGAGGTGTTTAATACGTTGTTTAGTCTCCACCTAATACTCAGAGAAGAAAGAAACACGAAGTGAGGCCAAGTACGCTCTGCTCTGGGGGCATTCAGACTGTGAGTGAAGACGTGGCCTTGGCCCTGCTCTTGCAGTTGGCTGTGTGTCAGAGACATGGCACGAATCCGTAGAACTGAGTGGATTAAAGGCTAAAGGTAGACGGTCTGGGGGTGACGATATTGTCCTTTCAATATAGCCATGATAATACCTACTTCTGAGTTCTCCTTTATTGAGAAATTCAGAAATTTCTCTTACGAATGCATTCATTTTTATCATTGTTGCTTTTTCTTTGAACAACCTCCACAAAACTGTATTTTGTTAGTATTGAGACTGTAAGTACATACTGCTCAGGTTGTAGAAATGAAAAAATCACTTTGGAATCCTGTTCTTTTTTTAAAAATATATTTTATTTATTTTTTACAGAGAGGAAGGGAGAAAAATAGAGAGCTAGAAACATCGATCAGCTGCCTCCTGCACACCCCCCATGGGGATGTGCCTGCAACCAAGGCACATGCCCGCAACCAAGGCACATGCCCCCGACAACCAAGGCACATGCCCCCAACCGGAATCGAACCTGGGACCCTTCAGTCCGCAGGCCGATACTCTATCCACTGAGCCAAACCGGTTTTGGCGGAATCCTGTTCTTTTATGAACAGGCTTTCTATCTGTTTGAAAAGTGACTTCCTGCACTGTGCTTACAATTGCCTCTCAGTTTCCACGGTGTTACGCCTCTACTTATAGAGGCTCAGCATCCGTTGGTAACTTGGTAGAAAATGCAGTTAATCCTGTTGTGAAATTAACTATAAAATCTATGTTTTGTTTCATTGGTATGTATGTTTCATATTATGATTTCAGATTTTGGATATTATTTCAGAGAACTTGAAGTGCTGGCTAAGCCTTGTTTCAGTCATACTTTGTGTCTGAGAAGAAGTCTTGTGTCTTGAATTCATTTTCCCCCATAAAAAGTGGTCTTTCTAAGCATGCCAGTAAGGTGGTACTACAATGTTAATCAGAATTTTGAAGTGAAATTTTCATTAAATTTTCTGTCAAGTGATGAATGGAATTTTGCCTCAATTTTTAAAGCTGAGCATTACTAAAACATACTTTGCACAAAGGAACTGAACTAGTAAGGAATTTGCCAATGTGTATTAATAGCTATAATCTCTAAATCATGTAATTGTGACTCATTTGTTTTCTATTTATGCTTTGCCTTAATATTTAGTATATAGCTCACTGTAGATCTGTTTTCTTAATCACTTAGGAAAACTCTTAGACGATGTGCTTGTAGAAATGGGATATGGCTTGTTACCTAAGGGACAAAATTTTAAGAAGCAAAGTGCGGTTCAAAGTGAGTATACACATTAATAGTGAACAGTATAGTGACTTCTACTAAACATAAAAGCACAAATGTCACAGTGTCAGGTTCATGGAAATGCTAGCCCTTCTATAAACTTTATACATGAAAGATGATAGTTTTTATTTAGTGATACATTATTTCTCATCTCAGTGTCCCCTGCCTAGTTTTCTTCCCTGTCTTTCAGATTAATCCTTGACATGATAATTATCAGAGATTACAAAGTACTAAATATCATAACACTTTGGGTTGAGGTATTTTAGCTAACATTTCCTTAGTTCAGTTTGCTTTTCTTCCTTATTTGGGTATTCCAGCAATAATAAACAGTGCTAAAACATTCTGTTCTAGTAGGATGGTGTTTCTCTTTACATTTTTACTTTTTGTTTACGTGTGTGTAGTTTTCATGTAGTCTACAAGAAGTTTTGCTATGCGCATTTTATTTTCTCATTGCCTAGTCTTATGTATTTCTTGTATTGTGCTTTTTACTGTACTTTTTCTTTACCAGTTCAGCCATGTACCACATAACAACAGGGCTATGTTCTGAGAAATGTGTCATTAGGTGATTTGGTCATTGTGCAAACATCATGCAGTATACTTACACAAGCCTAGGTGGTGTAGCCTGCTGCTGTAATAACATGTGCTCTAATGCAACTCAATAGTTTGTTTCCAGTAGCAGCACCATAAACTCATGAGTAATGCATTACGCTAGGTTACAACATAGCTAGGTGATAGGAATTTTTCAACTTCCTATTGTAATCTTACGTCGGGACCTCTGTTATATATGCGGTCTGTAGTTGACTGAAGTGTCGGTAAGAAGTATATGACCGTACTGTAGATGAAGACACACTTCCTGTCTCTGCTCATTCATCTAGAGGCGATCTCCAGATTAATGGTGCCATGATTAGATGCATCTTGTCACATAAACAAATTTAACTCATCCTTAAGTCGACCTTCTCCTTCACCTCCCATCTTTTGCTCTGATTGGTTGCCGAGTCTTTATTGATTCTTCTTCCTAAGTGTTCTTTGTATGTTTTTTTTCTTCCTTTTTCTATTACCACTTTTTTTTTAGTTTAGGAATTCTTAACATTCAAGATGATTTCAAAAACTTTTTAATTTTATCTTTTTGTTTCTGGTCTGTATTCTTACACTACTGCCTGTATGATATCCCTAAAACACAAATCTTGGTGTGATAACTCTGCCGAAAAGCTTTCAGTATTTCTTTGCCATCTAGAGGAGAAAAACCAAACACTTCCTGGTCTAATAGTAGTCATGGTTGAAACCAGAAGGGTTGGTGGTGTCTTAGGGATAGTGTGGAGTGAGGAAAAATAGGGAAGGGCCTACAACATAAGTGAGCAGCTATGCTGGGACGGTGGGAAGAGCATGGGAAAATGTTGCCAGAGCAGCAGGGGGATAACGGTTTCTAGGAGGCAGTTATCAGTCATAGCAGATGCTGCAGAGGTGTCAGGTGGAAGGACCAGGGACCCTTGGAGCAATGTCAGCTTTACTCTGGCACTGTGGAGGTGTGCAGAAGAGACACAGGAGATTACACAACAGTGCGAATGTGGAAGTGCAGGTTGCAGAGGGAGCACCTGGGAGAGGCACCTGGTCCAGACTTGGCAGGAAATTATCGGGCTGCTGGGGGGTTGGGGGTACTTTGAGGGGTGGGTCTGTGAACAGCATGTATTAAGGTCTAGAGGTATGGAAAGCATGATTGGGCCTGAAAAACTGAAAATTTTGATTAGTGAAACCAGAAAGACTTACTTTTCTGTTTTCTGATCAGGTGAGCCTGAAGATGTTGGGAAAATGACAGCTGAAAACAAAATTGTTGTAGACAGAAGAGACTTAATCCCAAAAGTGTTAACTTTGAATGTAGGTGATGAGTTCTGTGGTGTGGTTTCCCACATTCAGACTCCAGAAGACTTTTTTTGTCAAAAACTACAAAGTGGACGTAAGTCACCTTTCTCAATCTGGCTCTCAAGATAACATACATCAAAAGATTCAGCAGGCAAAAAATGAAGATAATGTGTAGAGTTGTATTTCTTTTGCTTAAGATGTGATTTATATTTACAGATAAGCTCGCTGAACTGCAGGCATCCCTTAATGAGTACTGTGGTCAAGTGTCTCCACGCTCAGATTTTTATCCAACCATTGGTGACATCTGCTGTGCTCAGTTCTCGGGTAAGGAAAGAGAGTGTTGTTGAATTTTTTACTTATAGTTAAGTAAATGCAGGTGAGATAGAATCTTCAGTTTGCACTGGATGGCTCTCTTTGAAATTTGAGTATTAAAGTACACCAAATATGTCCAGTTAAACTAAATCAAAGTGCGTAAAGGAAGAGGGCCGGGAATGTGGGAGTGGGGTGGGTAAAGGAGGTTTTGATTGTTTTATCAGCTCTGCAGTTTTGGGAGACTGGTGCAGATCGTTCTGTTTACATCAGAATGCCAATGTGGAACCTCCCAGGGTCATGAATTCTCCAGTTTTCTTTGGAAAAGCAAGAGGGCCTGGGAGTGCAGAGCTATAGCACAGCCTCTCTAGCTACACAGGTCTGGTCTTTGATAAGTGCATCTCATTATTCTTGGGTGAAGGGAGAGCCAGTGACCTCACAGAGCAGGAGGTCCAAGTAGGCCTCCAGGAAAATGATTGCTCGGTTGGTGGAGTCGGGTTGACTCATACTGCCAGGTATTCTAAAATTAGCCCTGCTTGATGCCTTAGCCAATGGCCCATGTATTGGTCAAGACCTTGTGGATCCACATGACCAACATGTTCTTTGTCCTAATGAGCTAACTGTCTGCTGGGGAGACAAGGCATGGAAGGACATAAGTCATGACAGCAAACTGCATGAGTAGTCTAGTAAGGTAAGGAAAAAGGTGATATTGAGGAGTCGAAGGCTTCTGTTAAGCAAAGATAGCAATATTGAATAAGCATTCATTGTTCAATAAAGTTTGATGTTAAAATTTACAAATGACAGTTTATAAATTTGGGAGGAAAAGTTTTTCTTTACGTCTACGTTGGAAAATCACTTGAGACTGAGTCTCCTTTTTGCAGAGGATGATCAGTGGTACCGTGCCTCCGTCTTGGCTTACGCCTCTGAAGACTCTGTGCTGGTCGGATATGTAGATTACGGAAACTTTGAAATCCTGAGTTTGAAAAGACTGTGCCCCATAACTCTGAAGTTGTTGGAATTGCCAATGCAAGCAATAAAGTGTGTGCTGGCAGGTATGAAATTTTTATGTTCCCCATATTTTTAAAGATTGAAATTTCAAGTAGGAGTATTAGAATTGATAAGATAAAGGAACTACTTTATTTTACTACTGATAAGATAAAGGAACATGTTTAGACTTAACTTAGTGGGAAAATAATCCTTAATAGAACACTTAGAAACACTATCTGTAATAAAACAAAACTTAATGTACCTGTGGTTATGAAATTGAGTGTTCTTTGCTATTTATGGAGCCTGCATTATTAATATCATAGAAGTGTATTAACTACATGAAGTAGGGAGAAACCCACTTGTAAAAGCAATAAGAACATTACAGGTATGTGCTTAGAAATTGCTATATATGTAATCTGTCCCAGAGGGCTTCTTTTCATGTCAACAATTGGCTTTTACACCTTCATGTGTATGTACCCTAATTTAACTAGTAATCCATTATAAGAATGCTACTTAACTATATTTTACAACCTGTCCGAGATCATTTACTTAAGATGGGTTGCAAGGTGTAGGTATATTGCTAACAGGTCCTTAGGAGGTGTTGGTGGGTATGCTTCTTTTCCTGTTTGTGGTGGTTCTCCAGAAGGCGTTAAACTAGTGTACCCATCTGTCTGATATGCAGAGGTAGTCAGTGCCTTCATATATGGGTGCACCAAATAGCTATTTCTGTGTTAGTTCATCATGGCCAATTTTGGTGAGCTAAATTCATTACCAGTGAGGCTATTTTTTTGTATGTTACATGGCTCTTATATTTTATTAGAGGCCCGGTGCACAAATTTGTGCACAGGTGGGGTCCCTTGGGGTGGCCTGCGGGGATTAGGCCCAAACCAGCAGTCCAACACTGCCTGGTGCTCCTGCTCATCCCAGCCCCGTTGTGCCCAGTCAGTCCCCATTGGGAGAGGCTTGTGCTGCCGCAGCGATGCTCGCCAGCCGTGAGCCCTGTGTCTGGCTCCTGTCCCAAGGGGGGTCCAGGTGGGGGTCTGGGACAAGATTGGCCCTCCGAGCAGCTGGTGGGATGCCCTTGCTGGCCCGGGATCCGGATCCGTCCCGCTGACATTTGCGCTGGTTGTCAGGAGCCACCTGGTGGCCGCTTTTATATAGTTTCTTCCTTGCTGAGCATCTAGGGAGGGGAAGTGGCTGCAGTGCCCGAGGCCAACTTCCAGGACACCGGTGGTGGCACTGTCAGGAACGTGCTGGCAGCACAGGTCCATTGGTGCCTGGCCTGTTCCCTGGAGATTGGACCTGCAGGACTACTGAGGGAGGGAGTGGCTGACACCTGGCTGGTGGGCCACCGGGACCTGACAGTGAGCTGTGGGAGCGCACTGACCACCAGGAGTCAGCTCCTGCATTGAGCATCTGCCCCCTGGTGGTCAGTGCATGTCATAGCAACCGGTTGACTGGTCATTCGGTTGCTTAGGCTTTTATATATATAAATGAACTTAGCATTATCTTGGGGTTGCCACAAATGCTTCATATCATGTAAGGGACCAGTGTTTCTTCCTGGATTGCTTATACTTTTGTTTATGATTTCATAGCAACCTTATCAAGACATAATTTACATATACCACAAAATCCACTGTCTTAGGTATACAACTCAGTGATTTTTAGTAAATTTATCAAGTTGTATAATTGTCACTGTAACCCTGCTTCAAAACATTTCCATCACCCAAATAAGATCTCTTGTGCCTGTTTACAGATAGTCCTCGGGTTACGTCAGACTAGACATACGTCGTTTCGTGGTTATGTCGCCATCTCCCATTTATTTATTAAAAAAAAAAAAAGTTCTGTCATTTCGACATATGTACATATGTGCTTTATGTTTTTTATTATTTATTTACCACAAGTAAAGGTCAGGAATTGTTATCTTCCTTTTAAATTTTTTTACTGTTTCACTTCATTACTGCTGTGTATGTGCTCCATGTGAGTGACGTAGGTGCTTATGTGGGTGGATTCCGACTTACGGCGAAAATCGCGTTACGTGGTGCCGTAGGAACGGATCTCTGATGTAACCCGAGGACCTACTGTATAGTTAATCCTTGCTCCCCAGGCAACCAGGAATCTGCTTTCTGTCTTTACAGATTTGCTTTTCTGGACATTTCATATCAGTGGAATTATGTGGGGTTTTTTTTTTACATAGAACTGTAGAAGGTTTTTACAGGCTTTTTCTTTGTAATTTTGCCTTCGTTTTCATGTTTAGAGAATCTTTCTGCTTAGATGGAACTTTTTGGTTCCAGTGTTTGTCACCGATTACTTAAGTTTACCTTTGTGGAAATTTGAAGCTGAATTTCTAAGTGCTTGCTGTAAGAAATATTTTAACATCCTTTAAAAAAATTCTTTGTTAGGGGTAAAGCCATCATTAGGAATTTGGACTCCAGAAGCTATATGTCTAATGAAAAAAACTGTACAGAACACAATGATCACGGTGAAAGTGGTGGACAAGTTGGAGAACAGTTCCGTGGTGGAGCTTATAGATAAATCCATGACACCTCCTATCAGTGTTACTGAAGTTCTCACAGATGCAGGCTTTACTGTCCGGGAAAAGGGGATAGTGAAAGAGAAGCTCAGTGACATGAAAGAAGCCAGTGGTAAGTAAAATGTCAATCAGACAATGTTCAGGCTGGAGTTCAGAAGGTTTTGTGAATATGTAGGTTTTCATATGTTCAAAAAGAATTATGTTACCCGGCTGGTGTGGATCAGTGGTAGAGCGTGTAACCATGAACTAAGACGTCACCAGTTTGATTCCTGGTCAGGGCACATACCTGGGTTGTAGGCTCGATCCCCAGTAGGGGTTGTGCAGGGAGGCAGCCAATTGTTGTTTCTCATCGATGTTTCTATCTCTCTATCCCTCTTCCTTTCTCTCTAAAATCAATACAGTAAAATACTAAAGAATTATGTTGAGTACTTGTTGTCTTTTTAAATCAAGCATTGGTTTAAATACATGTAAGAGTTGTTTGGGAACTGAATATTTGTTGAAAGTTTTATGAGTCACTGGCCACTGAAGGTCAGTCAGAAATGTGAATGAATTTGAAATGTGAAATGTACTGAGGGTAGTAATGGTTGATTGTAATACTCAACTTTCCTATGAATTCACTAAGAGAATCATTGAAAATTCAGTTCTTCCAAAGTAGATTTCTCAGACCATTTGGTTTTACAAAATGTTCATTTATTTTCACAGCTCCCTTGGGTGTAGAAGCAAAACTAAATCCATTGGCATGGACATGGGTTGCCCTTACTGTTGACCAAACAGTAGATGTTGTGGTCTGTTTGATACATAGTCCTGGAGAATTTTATTGTCACATGCTTAAAGAGGATGGTAAGTTGACTCATATTTTTTCACAGATACATTGGTGTAGATAATAACTCAAGATGAGTTTACTGAGTGATAAAAATACTCTTTCCAAGAAGGGCCAAGTGGGCATTTGTACCTCCAAGAAAGATGTGGTTAAACTTAGTTGTTGCCTTTTTTTTTCCAGTTTAAGCCCTTGTTTCTATTTCCAACATCTCTCCTTATATTTAAACCAGTTTAGATTTCACAAAATGTCTCCTAGATTCAGTTTTGAAATTTAAATTTAATTGTTGGTTTCATTGAAAAACAATATATATATATATAAGTGCACAAATAAGAGTGTGACATAAATTACCCCAAAGTCAAAACACTTGTATAACCAACATCTAGGCCAAGTAATAAAGTATTGCCAGTGACCCAGAAGTTTCCTTCATGTCTTCCTATCACTATCCCTTCTCTCTTTCAACAGCAAATACTAGCCTGCCTTCTACTAGCATAGGTTGGTTTTTTTCTGGCTTTGAACTTCATATAAATGGAACAATACAATATGCACTCTTTAGTGCTGGTTTTCTTTACATTGTTTTTTAAAGCTGGCCATCATTTTTACATGTAACTGTGGCTTGTTGTTTTGTTGCTGCATAGTGTTCTGCTGTATGAATATACTGCAGTTTATTATTTCTACTGTTGGATGTTGGGCTGTTTCTAGTTTTGAGCTATAAATAATGTTGATATGAATATTCTCAAATTTAGTGCACATGTGCATGTGTTTCCATTGGTTATATTCCTAGGAATGAACTTACTAGCTACACTGAGTGGCCAGATTATTATGATCTCTAAACGCATAATAATCTGGCCACTCAGTGTATATCCTATATAATAAAAGGCTAATATGCAAATTGTCCTCTCGACCAGGAGTTCAATCAACAGGCAGGCTGGCCAGCCGCCCATGTCCCTACCCCTGGCCAGGCTGGCCGGACCCCACCCATGCACGAATTCATGCACCGGGCCTCTAACATATATATATATATGTGTACACACACACACACACACACACACACACACACACACTGAGTGGCCAGATTATTATGCGTTCAGAGATCATAATAATCTAGCCACTCAGTGTATATCTTAAAGCAGCAGTCGCCAACCTTTCGGACCTCACGGACCACCAGTGGTCCATGGACCACCGGTTGGTGACGCTGTCTTAAAGGGTATGTATATTTTCAGCTTGGGTCAATGAAGGCTGAAAGTGAACATGACAGTTGTCAATTTAAGTGTTCTAGCTCAGCAGTTGCCAAAAGTTACAAGAGTATTTAGCGGAGCCCTGGCCAGGTAGCTCAGTTGGTTAGAGCATTGAACCAATGAATGCATAAATAAGTGGAACAACAAAATCAGTGTTTTTCTCTCTCCCTCCCTCTCTCCCTTTCTCTCTCTAAAATCATTTTTTTAAAATATCTAGTGGAAAGTAAGTTTTCTGTTTCCTCTTCTGAATTTTTTGTTGTTGTTAATCCGGGCCCGAGGATATTTTTCCATTGATTTTTAGGGAGAGTGGAGAGAGAAGGAAAGACTGAGAGAAACATCGATGTGAGAGAAGCACACCTACCTATTGGTTGCCTCCTGCACGAGCTCCTGGGCCAGGAGGTGCCTGCCTTTGACCGGAATCAAACCCGGGACCCTTTGGTCCGGAGGCCGACACCCTGTCTACTGAGCCAAACTGGCTAGGGCTCAATTTTCTAAATACCTTTTCAGAAGTACATACTCTATACATTTGCTTATATAAGTGTACATATTTCTTTTATGTAGGCATAAATGATAAAGTACTGTCTGTATATTATTTTTGCAGTTTGCTTTCTTCTCTCATTCTATCTTGGATATCAGTTCACATAGTGTTTTCTCTCTTCTTTTTCTAATACACTTTCTATTGTGGAACAATTGAGATTTACAGAAAAGCTGCAAAGATGGTACAGAGAGTTCCCGAGCACCCCTCGCTGAGCTTCCTTTGTAGTGAACATCTTGCTGCTGTATACTGATGACAATGCCCTAGTCTTGTCACTGTGTTCAGTGAATCATTGGCGTAGGGTTTACTGGGAAGATTAACTAAATAATGACTTAAAATTTGCCCAGTTTTTATTTATTTATTTTTAAATATATATATATATATATATATATATATATATATATATATATACACATAATATATATATATATATATTTATTGATTTCAGAGAGGAAGAGAGAGGGAGAGAGAGATAGAAACATCAATGATGAGAGAGAATCATTGATAGGCAAATTTGCCCAGTTTTTAATGAAAAGGGAAAAGCATTTGGTGTACTTAATAGTTGTTTGGGGATATACCTGAGATTGTATGATTTAAACATTTTTTAGCTTTAAAGAAAAATCTATATTCTGCATTTTAAAAAAGTATTAAATGCTGCATGTGTATTATATTTTCAGCTTTAAAGAAACTCAATGATTTGAACAAATCACTAGCAGAACTTTGCCAGCAGAAGTTGTCTAATGACTTTAAGGCAGAAATAGGGCAACCTTGTTGTGCTTTTTTTTCAGGTAAGTTGCAGTTGGTGCAATCTTGACTTTACCAGAACCTTTTGTTTCTTGACATTCAATCCCTTTTTTTTTAATTTAAATTTTTATTGAATGTATTGGGGTGACATTGCTTAATAAAACTATATGGGTTTCATCAACCCTTATTTTTAATGTCTATTTTCTTTCTGATGTTTAAGCAAATATTTTTCACACTTGACATTAAGTGAATGCTTAAGATGTTTTTTCTTCTCTCTTTGATCAGGAACTTCCAAATGATAGTTTCATACTTAAACTTGGTTAAATGCTTTTCTTTCCAAAATTTCTGATAATACTAAAATAAATTAGATAATTGAAAACCTGTCCACTGTAGATTTATTGTTTTTTCTGGTCACCCTGTGCTTATTTATTTTGAAGATAAATTTAATGAGATGTCTTAATTTCATTGCAAGACTTTTTCTATTTACTTTTTATATTGCTTTACCAATAACAATTAAAATAATCTGTCAGTAGTAGTGAGAGTATTTTAAGTCTTCCAGATTGACAGACATGCTTACATTTACCTTTACATTCTGATAATTTAAGGATAGGTGATGAATGAAATCTTTATATCAGATGGAAAAGTGTGGTGCTGTAAAAATTTTGGAGGTATTCTAAAAATTGATTTTGGGTATTCTTGTAGAGATTTGTGAATGAAAGCTAAAGGCATCATCTGTGGAAGAGAGCAGGTTTATTAGCTGCTAGACAAATGATGTCTTTTTCAAGATACAACTTCCATGTTATAAACTTTGTGTTAAACCTAGGTGATGGCCGTTGGTATCGTGCTTTAGTCAAGGAAATTGTACCAAATGGAAACATTAAAGTACATTTTGTGGATTATGGAAACATTGAAGAAGTTACTGCAGATGAACTCCAAATGATCCCCTCTGAATTTTTAACGCTTCCATTTCAAGGGATACAGTGTTGGTTAGTAGGTATGATGTAGAATAAGAAATTTACTGTCTCCTAATACTTAGAGTGCATAAACATCTAAGTATTAATATCTATAATTTTAATATTTTGTGTAAGTTAGAAGATCTTTATAATATAAAATTTCAAAATGTATTTTTAAAGATACTGGCCAGACTGCCTATCGATGTCAGAGTAGGGAAGCAGCTGCTTTTCTGTACTGTGATGGGTGGGAAAATGGATAGCTTCTCATGAACGTATTTTAATTCTTGCTTCCAATAATTTATCCCAAAGAACTAATCCTGGAATTTTACAAAGTTCACCTACAAGGAAACCCATTCTACTGCTGTTAATAAAAGCAAATCAACCTAAATAATAAGAGAAGATGGGTTAAATGATGCTCCATACAATGGGTAATGGTAGTGTCTGGTTCATGGGGTTGTTGTGAGGATTAAATGAATGTTCAGAACAGGGTCTCGCACTCAGAAGGTCCTATTTTACTGTTTGTTATTACATAGTCATTAAAAGGAGGTTAAATGTGTGTCATTGATATAAGAATTGTTCATGATTTAAGTGAAGAAAGCAGTTATAAGGAGATGCAGCATAGCATTGTAACTAGGAGGACTCTGGGACCAGCTCTACTCCCTCCCAGTCATGAGACCTCAACCAAACTGTTTAAACTCTGTGCTCTCATTTCCTCCCCTGCACAGAAACAGTACCTTCCTCAAAGAGATTCTATATAATAAAGAGCTAATATGCAAATGGTCCTCCTGCCCTCGAGCTGGGGCTGGGGGACCTGAGGCTGCACCCCTCCCCCAGTCTTAGCAGGGCTTGACTGGGTACCTGAGGCTGCACCCCCAGCCCGGCACCGGGCCTGGGGACCTGAGGCTGTGCCTTCCCCTCACACCCCTTGCGGGGCTTGATGGGGGTGGGGCCAGCCGGGTCTGGGTCTCGTGCGATTTTGAGGCACGGGTGGGTGGGGCCTTGACCCTGGGTCCCGCGGTGTGCCCCAGACTCACAGGAGGGAGATTTTCATATACATTTTACTAATTTTCTCTCACCTCTGACACTTCTATTATAGAGAAAGGGCAAATAGCAATATTAAAATATTTATTCTAGTTAATTATCTTTTAATGTGCATGGATTTCATGCACCAGGCCACTAGTAAAAGTATAAAAAGCACTTTACAGTGCCTGGGCACTGTTATACCCATAGTAGTTATTATTGTTATAAATATTTATTTAAAAATAAATATGAGTATATATGTTCATGTGTGTATTTCCCTTAAAACTGTGGAAGGTTGGATACCAAAATGCTAACAGTGGTCTGTCTGGAAGCATAGATGCTTTTCATTTGTTCTTTTGCTTACCTGTTTTCTTTCTACTTATTCTACACTAAGTATGTTTCAGGTTATTATTTTTAATTACCACATTTTATGTTAGTGTTTCTTAATATGTGGCCCCTGAACCAGATGCAGCAACATGAGAACTTAAAAATGCAGATTCTCATTCCCCACTCAAGACCTGCAACTAAATTGGAAACTCTTGGGTGGGGTCCCTAAATCTGTCTTAACAAGCCCTCTAGGTTATCCAGATGCACATGGAAGTTTGAGAGTCACTGTTAAAAATAGGGTATAAGCCAAAATTAGCTAAGAAAAAGAATTTTTTGCTAAGTAGTTTAAAATGACATTTTGAAATTACTGGAAAACTGTTCACAAAGGTGAATTATGTGGTTGACATATTTTTTTTAACAGTATAATTGGTCACTCATCATTGTTTGTAACAGAACATAAAAATGGCTTCTAAAAGAAATAATAGCCCTAGCTGGTTTGGCTCAGTGGATAGAGCGTCGGCCTGAGGACTGAAGGGTCCCAGGTTCAATTCTGGTCAAGGGCATATGCCTGGGTTGTGGGCTTGATCCCCAGTGTGGGGTGTGCCAGAGGCAGCCGATCAATGATTCTCTCTCATCATGGATGTTTCTAGCTCTCTTTCCCTCTTCCTTCCTCTCTGAAATCAATAAAAAAAATTTTTTAAAAAGTTAATAAATAATAATTCTATTTTTGCCTATTGGGAAATGCCAGGTAAAGACACATTAGTAGGAAAGTAAGGAAAGATCCTGAGCGGTAAATTTGCAAATGCATTATTGGTAAGTCAGACATACAGGGTGTGTAGGGTGTGTAGATACAGAATTGAGTATTGGAAAAAGATATTCAACATTGCTGACCTGAAGCAAAAATACAGCATGGCATATACTAGTAAGCCTAACCAATGGACAAAGACACCAGGGCTGTGAGGGCATGAGTGGGGGCTGAGGGAGCAATGGGGGATAAGGACACATATGTAATACCTTAATCAATAAAGAAAAAAATACAGCGTGGGCACAGAATTCTTTTTAATGCTGTTGTGTATGTATTTGCCAGATATACAGCCTAGAAACAAACACTGGACTAAGGAAGCCATAGCAAAATTTCAGATGTGCGTTGCAGGGATAAAACTACAAGCCCGAGTGGTTGAAATCTCTGAAAATGGAGTGGGACTTGAGCTCACCGATCTCTCCACTTGTTATCCCAGAATAATTAGTGATATTCTCATTGAGGAACATCTGGTTGTAAAAGCCAGTTCACCACAAAAAGACTGTGCAACAAACAGACCTGTCAATAAACATGATCTTCAGATTGAAACCCCAGGGCATCAAGGTAACATTTTTAAGCCATTTATTTGTTATTTAAATTTGTGTTATCCTTTGTTTTCATAGGCTATGAAAATTTTTCTATTCTGAAGGATACAATTTTCCTGTAGAAATATGCTTTGTGGAGATAGATTAATATAGATTTATAATAGGCTATCTATAATAATAAAATAATAATATGCTAATAATAATATGCTAATCCTTCTGGACCAAGCCGGGGCTGCAAGGGAAGCTGTGCAGGCAGCCAGGGAAAGGAAGGCCTACTCTGATGAATTTCATGCATCGGGCCTCTAGTTGAAGTTATTTTAATATTAATTTATTGAAACATGATCGTTTTATTCAGCAAACACTGTATTCATTTTTAATGTAGTTACTTATTAGGTAAACTTGCATCATACAGTTGTGTATCCCTTAATGTTTGAAGACATTTTAAGAATGATACTAAATATACTACAGAAGTGGAAATATATTACAGAAACAAAATACTATAGGAGTGCAGTGGTTCAAGGGTTCTCATTACAGATTGGATTTTTTATTTTTTTTTGTAACACCCACAAAATCCCTCAAATTGAATAGATTGTTTTGTGAAAATACAGTTATTTATTTTGGGAATTTGAGAATGTTGATGAAAAAAACTGAGTGAATAAAGACATTACTGGGAAAGAATACTGAATTGGACCTGTTTCATGGAGACTTGTTTGGTATGTTTTCAGCTGTCTCTTTAGCTCAGCAGTGGAGGACAATAGAATTGCCAGTTGATAAAACTGTACAAGCCAGCATATTAGAAATCATAAACCCAAACCTATTTTATGCTCTGCCAAATGACATGCCAGGTAAGAAATTAAAATTTGAGACCCATTTATGCTAACCTTTTTAACTGTAACATGAAAGTGCTTATCTGAACTCATTAGGAAATGGGGAGAAGGAGGAGGGTAACGATTTTGTCTCACTCAAGGTTTTAAGGAAGAATTGATCTTATTAGCACTTCATGCAGATTTACGAATAAAAACACAAGTGTGAACATAAATAGAATGCCCTGCAGTCAGCACCTGTTCAACCTAGGCTTGATAATCTACAGTTTTTTTATAACGAAACAATGTCTTGATTACTGTATAACTTCTTGTTTAAATGCATTGTGTTTACCAAGTTAATGTTCAACAGCCATCTAAGAGAATTTTTTTTACTCCTCACCCGAGGATATTTTTTCCATTGATTGTTTTAGAGTGGAAGAGAGGGAGAGGTGAGGAGGTGGGGCTGGAGGGGAGGGGGGGAAGAGAGAGAGAGAGAGAGAGAGAGAGAGAGAGAGAGAGAGAGAGAGAGAGAGAGAGGAAGCTAGAGAGAGAGAGAGGAAGGAAGAGAGAGAAACAGAAACATGGATATGAGAGAGACAATCGATTGGTTGCCTCCTGCTTGTGTCCCAACTGGGGCCCAGGATTAAACCTGCAACCCAGGTAATCAAACCCGTGACCCTTTGGTCAGTAGGCTGACATTCTAACCAATGAACCACACCTGCCAGGGCCATTTAAGAATTTGAAACAAAATGTTTTTATATTCAAAGAGTACTTTGTATTCTGTCTGTAATCATAGTGTTACTATATCTTTAGAAACTTAGAGAGCGGTTTAAACTGGACCTAATTGTGAAGAAGAGTAGCGTATAAGTATTTTTAATTTTCCTTTTTTGTTTCATGGAAGTTTACAATTAAGGCTTCTTATCAGAGTTGTTTGATGTATCCTTGTAGTGTAGAAGGTGAGTTAGTGCAAGTTGGGTGGTGGCTATTCAAAATAGTTTGCAGGTATTTAAAGGCTGAAGAAAATAAACCTTTGTTTCAAATTGTCAGACCTAGAATTGTGATACCAATAACTACTTAAATTTATCTCTAATATTACAAATAATTATCTTTAATCTGTAGAGTAGAAAGCAAGGGTTTAAGATTATTCAATCCTGATAACATATATTAGTAGTATGACAAATTGGAAGTATTTCTTTTATTAACTGGAGGCATACCTCAGAGATAATGCAGTTCAACTCCAGACCACTGCAATAAAGCGAATAGAGCCCTAAAGCAAGTCGCACTAATTTTGCTTCCCAATGCACCTAAAAATATTGTTTATACTATACTGTAGTCTATTAAGTATTCAATAGCTTTATTTCTAAAAAGATAATGTATAGATCTTAATTGAAAAATACTTTATTGCTAAAAAAAATGCTGTCATCTGAGCCTTTAACAAGTTGTAAGCTTTTTGCTGGTGGAGGGTCTTACCTTCAGTTTGTAAGAAACACAATATCTGAAGCACTATAGAACCAGGTATGCCTGTATAACACACTCACTGCATAGCACACCAAACAATTGTAAAAACACAGCTGAATAGTTTTTCATAAGTGTGAACACCCTAGTATAGCAACCCCAAGCAAGACATTAGTCTCCACAGGCTTCCTTCTTGCCCGCTCCCAGTATTGCATCCCTTCGGCACAAGAAGACCAATAGGGTTTTATTTATTTTTAAAAAATAAGTGTATATTTTAATACACACAGAGGGGTTTTTTGTGATTAGATTTAACATTGTTTTGCATACTATAATAATAGTATTGAAAATTTTTTCACAAAATATTTTTTTAATGTATTTTAGAAGATCAGGAAAAACTGTACATATTGACAACTGAATTGTTAGTATATTGCAATGCTCAGACGAGGCGATCATCCTATAGACCAAGAGCTGGAGATGCGTGCTGCGCCCAATACACAAGTAAGATTCTTCTAGAGACAGTACTTTTCTGTTCTCTTTCACATGAGATGATATGGATCTTGTTATTTAAGATGCACATTCAATTTGGTTTGATAGAGAAATTAAAGAAAAGGTCATGGGTTCAATTCAAATATTGGGGTTGTTCAGCTTTTCTGTTCCATAACCACAGTTATACTTAGGCAAGGGTGTATCTGTCAGTACTTCTAGATAACCAGCTCTAGATAATAATACTCTGTATGGTGGATCAGTAGGTGTCTATCAGTTAAACAGTACATTAGACATGTATTGTATATCAGAAAAGTTAAAACAGGGAATCATTTGGGGGTCTGGAATAGATTAATTCAATTTACATTATTTCTAATGGGGGAAAAATGATTTGGTTTTCCAACAAATAGCTTCTCGAATAGCCTTCTGGAATGAATTAGGTTTGAGAAACTGTAAGTGATAATTTTTGGTTAGGTTAAGTATTCTTTTTTGTTTTTTAAATATATTTTATTGATTTTTTTTACAGAGAGGAAAGGAGAGGGATAGAGTGAGAAACATTGATCAGCTGCCTCCTGCACACCCCCTAATGGGGATGTGCCCGCAACCAAGGTACATGCCCTTGACCAGAATCGAACCTGGAACCCTTGAGTCCGCAGGCTGACGCTCTATCCACTGAGCCAAACCAGTTAGGGCTAGGTTAAGTATTCTTTATTACTCTAGTAGTGTTGTATAAACACTATTCATGACTAGCCATGTGGTGTACTCTAATCAGATTTCTATTTTGTAGTGTTGTTTGTTGTTACTAGTGTTCTGTATATTTTCACTAATTACCTCCAGTTCTCTGCATTAGTGTAAATTCAGTGAACACTTAATGTACTTTTATCAACTTTTATTGTATTCGAGGCGTCTTTAACCTTCTGAACTACTCCTTTCTAGACGGCTTTCCCTCCAGACCTGAGCCATCATCCTGGAATTTTCCCTTCACCATCATGCTGGGAGTTGTTTCAACACCACCCACCTTGGTTTCTTGGACTTCTCCCCCACCCCACCTTGTTGGCTAGATCTCCCCCTCGGTCATCGGGATCCCTTGTTTTTGGAATCTCTTACTTTTGATTTACTCTAATATTTGGGTATATTCCATCCTCCAGAAGCTGATAAAAGGTACATGTAAGATGAATTTTTGGTTATCTCTCATGTTTGAAAAATTCCATTATGTTTTCAGGTGATGATCTCTGGTACCGCGCTATTGTTCTGGGGGCGTCAGAGGCCGAGGTAAAAGTGATCTATGCGGACTATGGAAACGTGGAAACTCTGCCTCTTTGCAGAGTGCTGCCAATCTCTGCCAGCCACCTGGAACTTCCTTTCCAAATTATTAAATGTTCGTTCGAAGGTAGACAAGTCTCTTTCCAATTTGGGTGTCTCTGGGTTGTTGCTTTTTCCTATTAGTTCTATAGCTCTACTAGTAAGTCTGAATCAAATGGGTATTTCAAGTAACTGCCAAGATTTCTAAATATCAAGCAGAGTTTACAAAGAAATCTATCTTTTATTTTTTCTTTCATTCTCACAAAAACTATATTGAGTTGGTCCATCTTTGTTTTACAGATGGCTTCATAGTGTCCAGGTTCAGAGGTGGTTTTGCTCCAGGTTGCAAAACTAGGAAGTCGCAGGGCCAGGATGATTGGGGGTCGCCTGACCGCTCTTGTCGAAGGTCTTCCTGTTGTGTCACCGCTCTGTCTTTAGAGACATTCAGATGACACTACCCATAGTATTATCTGCATATTTTCAGCTCTTCTCTTGGACTTCGTATAAAGTGTGCTGAAGTGTTACAGTAGATTTTTACTTCCGATTTCTTTACCTGGAGGTCCCCACAGATAAGAACACACTGATTGCCTCAGAGTCTACTTTGGTTTTGACTCAGAGAGTTGGGAAACTATTCCTGTTTTCTTCTCCCACAATATATATATCCTCAGAGGCAACCATTTGCCGGTTTGGGCCCTCCAGACCTAGATTACTGCTTGACACAACAGGGATCAATGAGTACTTAAGTTTTATTTTTTTAATGCAGCAAATAGCAGTAGTACATCAAAGCATACATAAACCTAGCTAAAAATCAGTGAGCCTTTTTCTTATTATCCTTAGATAATTTATCTAAATACTACCTTTTTAAAGGGACTTGAAGATTAACTCCAATATGTAATTTTTTCCCAGGACTAATGGAATTGAATGGAAGCTGTTCTCAACTAGTAATAGAGCTACTAAAAAACTTCATGTTGAATCAGAATGTAATGCTGTCTGTCAAAGGAATCACTAAGAATGTTCATACCGTGTCGGTTGAGAAAAGCTCTGAGAACGGTGCTGTCAGTCTAACTGATAAGCTGGTGATGTATGGTCTGGCAAGAAACATCACATCTAAACAGCAAAATGCTCTAAATAAAGGTATTTTTTCCAAGTGTAATAACAAATGTAAGTGTAATTAAGAATTGCTGTCAATTTAGTTGAACTCATCTTTCCGTACTCCCCGTGGCCACATTCCCCTCCTCCTCTGTGAGCCTAGTGGTAGGGCTCCAGGTCGTGACGCCACCTCGAGGACCCCCCTGGATGGAAGCAGACCGCCCAGTCCAGACTGTCCTTAGATCAGGCTCAGCAGCATGGAATTGATGCCAAGAACGTTAGAAATGTCAAAACAATGCAAAACAATGTTTAATCACAGAAAAACAACAACAACAACAAAAACACACCCCTCTGTGTGTATTAAGATATATATTTATTTTTAAAAAATAAATAAAACCCTATTGGTCATCTTGTGCCTAAGGGCTGCAATACTGGGAGGGGGCATTCAAAGTTACTTCCAGTTTATTTTTGATCCTTGTGAAAGTGAAAAACACCCACGTTTTTTAGATTGGATCTTATGATATTTCATAAGATGATGATTTGGCAGGCCTGCCCTCAGCCAAAAAGAGATATCCCATATATGAGAGGCAGAAGACCTAAAACCTTGGAGACGTGGGCATTAATTTGGTAAAGTCCCTGGACACAATTGAGATAGCGTGGAAGCCCAAACAAAAAATTTATTGATCAGCCCTAGCCAGTTTGGCTCAGTGGATAGAGCATAGACCTGCGGACTGAAGGGTCCCAGGTTTGATTCTGACCAAGGGCGCATGCCCGGGTTTCGGGCTCGATCCCCAGTCAGGGGCATGCGGGAGACAGCCGATCAATGATTCTCTCTCATCATTGATGTTTCTCTCTCTACCTCTTCCTTCCTCTCTGAAATCAATAAAGAAATATTTTTTTTAAAAGTTAATTGATCAAGTCTTCTGTGGTTGGAACCCATGGCTGGGGAGGGGCAGATCTGCATATGTTCAGACTTGAGGATTTTTGTTATTTATATTGCATGTATGTGACCTAATGACTTTCTGCATTTGCTTTTAGAAAAGATGAACAGGATGAATTGCTGCTGCTCAGAATTACAGAAACAAGTGGGTAAAGTTTTCTTTAAGTGAAATTACCCTTTTAACATTTTGAGAAATTAAACGCTACTGTTTTTTTCACCCATAGGTTGAAAAACATGAACAGATTCTTCTCTTCCTCTTAAACAATCCAACCAATCAAAATAAATTTATTGAAATGAAAAAGTTGTTAAGAAGTTAAGTAAGTAAAATTTGCTGTTTTTGCCACCTCTGTAACCAGCAGTCGGACACCTGCAGTCCTGTTCTCAGGGCAGAGCTGCTGGAGTGAAAGCTCTCTGCGAGGCTGTACTTTATTTTGTGAGCTAATGATCCGAGGCCTGGTTGTAATGTTTTGGCTGTTTTCCTAAGTTTTATTGGGTAATCTTCCTTTGACACTGCCAGTGGAACTGAGCCCCAGGGGTATGTGTTCAGGTTGCAGCAAACTTTCCTACTGTTGTTTGATTTTTGGGAGTGCTCATGTTGATATGTGGAGGGACTTGTAATAATTGCTGTGATGTAAAGCATAGCCCGAAATGCTTTGTTTCTAGATGTGAGATAAGCTCTCACTTGTGTGCATTGCTATAACAGTGTTTAGCCTTTTTTTTTTTTTAAGTTTTTACTGATTTTTAGAGATAGAAAAAGGGAGAGGGATAGAGAGATGCAAACATTGATGAGAGAGAAATATCATTGATCTGCTGCCTCCTGTACATTCCCCACAGGGGATTGAGCCCTCACCCAGGCATATGTTTTGACCAGGAATCAAACCGGTGACTTCTTGGTTCCTAGGTCGATGCTCAACCACTGAGCTACACCGGCCGGGATGTTTAGCACTTTTTGTGAGGAGGTCCCAAGGGTTCAAGAATGGAAAATGGGCTGCACTGATGGTATATTGCATTTCAAAACAAAACATACTCTTTTCTTTTGGCTGTGGCGATTCTAGTGGTTAAAAGACAAAATTGGTGAGTTTTAAACGATAGTTCCCCTGCTGTTATCCCCTGTTACTATCTGGGATCCTTTGTTCTAAAATAGTCCTCAGAAATTATTTGTGATCAGTAAACAGCCAGTTGGAAGTTGTCCTTATCACTTAATTCAAAGAGATATAATTCCAGCCAAAAGCAAAGGATCTTTGAGTATTTTAATGTGTGCACTCTTGTTGGGTGAAGTGTAGTTTATATGAGACCTTTTGCAAACAGCTTGGTCTTTGTGGGTCTCTGTGGGGGTGACAGTCCTCAAGTAGGTAACTGCTGGGCTCAAACGTTCTGCATACTGTTGTTTTGTTTCTGTTTCTAAGAAAGTATAGCCAAGTTCTAGGGTAAATGTCATTAGTGCAAGATCAACAGTTTTGATTCTCATGATTTATTTCCTTTACAAGTTTTGGTTTGTTTTTAACAAATGCTGACTTACAATTGCAATGACAACTTTCAGTGCTTTTTCATGTATTGAGTTGTAATACTGACTGGTTTTTTTTTTGGTTGGGTTTAAAATCATTAATGATACTTTTAATTTCATAGATTAAGGGACGTGCAAAGACATGAACGTCTGGAATTTAGTGCTAGTGCCAGTCAAGTTGATGAACGTGCATGCTCTGTTACTTTTCACTTGTGTAATAGGCTTTTTTCTAAAGATTGCGGAGAGTGCTTACACACACAACTTCAGATGAAACCTGTATTTTCTGTTGTTTCTGAATAGGTTGAAGACATCACTTTAAGAAAAACCCACTTGATTTAAAGCACAGTAGTTGAATTGACTTTTCTTCTACTGTGGGAATAAATACACATTCTATCTACATTTGAATACACTGTAATACCATATATTTGGGCGGTGCTTTATTTAAAAGGGACTTTTACATCTAATCCCATAGTTCATCTTCACAGCACCCTTGAAAAGAAAGTATGACCCCATTTTATAGGTGAGGAGGCTGAGGCTCAGAGAGATTAAATGGTTGCCCAAAATCACACAGCCTGGAAAGTAGGTCTTCTGACTCAAAGCTGACTTCTCTCTACTGCCCCCTGCTTCTTACCTGTCTGCTGTGCTACAATATCTTTTTAGGTTCCATCAATCTGAAGTGCATGAAACTACGGTTATATTATTAGAAGAAATTACATACATGGTTACTTAAGTATATTTCCTGTGAAAATGTAGTTGAATATTTAGTACTTTAAGTCATTCCTCCTAGACAGTGGTCGGCAAACTCATTAGTCAACAGAGCCAAATATCAACAGTATGATTGAAATTTCTTTTGAGAGCCAAATTTTTTAAACTTAAACTTCTTCTAACGCCACTTCTTCAAAATAGACTCAGCCAGGCCGTGGTATTTTGTGGAAGAGCCACACTCAAGGGGCCAAAGAGCCGCATGTGGCTCGAGAGCCGCAGTTTGCTGACCACTGCTCCTAGAGATAATGTGTTTTAATTTTGTTTCATCATCTCTGGAGAAATTTGTTTTAATTTGTTAGTAATTGTAGAAGTGATGTGGTGCTGAGAACATAAAACTAACCTTTTGCTCAAAAGTGATAAATACGTACTTCAGCATACAAGTTAATATATTTTTATAGTTGAAGGAGAGTGTAAACAGCTATATTTTATGTTTGTGAAGCGGGAGTACAAACAGCTATAATTAACACATTACACTGTTATGGTACTGGTTAATTTTTTTAACTGGAAGTTCTGATTTAATATATAATTTCAGTTAAAAGTGAATATTTGTTTTGCTTATACTTAAGATAGAAATTAAGAACCACGGTGACCAAGTTTTTATATACGGCATAATGATAGTTGATTTTTCTCTTTCAGAAACAGTCTGTTGGAAATAAACACTTATGAGAGAGGAAACAGTGAAGGCTAGACTAGGAGAGAAAGGACAGCATCTTGTGTGTTTGTTTATCGGAACCTTTTCTCTTTGATGTTTTCTTTAATGAGCTTTGATGCCTCCACTTTTGTTTGCTTACTGCTCTTCTATTAGGTAGAGTAGTTTTATTTTCCCAAGTTCTTCCTTCCAGATATATAAGCCTGGCATAGAAGATCTGTACCAAATTCACAGAAATATCAGGAAGGGATACATGGGGGCTTCCTACTGTACATATAACTTTTTATTACATAAAGGTCCTGAAGAAAAGATGGCTCCCTATTAATACTGGATAAGTCTAGTTGGTGGATACATGAGCTTTATTACTTTTTGGGCTTATATGTATGTTTGAAGTATTTTATAATAAAATATCCCTGTCACCATCTGTCTCTTGCACATAATAAATGTTCTTTGGTTTGTTGTGCTCCATTCTCTGCTCCTCTTTTCTTGTGCTTGCTGAGGTCATCCGCTGCTCTCCATCGCGGCGTGGCTCACTCGTCCTGTGGCCTTTGGGCACAGTCTGTCCTCGGGCTCTGGACCACTCCAGCTGCGGAAGGAAGGTTCTCTTTCTGCTCTCGCCAGCCATTATGTAGCCACTTAGATTGTTATTACAGATAGAATTTGCTGTTCTATTTGCCATTTTCTGAAGCACAAATGCAGGTGACAATTTAAGCTAAATTAGAAGCACATGGTATTAAATTCTCCTAAATTCACATGTGCAGAATTATGGCCAACTGACTTTTCTGCCAGCCCTAAGTTTCTGTCAGAATTTTTGTGATTTTAAGTAGCAGCCTATGACAACCTCAGGAGATGTTTTCACCAACTCAAAGAGAAACTTACCAGACTTTTTTGTTGTTGTTTTTACTGATAATGTGTGTCAGCTAATCTGTTAGATTCAGTGGAATTTCCCTCATGTAAAGAGTTGTTCAAACATTGATGTGCTCCCATTATATAAAAATTTATGCTGCTTTGCCCAATAAAATCTTTTCATTTTGCCAGATTCCTCGTGTTCTTATTGCCAGCATTTTGCTAACTTTCTTTTCTTATTTGCACATAGTAGGCGCACTAGGCGCTTAGTTTGTTCAGTGTGCTCAGTTCCAGCCACAGTGAAAGTGCAAATGAAAATCATAGAATCACAGAATTTGCCTTTTTATTCTGGAAAGTCAGGGAAGCAAGTCAAAGACCACATGAAAACCTACCTCAGAATTCATCAGGTTCCAAGGTGTCATATGCTCCTGAAACTGCAATCCAAACAGTTTTAACTGAATGGAGCTCACTCTCATTCGGTGGTTCAGCTGTGTGCCTTGTTCCCCAGAAGGAACGGATGTAATCTGTAGCACTGGGCTCACAAAGAAACGTGTGCTAGTTTAATCCACACATTAACATACCAGACCACCAGGTCTTATTTCTGAGTCAGCTTAAGACTTTCCTATTTTAGTTAACATTAATTCAACAAGTATTTCCTGAGCCCTAGCTATGTGTCTGACAAGGTGGTCGGTGCTGTATTTATTGTTCATTAGGACCAGGTATGGCCCCTCACACCTGCCCGTCCCTCGTAATACCTACCTAGTTCAGTCAGAGAGAAGTAGACGAGAGCTGAGACCATGTAACTATTGAGACAACTCGGATTCGTTTTGCCAGGGGAGAGATTTCTACCAAGGATTAAACAGGGAACAGAATGGCTTTTCCCTGTTTAATCCTTGAGGAAAGCCTTCGCTGTGCCTTTTCTTTTGGTAGAATTCTTTTGCTGGGGCAGCAAGGAATGTAAAAGGCTCAACATTGTGAATGAGGGTGACTTACATTTGAAATCGAGCTCTCTTGCTACCTAATGCGAACTCCAGAAAACCAGTCACGTGAGGATCCTTACCAGCAGGGCCCTACGCTGCCAAAGTCCAGGAGAGGCCGAGTCCTGCTGAGGTTGGCAATGAACCATGAACCCTTCGTGCGACTAGTGCGCTCATCACCAACACAACTGCCTGGCCTTGGCAAATGGAGCTCTTCCGGGAGTAGCCAGAGCGTGACAGCTGGGCTGCTCTGTGCAGGTGCTTCTGCAGGCAGACTGGCCCCCAGCAGTGCTTGCTTGAGAAACAAAGGCTGCTTAAGGGTGGTTTTTGTTTTGTTTTTCCAGATAAAAGGAGTTGGAGGGTAGCCTGGGGTTCCAAACATGAGTTAAGAAGGAGCAGCAGGAGGACTTTGCTTCCGCTCCAGGCTGCCCATCTGCCCAGGTGGGGCTGTGGGAGGCTCACACAACAAACTCGCACTTTTTCCATTGCCCTGAACATGGTGCAAGTTCCGGTCTAACTTCCCTAGGAAGGTTCTTGAATCTAGCCATTAGCTTTCCGATAACCTACTAACCTAGGTTTCATCTAAGGCTTTAGCTGCCCAGCCTCATGCATTTTCCTGTGCTTTCCTTTTTCCTCGAGACCCTGAGCTGATAACCTTTTGAGGAGGAGGTGCCCACCTCTTGTGATGTGAGACTCCAGGAAGTGAGAGGGACTGGGAGTTGTATCACTGTAAGAAGCCTGCTCTGCCTCCAAGGGTGCAGCAGGATTCCTCTCAAAATACATTCAGCGAGGGCTTTTGCTCAGGCACACATCTGTGCATGGAAACTAGGTAACAAAACTTGGAAGCATGAGCAGTTTGAAGGAGAGTGCTTATGCAGTGTGGGGTGTTGACTGGATGACTGACTAACGTCACCCAAGCCTTTGCCTCCCTCGCAGACATTCCATGTGTACTTGATTCGGCCAGAAAGCATCACATTTCCCAAAAGCATATCCAGTAAGGTCTTGTGCACAGTTCTCACTGTAAAGGATTGGTATGTAGGCTTGAAGCCTTGGAACAATTGGTACCTACCCCAAACCTAAGGGGCTTCAACTCTGAGATGGCATGTTTCTGTGCCTTGGGCCTGTACCCCGCTCTGCCCCCAGGCGTTCCCCTTCAAGTCCCCTCTCCCCCCTTCCTAATTCTGGCTCTGGCTTAATTTGCTACCTTGTGGGGCACTTTGGAATAAGGCCCTTTGTGTTCTCCGGGATGGTTTCTTTGCCATTTAAGGCTCATTATTTCCTGTTCTTCCATTTCTCAAGAGGATTCTGGAAATTCACCATTTTTTGCCTCTGTGTTGTACCCCGCTTTGGGCCTTTTCATATATGCCCCTCCTTGCCTTCATCATGTGGAGGACTGGATGCAAACAGTTTGAATTGGGCTTTCCTAGATGGGAACCCATCGGTCTTTAATTTTAAAGGCCTGAGCAGTCGAAAAGTAAGCATCTTTTCTCTGCCACAAAGCCAGCAGCAACCCAGACCTCCTTGTCTCCTAAGCAGTGGCCCTTCCACTGCACTGCTGTCTCCACTGACCTCTGCATGGAATTCAGGGTCATCTGCACGCCTTGTGGTTTACTATGGAGACATGCCATACAGGACCAATTCATGAATGAATTAACTCTGTGTGTGTGTGTGTGTGTGTGTGTGTGTGTGTGTTTTGTTAATCCTCACCCGAGGATATTTTTTTCCATTGATTTTTAGGGAGTGGGAGAGAGAAGGAAATACAGAGAGAAACACATCAGTTGGTTGCCTCCTGCATGAGTCCTGACCAGGGCCCTGGCTGGGGAGGAGCCTGCAACCAAGATATGTGCCCTTGACCAGAATGGAACTGGGAACCCTTTGGTCCGCAGGCCGACGCTCTATCCACTGAGCCAAACCGGCTAGGACTGAATTCACATTTTAAAAGGGCACTTACTGACTTACTGTATAGAGTTACCGGACACTGGGACCATGAAGCTGAAGAAGGCAAGAACTTGGAAGCAAGGGGCTTACAACACACGCCTTTTGGAATGATGGTCCTTCGTGGTGACTTTATTTTTTTAAATTTCCACAAGTCTTCACAAAAGAGGGGTTGTGAAAGAGGACAATAGTAGCCACCCATCTTCTCTCTGTATTAAGAGCCTCCAGCCTTGCTAGTCTCCTCCCACTCATCTGCCTTTCCCTCGTCCCCACAGGCACCTGGGACAGAGGGATTCTTCTTGGATGTGAAGGAGTTTGAAGCAACTGGTATCTCCACCACTATTTATAGTTTAACCTGTTACTTCTTAACCATGGAATAAAAATTTAGTTTGCCACCAATTAAAGATGTTAAGCTCTCAGAAACGTCTAGAATTGAAATTTGACTTTTCTAAGGTAAACCTGATTAGGCAAAACTGTGCAGATAAACGTTAATAACCAATCACAAGGCGGGGGAGAAGGCTGTCAGCTGTGGCATTTCTGCTTTTACCCGTCTCGAACCCGCTCTGTCCAGAGCAGCAGAGGCCACTCACCACATGGGGCTACTGAGCACTTAAAATGTGGCGAATCTAAACTGAGATGTGCAGTAAATGTAAATGACTGAATTTTAAAGACTATAAAATCTATAAGGTGTCCCACAAATGTATACACACACTTTGAATAATTATAAAGGCAATGTTTATTAAAATACATTTCCTTTCCAAGACCGAGCCATCAGCTGTTAAAGTGTGTATACTTTTTTGGGCGGACACCCTGTATCTTGTTTACATGTCGGGATACTAGGGCTCAACTGGGTTAATATTATTAAAATTAAATCCACCTGTTTCTTTTCACTTCTTTTCAAATGTGGCTACTAGAACGTTTAAAACCACCCAGGTGGCTTGCATTACATTCCTATGGGACCTGTCCATCTGAGGCAGTGGCCTCCCCTCCCCCAGCACTGAGCCCTGCAGGCAGACTCCTCTGCACGGGTGCACATGCGCACGCATTACGCTGCTCTGGCAATGTTGGGAGGGTTGTACACCGAGAACCACAGAAACGAAACGTTTTTAGAAAAAAAAAATTTTTAAGTAAAGGTGTAAAACAAGACAAAGTACTAGTCTATCCGATTGGCATTTACAAGAATAATGGGAAGGGCATGGGAAAAAGGAAACAGGTCCATCTCCTTGGAGGGTATTTAACGATACACATCAAAAACCTTAAATTGCACATACCCAATAGCCTACAAATTTACCTTCTTGCCTTTTGAGTAACTGAGTAAGCACAAATATCCAGTTGCATGATTAAAATTAAAAGTTAATGTCCAACAATAGCAGATAGGTTAAGTACATTAGGACATTAAATAGTCTCTACAAAACAGAAAGTTGTTCAAGATGTTATATAAGAAGAAAGACACTGGAAGAATATACACCACAGTATTAACAGTGATCATCGCTGATGTGGAATAGGTGTGGTTTTTCAGCTTGCTTGCTCGCATTTTCTTCCGTGCAATGAACACACATTACGCAACGAGGCTTTTTGTGTGAGTATGAAATCTACAGACCACACAATGGTAGCCACCGTCTATGGAGTGAGCGCTTACTATTGAGCCATTGTGCCAGGCACCGTGCGATTTTGCTTTGTGGCGTTTAGACTTTAAAAATCAGGCACTTTCTAGACTTAAACAGGGATATTGACTAAAAGGTCCACTTATTACCGCGCACTGCCAATGATTGGACAGCCAGGTAAACAAACGGCCATCGCCATGGCAAACAGAAACGATGCCAAAGTCAACATTCTCGTCCGAGTCGGAGCAATAAATCCTGCAGAGACCGCAGCGCGCGCACGGCACAGGTCTTGCTGATGCCCGGCTCAGAGGCTGGGGCCCCGCACAGAGGCTGGGACCCCGCACAGAGGCTGGGGCCCCGCACAGAGGCTGGGGCCCCGCTCAGAGGCTGGGGCCCCGCGCAGAGGCTGGGGCCCCGCACAGAGGCTGGGGCCCCGCGCAGAGGCTGGGGCCCCGCACAGAGGCTGGGGCCCCGCTCAGAGGCTGGGACCCCGCACAGAGGCTGGGACCCCGCTCAGAATCTGGGGCCCCGCACAGGAGGAAGCACCTTCCTTGATTGCCCACCTGGGCCGACATCTCCTTGTTAAACCCGCGGGAGGCGATGCGGGCGGGGCTCCCAGAAGCGCCCGGTGCGCCGCCCGCGCCGTGTTCTCCGCCTTCCCTCGCTCGGAGCTACAGGTGCTCCACGTGGCTCCCACCGGGCGCTCTCCGCGGGCCTGCAGCGCCCCCTGGCCCACGCCGCACCGGCCCGGACCAGCAGGCCGCCTCGGCGTCCGGTCCCGCCGTGCGCTCCTCGCCGCGCTGGTCCTGGGGAGTCGGAGCCCAGAGCTGTCTCCGCGCCGCTGGAGCCCTGGTGGCCGGGCCCCGCTCGCGTCCCCCGAAAGGGCGCCGGTGACTTATTCGCGCTCCCCGGAGACGGGCCGGCTCGGCCTCCAGTCGCCCCACCTGGAGCGCGGAGACCGTGCGTGGCGGGCTTTGTTCGGCTTTGTCTGCGCTCACCCGGCGCGGCCGCGGGGCCCGCGCGCCTCTCCGGGCCGGCGGCGTCCCGGGAAGAGCGCACCTGGCGCCCGCTGCCCCGGGCGAACCGGCCGGGGTCTTGGGACCGTGCGCGCAGCGGGCCCCACAGCGACCCCTCCCTTGGTCCTGGGCACCGGAGCGTCGAGCCCAAGGGCGAGAACCGCAGGTAAGGGTCCAGGGCTTGGGTGGCTGCGGGTGGAGGAGGGAACCACGTACTAAACCCCAGCTGCTTGGCACAGTCACAGAAGGAGCTTGTCTTCTGAATCAAGGCTTTGGGGACATGCCTAAGCGCCTCCCGTTCCACCGCCACCCATTACAGGGCATCTGCACGTGTTCTGGTTACTCAGGTGCAGTTTTTCCAGACAGCTGAGTGCCCTCTCCGCGTCCCCCCTTCCCCCGCCCCCGCCCCCAGAAAAGGCTCTGCAAGCCGAGCCAGAGAGGGGCCCGCTGCCCCCAGAGACTCGCCCTTGGGCGATGGGAAGTCCAGGGGGGCTGTCCTCCATGGTGATTTCGCACCACCATCATCACCTGACCCAGGCTTGCTCACCTGCTGGGACCGTAGGGGGAGTATCAGAGTTGCATCTTTGAAACTTGCCGGAGAGCGTCGGTTTAAAAAGATGGTGGGCACCCAGAAGGGAGGAGGGCACCTTTCATTGTGAAGCCAGTAGCTGTCCCGCTGAGGGGCCTTGCAGCGCCGATACCAGGCGGTGTGTTTGCTGTCTTGGAACTGAACTGGAACTTTACAGTTTTCAGATTATGAGGTCTTTTAATTAAAAAACAACGAAAACCCTAGCACCTGTAAGTGTTTTATAAATTGAGGTCTAAAAATCTAAGCTCAGTGTGACATTGCATTAAGAAATGTGCATGTATCGAGAAAAGAGAAGGAGCAAGCCAGAGACGTGAGAGCGGTAGCACTGCAGTTGGCAATGGCCAGGGGAGCCTGCAGCCACTCTTACTGGCTGAGGGGGCACAAAGCCCACGGAGCCCTCTTCCAGGTGGGCTGTGGCCAGTTCTCTTCCTTTGTAGACATCCAGCCAGATCCAAACCCTTGACTGTGTAAGAATTTCCCGGACTAGGTCCCCAGGCAAATCCCAGGGAGAGGGGAGGGACTTCCTCCTGTCTGACTGAAGACCATCAATAACTTTTTTTCTTCAAATCTGGTTTTTGGTTTGCCATCCAGAGCTTGAAGTAGCTCCCCCGACTCTCCCCCCATAGACTCGGAAACTCGGGTCCCCTGGAATGAATTATAGTCAGATGCCCATGTGTTTACAGATGACGAAACAGAACCAGAGAGGATGAAGACTGCCCAAGGGCAAATGGGAAATCCTTGGAGGACCCAGACTCCTGGGTTTGTAATGAGCTTCATAAGTGGCGCAGTCATTAAGTGGCAAGTGATGCCATTGGGGATAAGCCTTTTTGTTAAGATTGTCCCCACCAGATTATATAAATGAAATTTCTTATAATTATACCAATGGAGGGGTCAGCAATACTGTGAGGTGTTTTAGAACAGTGGTCCTCAAACTTTTTTGTTGTTGTTAATCCTCCCAAGGATATTTTTCCATTGAATTTTAGAGAGAGTGGAAGGGAGAGGGAGAGAAGAGAGAGAAACATCGATGTGAGAGAGACACATCAATTGGTTGCCTCCCTCATGCACCCCGACCAGGGCCAGGGATTGAGCCTGCAACCGAGGTACATGCCTTTGACCGGAATTGAACCCGGGACCCTTTGGTCCACAGGCCAGCGCTTTATCCACTGAACAAAACTGGCTAGGGCAGTCGTCCAACTTTTGTACTTGACATATCAGTGAAAAAGTTGTTTTAATTGGGAGGACTATAACAGGTAGCTAATTTTTTTTTTCAATTAGTTTACATTCAGTATTATTCTGTGTTAGTTTCAAGTGGCTAACATTTTATTTTATCTCACAAGGGTATAAAAAAATTCCTTCCGTCATCTACAAGGCTGTGGGGGTCTCTTGGGGACCCTCACAAGGAAGAGTATCCAGGCAACACCCCCATTTCAGCATCATCCCCAGCCAGCCCCGTGGGACAGCTGAATACACTTGAAGTTCTCCCTTTAGTTTACCCTGTTATCTTCTGAACAGCTCTAGGTTGCTTGCTTTCCACCTGCAAAGTTACCTGCAGGGCTTCCCTGGTCTGATTCCTGTCTTGGAGCCCTCACTTCCTTTCCTGATCCCGAGCCCCTGATCTCCTTGAGGAAAATGCCCTGGCCCAGGGCACTTTTGCAATGTGGTCTCGTGTGATCCTGCCAGCAGCCTTCCCAGGCAAACAGGAAACTCGGAGACAGAAGTGAAGTAAGTGACCTGGGAGGCTCGCGCTCAGGGCTCCTGATGTCCTATTAGGGCTCCTTGGTTGTCAGCTCTGCACTTGCACGCTTCTTGTCAGGAGACCGCAGTCAGGAGACCTGGACTTGACGTCAAGCTTGCGGTTCACTAGCTCTGGGACCTCGGGCCACAACTTCTCCCAAGACCCGCATTTTCATGTCCAATGGAAATGGTCATGCCTACCCCAGGGGGGCATGCGTGGTGTTTCATGAAGTTAATGTATGTAATGATCATCTTTTGCCCTCGTACATTTAGAAAGTGTTTTACCAAACAGATGTTCACACACTATTTCATAGGATCTTCACACCACAGTGTGCCTTTGTGAAACAGATCCTCTCCATTTGACAGCTGCATGAACCGAGTCAGGAGACGTGGTTTGCAGAGTCTCCCAGCTGGTTACAAGCAGAGCTAGGCTGGAATTCGATCTCTGGGCTTCCCATCCTGTGTGTGTGCCTCCCAGAGTCCCAAGGCAGTGAATTTGGGATTTTCAAAGATCATCAAAAACAATCATTAAAATCTCTTGGCTAAAAGTATCTCTTATCAGGTGGGGTGAGTGTGGGCGGCTCTGCGATTTATGCCCACCTGCCCAGCTCTCTCCCCAACCATCCAGGGGATCCAAACAGCACATTGTCCCTGATTGCTGACTTATGGGTGTCAGACTGTTGGGTTCTGAAAAGTTGCGATTCTTTTAGGGGGAGCATTACTTTCCCCGAGCAGCTTTTAAAATGCTTTCCCTGCCTCATCAAACTAAAACTGTGCTGTCCACTTCCCTAGACATGGAGCCAGGTGTTTGGCCAAATAAATGGGCAAGAAAGATCATTGTTACAGCCAAAGACACCAATGGCTTCCTGGCCGGAGACTCCTACCTCTGATTGTAGTCTTCCTGTTCAGGCTTTGACTGTTCTTACAAAGGGCTCAGGTTTCCATCCCGGCCCATTCAGAGGAGGCTGCTAAGGGCTAATCTAATATTCGGGTTTGGAATTGCGTTTTGTAAGGAGGTGGAAGTGGTTTCCCGTTTCACCCTGCAGTCATTTATTTCAGATCTTAGAGGAGAAGGCGGCATTGTCCTGCAAAACTGCCTGTAGCTACCCCCAGTCCTCCCTGGTTTTTCAAAAGGATCCTTGTTTGGCCTTGGTTTCTTTCCTGTGTCGTGGAAAATGTAACCTCAGAGTGCAGGGTTTTGTGTGCCCTGCAGCAAACCCACTCACTCGCTGTCCCCAAATGCCGCGGGTGCTGTGTGGAATCAGGATTTGCAGACAACAGTCAGACAAAAAGATTGGGGGTTGGGGGGCATCTAAGTCCATGGGTGAGTCCCAGACGCCAGGAATGATGCGCGGGATTGGCATGAGTCATGGAACAGAAAGGAACAAAGGCTTTGACGGAGGCTAATGTAATGGAGAAAGCTTGACAGGGTTCACCTGGGAGCCAGTGGTCTGTTTCTGCCCTGGGTGGCAGGCTACCCCTGAGTACTTTGTAAAAGAATGCGGAGAGCTCTGGGTATCTCTCATGTGCTCCACTGTGAGAGTTGCTGGAAGGGTATGAGCTGGGTGGGAAACTGCCAATGGGCAGGACGCAGGCCCGGCCCTCGCCTGGCTCCCAGGTGGCAGGTGGGGACTTGTCCTGCATCTGTGTGGAGTGAGAGGAGAGAAAAGGTGTCCTTGGGGAAAAGGGAGTGCCCCGCTGGCATGCGCCGGGCTGGAAGCCAGCAGGAAGCGTGTGGGCCCTCAGCCGCCCAGATCCCCTCCGGCCACCGTTCTCCCTGGATGGTGTCTGGGGAGCTCCTGGCTCCCCCACTCTCGCAATTCCGAATCTCCTCTTTTCACCCAGATTAGGTGAAGAGGAACCTCAGGGGAAGATCAGGCTGGTTGGAATATTTGATCTTGTTTTTTTCAGAAGTGTTTTGAAATTCAATAAGCTGAATATACAGTTGAGTAAGGTCTGACCATCATAGGTTCAGGATGGAGGGGAGATCAAAGGGGATTTAAAATATATATATATGGTTTTGCCCTAGCTCAGTGGTCGGCAAACTGCGGCTCGCGAGCCACATGCGGCTTTTGGCCCCTTGAGTTTTTAGCAAAGGCCAGCTTAGGAGTACCCTAATTAAGTTAATAACAATGTACCTACCTATATAGTTTAAGTTTAAAAAATTTGGCTCTCAAAAGAAATTTCAATCGTACTGTTGATATTTGGTTCTGTTGACTAATGAGTTTGCCGACCACTGCCCTAGCTGGTTTGGCTCAGTGGATAGAACATCGGCCTGTGGACTGAAGGGTCCCCGGGTTTGATTCCATTCAAGGGCATATGCCTGGGTTTCGGACTCAATGATTCTCTCTCATCGTTGATGTTTCTATTTCTCTCTCCCTCTCCCTTCCTCTCTGAAATCAATAAAAATATATTAAAAAAAATAAATATACATGTTTTTATTGATTTCAGAGAGGAAAGGAGAAAGAAAGAAAATTATTGATGGGCTACCTCCTGCATGCCCCACACTGGGGATTGAGCCCCCAACCCGGGCATATGCCCTGACCTGGAATTGAACCATGACCTCCCAGACCAAATGGGATTTTTAGCAGCGTCTGGTACAACCTCCTGGTGTTGGAAGTGAGGAACCAGGGTCCCTCGCGGGGTCACACCACATCCGATGAGAAGCAGGTGCTTCTGGATTCAGGGTGCAGGTTCTCTGCCCCCACGGGCCAGGTGCGGTGCCTGCCTGTCAGGTTGTCACTTAGAGGGGTGCCATCTCAGTGTGGAAGGCGTTCTGAGCAGTGGCTCAGGGTCCCTGCGCTGACCTGGGCTGCAAGGTCAGGGGAAAGTGCATTGGTTTAGAAGCGGGAGATGCCATCTGTGGGACTGTCCAGGCCCCTCCCTCTCCTGAGCCTCAGTGACCTCTTCTGTTCCTCTCTGAGGGGTGTATGTCTCACTCACCCCCAGTCTCCTCTTTCACACTGTACTGTGACCCTCTCACTCCCCCGTTCCTGCTCCCTGCGGGTGAGAATGCAAGCCGGGGTAAGCACTGACCCCACAGCACGCGCCGTCAGTCTGTTCGCCTTTCCTGTAACCTCAAGTAAGGTCTGGCCATCGCAGCTTTCTGGACGTGCGTTGGGTCGTCTTCAACCCTTCTGCAGAAGGCTCTGCGTCTCCGGGGTGGCCGACTTCCCAGGCAGCCATGGCTCCGCCTGTCAGCACATCCTCGGAATTCCCAGTTGTTTTGCCCTCGCAGCTGGGAGGTGGGGGAGTGCGAGTTTGTCGGAGAATGCATTTCGGTGCAGGTTAGGTTGGAGGTGGGCTGGTCAGCTGCTGGGGACGATCGGGCATGTGTTTGGAGAAGGAGCGAGGAAGGAAAAGGGAGAGAGATAGAAACATCATGAGAGAATCATTGATGTGGGGGTGGGGAGGTCAGGAGGCCCGAGGTCCATCAACGTACCTCTGCTTGTCACCCATGGTCTCACTTGCAGGAGAGGGGCGCTTGTTTAAGACGTTGAAGGGCCTTTCCGAGTGGGCTGCATCAGGTGAAGGAGTTCCCCCTGCACCCTTGGGTGCCACACGCAGTGACTGACCTCTCTCGGCCCTCGTTTCTAGAACCTGGGGTTCCCTTAGACCCCTGAGTGCTCCCTTTCCATATCTCTGCCTGGGGTTTTCTTTGGTGGAGATTTCTCTTACGTCAACGTCAATGCTGTGAGTTCAATGGAAGGAAACTGAGTGAGACCTACATGTGACAATGCCTCGCTTGCCCAAGTCTTTCCTTACGGGGTGAGGTTAATGGAGGGTGAGATCTTGAATGGACTGGATCCCACAGGGCAAAAATTCGGATTTCTCGATCCTGTTGTCAATCAAGATAGTTTTCGATATTTCTCTGGAGTCTAAGTGTCTTTCTGTACGACCCCTTTCGGCTCTTATACGGTATGCGCACTTGCTAGAACCTCAGATGGTCTGAATTATGCGTCAGATCTTCGTACCTGACAAGGTAGTGATGCATTTCCTCGGCCTGGCAGCTGAAGTCAGAAGTGCACCTCACGCCCTCGCCGGTTTGGCTCAGTGGATAGAGCGTCAGTCTGTGGACAGAAGGGTCCAGGGGTTCAATTCTGGTCAAGGGCACATGCCCGGGTTGCGGACTCAGTCCCCAGTAGGGGGCGTGCAGGAGGCAGCCGACCCATGATTCTCTCTCATGATGTTTCTATCTCTCTCTCCCTCTTCCTTCCTCTCTGAAATCAATAAAAACATATTTAAAAAAAAAAAAGTGCATCTCAAGTGCGTGATTCCTTATGGAATCAAAGTTACAATCAGTTTCTTATTGAAAGCTCTCACCTTTCATGATAGTGCTTCCCTCAAAAATCGATAAATAATCAAGCTCTGTGGAACTGAAGGAAGCATTATCAGGCTGTAACAAAACGTTAACAATGTGTTTCTCCCTCCGCCGCATTGCTGTTTGTAAATCATATGGACAGGGCAGGCTTGTTCAAATCTCAGCCGGGACCCCGTCTCTTTATTCTGGACATAGGGCTCGCTCGTTGCCCAAGTCCGCGAACGAGCTGGCGGCAGGGAGCGGGGGGGGGCGGGGGGGGAGGGTTGCAGGGGGGGTGTCTTGGGAATATGTTAGACTCTGTCCTTTAAAATCAGAGTCATCGGAGTAAAGTGTCCCATGGCTTTGGGGAATTGGGTCTCCTCCAGGCGACGGGAATTACTGTGTGAGGGGCCTCTAGGGTCCTACTGGTGCCCTGGGGGAGGCCGGCACTTGTCATCTTGTTTGGGTGTGTGATGGGAGCTCACAGAGATCATGGCTGTTGCTTTTCTTGCCCTGGCCCTGTAGTCACATCAACATGCCCTCCGGCCTGCTGCTGGAAGCCGTCTGCATTTGCCTGTTGGCGGGAGGTAAGTTTTGGTTGCGGGGAAGAGGGTGAAGGCATTGAGGGCTTTGATTTGTGTCACATCCTGTCGATGTTAACGTGGAAAGCTCTGTGTGTCTCCACTTCACGGCCACCTGCCTGGCCTAAGCCCCATCCCCTCAGGCCTGGATCACTGCAGAGGCCTCCTGACGGGCTCCGGGTCTCTTCCAGCCCATTCTCCGCACAGCGACCATTTAAAAATGCAAATCTTGGCACATCTGGATCCCTCTCCACTTCTGCCCCCGGCCTGAAACCTTTCAGTGATGTCCCACTGCTCTTAGCGGCCTGGTCAGACCCCCTCCCCACCCTTTGTGCTGCAATCCCTACCCCTTCCTGCCCAGCACCCTGCTCCCTCCTGCCGTAGGCCTTACCCCCACACTGCTACCCTGGTAAACTCCTGCTCATCCTGCAGCACCCAGCACAGTTCCTCCTGGACCCCAGATCGGGTCAGATCCTCTGTTAAAACCCCCTGTAGCCGTGGTTCCTCTGAGATGTAGCCCTTAACACAGAGGTGAGTTGGTTTCTGTGTGAATCTTCTGAAGTCAGTGTCCATCTTCTCCACCAGATATAAGCTCCATGAGAAGGAGACCCCCCTGCATAGTCTTCATTCACGACTGTGGAATGGCTCTGCCTTGAGTGACTGCTTCTGGTGTCTTCTCTCTTAGCGCCCCCTTCCCTCCCGCTTCAGGAAGTCCAAGTGAGCAGGGAGATCCTGGGGAAGATTTCAGCCGCCAGCAAAAGTAAGCCCATTTTGTGTTTTTTAAATTTAAAAAAAATATATATTTTATTGCTTTTTTACAGAGAGGAAGGGAGAGGGATAGAGAGTTAGAAACATCGATGAGAGAGAAACATCGGTCAGCTGCCTCCTGCACACCCCCTACAGGGGATGTGCCCACAACCAAGGTACATGCCCTTAACCGGAATCAAACCTGGGACCTTTCAGTCCGCAGGCCGACGCTCTATCCACTGAGCCAAACCGTTTAGGGCAAAGTAAGCCCACGTGTTATTCAGCCCTCTAAGCGCCCACTGCAGCCTCTTGGTGACGGACTCAGGGGGAACCACGTCACTGCAGACAGTGTCCTCCCCACTCCCGTCTTCCTTTCATGCTGTGGCCAATCATTTTCCCCAAACGGGGGCCCGACCAAGTCCCTCTCCTGGGTAAAAACCCTTGGCAAATTCCTGTTGCCAAATTTCTTTAAAAATTTTTTTTAAATTTATTTTTTAATTACAGTTTACTTTCAGTATTAGTTTGTATTGCTTTCAGGTGCACAGCATAATAGTTAGACAATCATATACTTTACAAAGTGTTCCCCCTGATATTTCCAGTGCCCACCTGGCCCCTACATAGTTAGCATAACATTGTTGACTATATTCCCTATGCTGTACTTTACAGCCCCATGACTATTTTGTAACTACCAATTTATTAACTTTTTAAAATAAATATATTTTATTGATTTCAGAGAGGAAGGGAGAGGGAGAAAAAGATAGAACAATGCTGAGAGAGAATCATTGATGGGCTGCCTTCTGCACGCCCCCTACTCGGGATCAAGCCCGCAACCTGGGCTTGTGCCCTTGGCCGGAATCGAACCTGGGACCCTTCAGTCTGCAGGCTGATGCTCTATCCACTGAGCCAAACTGACTAGAGCTGATCTGGACTTCTTAATCCCTTCACTTTTTCACCCAGTCCCCCCACCTCCCCTTCCCTCTGGACCAGTCCGTTCTCTGTGTCCATATGTCTGTTTCTGTTCTGTTTGTCATTTATTCTGTTCTCTAGATTTCATATAAGTGAAATCATGCAGTATTTTTCTTTCTCCGACTGACTTATTTCATCTGTTGCCAAATTTCTTGGCCTACACTTCAAGATCTTCTGTTGGTGACCACTGTCGACCCAACCATCCTCATCCACCACCATATTCCTTCCTCTTCCGCCATCACTTCCATGTGCTCAAGCCACAGCAGCCCATACCCAGGGCCCTGCACATCCCTCCTCCCTGTCGGGTGAAATCCCTGCATTTGCTGCCTTCCGGTGGCGCCCTATCACCGGGGCCTCCCTATCACGGTGCCTCTCTGACTACCGCGGTCTTGGATCTTCACGGTGAGGTGGGCCTTGAACTCTAGAGCCACACAACCTGGACGTGATTTCTGGCTCCACCACTTCCCCGGGCTTTGTCCTAGGGCCGTGGTCGGCAAACTGTGGCTCGTGAGCCACATGCGGCTCTTTGGCCCCTTGAGTGTGGCTCTTCCACAAAAGACCATGGCCTGGGCGAGTCTATTTTGAAGAAGTGGCATTAGAAGAAGTTTAAGTTTAAAAAATTTGGCTCTCAAAAGAAATTTCAATCATTGTACTGTTGATATTTGGCTCTGTTGACTAATGAGTTTGCCGACCACTGTCCTAGGGGATGTTAAGTGCTCTGCTTTCCTCATCTCTCCAGTGGGAATAAGCATCGTAAAAACTTAGGGGTGGAGGCGAGAGGCTAGAGAGCTGATAGCTAAAGGGTATTGGGTTTCTTTATGAGGGGACGGAAAATGTTCCAGAATTGACTGAGGTGACGATGGAATGCATCTGTGAATATACTGAAAACGTTGAATTATATGCTTTAAGTAGGTGAATTATATGATGTGTGAAGGATAGCTCAACAAAACTGTTTAAAAATTTAAAAAATAGTCGCCCAGCCAGCATGGCTCAGTGGTTGAGCATCAACTTATGAACCAGAGGTCCTAGTTCAATTCCTGACCAGGGCACATGCCCGGGTTGCAGGCTCCATCCCCAGTAGGAGGTGGCCAATCAATGATTCTCTCTCATCATTGATGTTTCTATCTCTCTCTCCCTCTCCCTTCCTCTCTGAAATCAATAAAAATATATTTTAGCCCTAACCAGTTTGGCTCAGTAGATAGAGTGTTGGCCTGCAGACTGAAAGGTCCCAGGTTCGATTCCGGTCAAGGGCATGTACCTTGGTTGCGGGCACATTCCCGGTGGGAGGTGTGCAGGAGGCAGCTGATGGATGTTTCTCTCTCATCGATGTTTCTAGCTCTCTGTCCCTCTCCCTTCCTCTCTGTGAAAAATCAATAAAATATATGAAAAAATAATATATATATTTTAAAAGATAGTCATCTAGGGGTGGATGTAAGGATGAAGTGAACAGTCCATATAAAGTGTTTAAAGCAGCGCCCGGCGTGTGGGAAAGATGCGGTCAGTGCTGCTGGTATTGAACTCCTGGGTAACGTGACCTCATGTGCCAGGGTGCCTGGCTGTGTCCCAGACCAGATTGTGGGCCCCGAGGGCTGGGACCAGGGCTCTTCAGGATCCCGCACTGGCCCAGCAGCCCCTGCGGCCATACGACTCAAGTCAGTGCTGTCGGATTAGACTCTCCTGTTATCCCAGACCTTCCCGGGAGGGTCTTGTTCTGAGCATCATGCCCGTGTGGGCAGTACTTCCCCTGCAGAGGGGGCTGCCGCTGGCCCGGACCTTTTCCAGCATTCCTTCCTTCACTGGCCTAAGAGGAGCAGCAGCTGGCCGACCCCGGGTCCTTTCTGCCTCCTCTCTGCTTTGGGAGCGAGACCCTCTTGGGACCGGACTGCAAGGAAGCGGATGGTCACCCATCTGTCCGCCTCTCCCCAGCTGCGTGGTGCTCCGCGGCGGTGGACGTCCTGTTCCTGATGGATGGCTCTCACAGCATCGGGAAAGGGAGCTTTGAGAGGGCCAAGCACTTCGCCGTCACGGTCTGCGACGCCCTGGACATCAACCCCGAGAGGGTGAGTGCACGTCTTGCTGCCTCTGTATTTAGGATGTCTTTGGTTGCAAGTGACAGAAATCCAATCTTAAGCAGAAGAGGGCACTGCTGGCTTGTGGAAGTGGAAAGACCAAGGGGGGTGAATCGTGGTTCCAGGCCCGGTGGGATCCAAGGGCTCAGTCCCCCTTTTGCTTCGTTCAGTTTTGCTTGCAACAGCTGGCTTCCTTCCCACCCATAGCAAAGCTGCCCTGCTTTGTCCTGGAAGCTACTGACACCAGTAAAAAGAACGAAGTCCCAGGGAGGGCTCTGATTGGGCAGGTGTAGGTCACATGACAATCCCTCAACCAATCACAGTAGTTCAAGGGACTCCTGTGGCCAGACCTGAGGCACCTGCTCATCCACATTCATGGGGTGGTGGTGAACACATGGATTTGGTTTCCCACTAGAAAGATGTTGTATTTGCACAGCAGTGGGAAAGGTAAAGCATGTAACTACCTCGTACGACTAGAATCTCAGTACAGAGCACAGCTCCTCCTACCCTCTCTGTTCACTTGAAAGGAACTACCCCTGCCTGAGTGATCCAGCCAGTCTGTTCACTTCTTGTTCTTCCTGGCTCCGCATAGGAGGCTTTAAGTGCCCGCAGAGTGTGCTATCTGCGGCTCTGATGGCTAAAAGGGGCATTTTGGAATGACTCAATAGAAAAATGGGTGATGAACATTACAGACAATTCCCAGAAAATGAAACACAGATTGCCCTTGGACATATGAAACAGCAGTGGAATAGCAGTCAGTGGAATAGCAAACCTCCGACGAGTATACCGGTTTTCACTTACTGTGTTAGTAACCATCCAAAGTGTGGTGACATCCTGCACCGGCAGGTTCCCAGGAAACTGCCGTTCTCACACACGGCTGGCGGGAGTGTGCCGCCCCGACAGCATCCATCAGAGTTACAAAGGCTTGTTCCCTTTCACCCAGAACATTGTTCTGAATATACTCCCACAGATGGTTTTCCAAGATGACATTCCTGGGTTAATCCTACAAAAATCCCTAGGATTTAGGAGCAAAAGTGGCCTTTTATGGGGGCCAGATTTTCTCCAGAATGGCATGTCATGTTGGGAGAGTGAGCACATTCCCGGGACCTCGGGCAGCCTTGCATAGCTATTTGAAGACACCGTAGCAGAGCAGCCCGGAAGTTCCAACTGTACAGTCAGCTCATCACAGACCCTAAAAGGGCCAAGGCCAAGGCCTGCGCCTGCTCAGTCTCCACCCTCTTCCACACAGGGCTCTGCTTTTCAAAGGAAAGGATTCCCTATAGAATTCCACTAGTTATTCATGGAGGGAGAGCCATAAAGACCCAACACTGTTGACCGTGGCATTGATGTTGTATGTCCTGAAGGGGGTGGCCGAGAGATCTCAGCAGATGGCACGTTGGGAGAGAAGAACTGTATGGGTGATTAGAGGATGTTTACGGATGAGGAAACCGGCTCAGAGAGTCTAAGTGACTGCCTAGGGTCACACAGCAATCTTGAAAGCTCAATGTGGAAGAACTGGGCTCTTGACTCTCAGCTCGGGACTTGTTTCACGGGTCATTTGTCCCTACCCATTGGGTAGGATGAGGTGATGAGGCTCAGCCTTCACATCCTGCTGTCATATTGGAAGTGACAACATGGCATTGTGTGTCTGAGTGTGTGTGTGTGTGTGTCTTGAGTGTGTGTGTGTGTGTGTGTGTGTGTTTGGGTTGTGTTTGTATGTGGAAGTGGGGGGTGCTGATGGAATTCAAGATTCTCAAAGAGAAACAGAAAACGTCATGGCTGGTGCTGTTGGGAGTACCTGTCCCAACCCACAGGGCCCCAGAGTTCAGGAAACTTCCATCTCAGCGTTGCCAGGCCACATCTAGAACGTGGTGTTCGTAGGTTAGACATTGGCAAACCAGACAGTGCCCACAAGAAGGAGTGGAACAGTGAGAGGCCTGGAAATTTCCAAATAGGAGGGAACCTGGTTCTCATTTTTAAATGAAAGAGGGTACAGAGTGGCTCCATTGTCTTAGGAGGGCAGCAGCTGGTGTGCAGGGAGATACGTGTGGGCTTGGCCCCAGAGAAACTTCCTCACAGCCAGACTGGGTGCGCAGAGGAGTCGGGGTCTGTCTCAGGGCGTGTGTGGGCACTGTGACCTCCCCGAGCTCCGGCCCGCTTGCTGGGATGCCAGTGAAGGGTTTTTTTTTGTTGTTGTTTTTTTGCGTCCGGGCGGTTTCAGATGGTCCCATCTGTTTTGTGGCTCCGGGTTTTATGTTCTTGCTGCTGCATTTTTTTTTTTTTGTCTTCTGTTATCTCCATGTACAAGAGATCTGATGTGTCGTTGTCTTATCTCCATTGTACGAGATTTTACTTTCAGTAACTTCAGTTTTCAGGAAGACATTTTCAAGTCGCTATAATTAAGGCTTTTATGGATGCTTGTTGGTGGGGTAGGTTTAAGGTGTTTGAAGTCTTCCGCTCAATACTTAAAAGCTGAAGAAGTTAAAAAAAAAAAAAAGCGCAAGCTGTGAAGTTCACTTCCTGGCTGTAATATAATGATTACAGCAGGGAGGTGAGAAGTCTGGGCGGGCTGGCTTCTGAGCATACAGTAAACTGAAGATAAAAGGCAACTCTTTTTTGCTCCCAAACCACCAATTAAATGAAATGCCTTAGCTACTGACTCACGCTGTTTGCATCTTGTTTTGAAGTTGCATCCTTCCTGTTTAAAGGCACCCAAGTAAATGCACCCAGCTGTTGGCCTCCAGGGAGTTTTTCTTTGAAACCAAGTAATTCATTCTCATGCTCTAATAAAGAAGATGTCTAGTGGAAAGTTTCCATTCTTTTCCCATTTGCTCTGTCCCCCTACCTGCTTTCTTTAGCATCCCTGCAGAATCACACCATGCAAACATAAGCAATGTGTGTATATGTTCTTATTCTCCCTCCCCCTTTTTATACAAAGAGTAGCAGGTGATACACACTGTTCTGTTCCTTATTCTCTTCACATGTCTTAGAAAATTTTCCATATCTAGGTAATATAGGTATTAATGTAGGTATATATTATCTTTTATAGCTGATTAATGTTCCAGTGTAAGGATTTACCAATGTTTAATTAACCAACCCCCTATTGATGGACAGTTGCAATTACAGATATACTGTGAGCTTGTAAATATGTCATTTACACGTGTATATCTGTAGGACCAATTTCCAATAGCGTTACACACTTGTACTTTTCAATAAATATTGATAGATTGCTCCCACGGATGCTGTAAGGTTTATGTTCTTACCATAGAGTTTGAGAATGCTGGTTACCCCCTGCAAACATTGTATCTGGCTTTTTGCTACATCTGAGCGTGGTGCCCTCAAATACATGTTTGTATACTAAAGAGCCGTTTGTATTTCCTGTTCTGTGATCTCTGTTCCTATCCTTTGCCCATTTTTTTTCTGTTGGATTGTTAGTCTTTTACATATCAATTCCTAGACACTCTGTGTATATTGGGGAAACTAACCCTTTGTCTCAGGACATGAGTTGCAACTAATGTTTCCATTTTGTCTTCATGTTTGTGGTTGAATCGTGGCATGTGTTGCCCTGCGGAAGTTTTCTTCCTGTAGTGGGATTTATCAGTCTTTCCTTGATGACGTCCGATTTTTAGTCGTAGAAAGGTCTTTTCTGCTTTGAGGTTTTAAAGGAACTCTCCCAGGTTTTTTTCTAGAACTTTTACGGTTACATTTTTCACATTTAAATATTGAATCCACTTGCAGTTTATCCTTGACTAGAAGCCCGATGCACGAAGATTCGTGCTAGAATGGGCTTTCCTTTCCCTGGCTGCCGGCACCGCCTTTCCACTCCGGCCCAGCCCCTTTCCGCTCAGGCCCCAGAGCTGCCTCTTTCTGCTCAGGCTCTGCCTTCCCATGCTGCCCAGAGGCCCTGAGAGACAGGGGGTGGGGCAGAACGCCTGGGTCCCACCCCGTCACTTGGTGCCTGTGTATGCAAATTAACCGCCAACTTTGTTGGGTTAATTTGCATATCACTCCTGATTGGCTGGTGGCGTAGCAGAGGTACGGTCAATTTACATGTTTGTCTATTATTAGATAAGATTCTTTGGCAGGTTTATCCAGTTGTCCCCAAATCACTTAGTAACTAGACCATGTTTCCCCACCACTGGTTAGAGATGCCCCCTTCCTTTATCACCGGCCAAATTCCAGGGAGATTTCAAAAGTGTCACGTCTCAGAAACTTTTTTGTGAGCTTCTCTCTTGCTCTGCTTTCCAGTGTCCATTTCCCCCACATGCCCACCCAAGACTTCTTCCTCCCTAAGATGCCAGTGCCTCCTACTCAGAACTTCCTATGGGCAGTGCTCTCTGAGGGCAGGTGAGCCCGCCTGCTGTGGCGAGGGCTTTGATCATCTCCCAGGCAACCAGGCTTGTTAAGGCATCAGCCGTGAAGGAATTCAAGTTTGCAAGCAAAAGGCAGCATCATTGCTTAAATATGAATCACTTGGCTCGTTTGCAAAAAGCATGGCCAGAATTAGGGTTCCTTATAACACTGGTACTGGAGAACAGTTCCTCCAGGGGTTTTGGAGAGCCAGGAATTAGGTTCAGGGATTGGACCCTGGAGAGGAAACCTACATGTTTATAGCCCTCTCTGCTGGAGACACGCTGGTGTTTTAAGGGTCCAGAGAATGGCTTGACTCGGCTCTCCTTCCCCAGTCCTGCAAGGCATGGGGCTTCCTCATGTGACCTCCTCACTTCGGATGCAAAATCTGGAATCGCCAGCGGCTCTCCTCCCTCCATGCACGGGAACTTCAGCTCCAGGATTGCTTGCCTCAGGTTGGGGTGCTGATTGTCCCCCAATCTGACCCTGGTCTGGAGAGTTGGCCTCTCCCTCACAGGGCAGGGGCAGGCTTGGAAGGGCTGAACCCCCTCTGCAACCAAGGATGGGTGTGTGGTAGCTGTGGGCAGTGATGAGCCAGCAGGTATGGTGGCTGTGGGCAGTGATGAGCCAGCAGGGATGGTGGCTGTGGGCAGTGATGGCCCAGCAGGGATGGTGGCTGTGGGCAGTGATGGGCCAGCAGGGATGGTGGCTGTGGGCAGTGATGAGCCAGCAGGGATGGTGGCTGTGGGCAGTGATGAACCAGCAGGGATGGTGGCTGTGGTCAGTGATGAGCCAGCAGGGATGGTGGCTGTGGTCATTGATGAGCCAGCAGGGATGGTGGCTGTGGGCAGTGATGAACCAGCAGGGATGGTGGCTGTGGGCAGTGATGAGCCAGCAGGGATGGTGGCTGTGGGCAGTGATGAGCCAGCAGGGATGGTGGCTGTGGGCAGTGATGAGCCAGCAGGGATGGTGGCTGTGGTCAGCGCCTGCGACACCCTGGTCGGGTCCGCGAGCATTTTGCTGAAGGCTGTGCTGGCGGCTGAGAAGGCGAGCCGTAGAGCTGAGCCTCGTGAAGATCATAAGCACCGAGTTCAAAGGCCTGGCTTCCTCCTCACTCTCCCTGGGCCAGGTCTGTGTCCTCTCTACACTTCAGTCTCTCCATCCGCGATGTGGGTAGGAATCGTGCTTCTGCGGATGAAATGAAGTAGCATGAGGTTGCTCCTGGCAGGCATTCGGTGCATGTGAGCAAAGACCCTGCCCAATAAAGACGTTCGCAGCTCAGCCGAGCGAATTGCCAGCACGGGGGTCGAGGGAATGGAGGTGGAGTGGTGGTTGTCAGTGCAGACGCGGGCAGATTGGACTGTTTCCTTCCAGATTCTTCTCCTGGTCTTGGGAACCTTTTCTTGGGGAGACCAGAGGAAACTCTGGCTCTGGGGACTGTTGAACTGGCAGGAGACGGGGTCGGGGCGTTAGCCTTTCTCATCCTATCTTTCCTCTGAGGAATGTGTGCGACTTAACCCCGCTTTCAACCCCTGGGCCCTCTGTCTCCTCCTGCAGGTCAGGGTGGGAGCGGTCCAGTTCAGTTCCGCTCCTTGGCTGGAATTCCCCTTGGACTCCTTGTCAACCCAACAGGAAGTGAAGACAAAACTCAAGAGGATGGTTTTCAAGTATGTACGCTCAGGCTCTGCCCTGGTGAGGACGCGGCTGGCTGCTCTGAAAATCGCTCTCGAAGGGTCTGGCCCTGCCCTTGGCCTCCCAGAGAGGGCTGGGGTGTCCAGAACCCCAGCTGTGCTTGCTGGGTAATGAGAATGCCCCTCTCAGGGCTGCCCCTATTATCAGCTGGTGCCCCCGGTGGGAACTTAGATGCAAGTTCAAAGAAAGTATTTGCTGCTATTTTGTGCAGTTGCCAGTCACCTGGGAGAAAGGGCCAGTGAAGGTCAAGGCCGGCATGAAGAGCAAGTGTTGGAACACTGGCTCTTTCTCCCAGTCTGTCCTCGGGGACCGCGACAGCTCGGAGAGCCGCACGCTTCTCGAAGCCTCGTTCTGCGGTCTGTCTAAAGAGGAAGCGCTGCTCGAACATGGCGGGCAGTTGTTCGTGTGCTCATACACACGCACACCCTGTAAACGGATGGATGGAGTGGGGCCATAACTTTACTGACAAGTGTGTGTATGTGATGTGTATATATGCACACATGTCCTAGTACCGTGGTCGGCAAACTGCGGCTCGCGAGCCACATGCGGCTCTTTGGCCCCTTGAGTGTGGCTCTTCCACAAAATACCACGGCCTGGGTGAGTCTATTTTGAAGAAGTGGCGTTAGAAGAAGTTTAAGTTTAAAAAATGTGGCTCTCAAAAGACATTTCAGTCGTTGTGCTGTTGGTATTTGGCTCTGTTGACGAATGAGTTTGCCGACCACTGTCCTAGTATATACATATATTTCTTGTGTAAATATTTCATGTGTATGTTGCATATGCACGTAAACATATACATGTCTGCATTTGAATGTGTTATACACACACATACTAGGTACACACATACATACATACACACACATGCATAAGCGCTCACAGAAGTCTGTCTTTAACTTGCCCCTGGTCACCCTGGTCTCTGCGGCCCCTTGCACTAGTGTCCACTGACGTCCGTGCTCCCATTTCTGGGTGTCGCCTCCAGGTGCAGAGGCCCTGAGCACGGAGGCCCCTTTCCCGGCACAGGCTCCTGTAGGGGCACCAGTGCTCTCCCCAAGCCCTGATCCCCACACTGGGCACAGCAGCAACTGCCCGGGGACCCCCAGGGACTCCATCGCAGGCCGTTGGGCCCTGCCCTTTCCTCTGTCCATGGGCGCCCTGAGCAAATGAGGGGCAAGTCCAGTACCAGAAAGTACAAGGGGGAAAGCCCCTTGGTATCAGTTTGTAAAAACGACACTGGCCTTTCCTTGTTCCCTTAGGGCCCTCTATGCTGAGGCCCCCAAGAATGGTTTCCTGTAAAATAAGTCATCGCCTCACCCCCGTAACTTGGGCCCAGACCCCGGAGCAGTGCTTTCCATAGTGAGCTCATAGAGCTCCCTGGGTCAGTACTGCTGAGGAAGTCTGTTAAAATGCAGGTGCCTGCCCCCCTCCCAGACCTACTGAACCTCTCTCTGGGAAGGGATGTTTAGTATTGCACTTTAAAGAGTTTTCTCCCTACTACCTCTACCCTAGGACTGTAATACACACTGACGTTTTAAAAACAGCTTTATGGAGATATACTTTAAATAATATTATAAAGTTCACACATTTAATGTGGACAAGTCAGTGGTTCTGAGTGTATTTTCAGAGTTCTGTAACTACTAGAGGCCCAGAGCTATAGGGACAGGGCATGGGAAGTGACTGCTAACGGCTATAGAGCTGTTTGGGGTAATAAAAAATGTTTTTATTTAGATAATGGTAATTAATGGTTGAATAAGCCTGTGAATATACTAAAAACTACTGAATTTTATACGTTAATAGGGTGAATTTTATGGTTTATTAATTACATTATTGATATATTTAATTATCATAAAAACCTTATATTCGTTATATGTACACTAACATTTGCAGGGGAAAAAATAGCTTGTTGGATTAAGTTTAGGACTGAAAGTGACTAACTCAAAGGATTTGGCCCTGTTCTCTTCTAAAAAATGAAGCAAATTGCAGCAAGTTGGTTCCAAAAGTCACTTTTAGAGATCATCTTGTATCTGTTCCAACTCTTTACTTTAGAAGGAAGAATGCTGAGGTTGAGAAGGAGCAGGCGACTTGGCCAGAACCAGAGTCCAATAGGCCCCACCCAGCTGCCCTCCCCACCTCTCCCTCCTCCCACCCCAACCCCCACAATAGTAGGGACCCCCCTCTGAGCTGTGGTGAAAGTCATTGCTAAGGGCGGGAGAGTATTCTTCATGACGTAAGAAGTACAGAGCTGCGTTAGGAACGCGCCACGTGAGGACACGGGAGGTGGAGAAGGAAGCCTCTGTGTGTGTGCACACGGTCGGCTTCTGTTTTGGGAGGATGATGGTTAGCAGTGTGCCTCCTAGGATGACCGTCAGAAACAGCAAACAGGGCAAGGGCGGTAAGGAACTTTGTGGCCACAGTTGCCGGGTCACTGAGGACACTAAGCGTGAAGACACTAGGATTCATCAGGACAGAGGGATGTTGGCTGAAGGGGAAGGATGACCTCCTGGGCTCTTCCCCTTTTCCTTTCTTTTCTTTTTTAAAAATATTTTTTTATTGATTTCAGAGAGGAAGGGAGAGGGAGAGAGAGAAACATCAACGATGAGAGAGAATCATTGATTGGCTGCTTCCTGCACGTCCCCTACTGGGGATGGAGCCCGCAACCAGGGTATGTGCCCTTGACCGGAAGCGAACCCGGGACCCTTCAGTCTGCAGGCTGATGCTCTGTCCACTGAGCCAGACCAGCTCGGGCCCTTCCCCCTTTTTCTACAGTGAAGTTTTCAAGGCTGGCCTGACTGGAAGAGCTTTACCTAAAACCCAGAACACTTGCCTTTCTAGACCAAGGCGATTCCCTGAAGGTGTGTGTTGAGGTGGCTGAGAAACCACCCTGACACATGGCAGCAAGAAGCTAAAAAAATATCACAGCCAAGCCTTTCTATATTGTACCCGGTGATAACATAAAATCAGATAAACCATGGCCAGCGATGGGCCCTGAATGTCCAGAACGCTGGCCGGCTGGCTGGGCAAGCTCACGCAGTCATTTCATTAATCTCCCAGGAACACCACTCGCAGTTCCCTGTGATTGGCCTAACAATCCATTGTAGCGAGTCCTTCTTTTCTGCCCGGTTGACACAGAGAGCCAGCAGGCCTCCCTCTGAGGGCTGGGACGAGCCTCCTTTTGTGAGGTTTTAGTAGAGATTCTGCACTGGGATTCCAAGCTCGTGGACAGTGCCTGAATCTGGCCTGTTAAGGTTACAGACTCTTAGCATCCCAATGAGCGGGGAGCATTGTAACCTGCCCTGATCTGGAAGCAAACTGCAGCCTTCCACCACCTGACCTTGGCCTTGGAAGTCGGCCAGGAAGGTCCGGTCATGGCAAGGACCCCCATCGGGCCCTTGCAGCAAAGCCCTGTCCTTCACTCTCGAGGATTCTTACTGAGCTCTGTTATCAGCTCGCCCACCCCAGGCAGATGTTGAGCCAGAACTACAAGGGGATGACACAGGGGTGGGGCGATGGGAGGAGGGTGGTAGACAGACGATGGGCGTTGTCAGCCCACAGCCATCCGCGGGGCAGACCCAGAGAGGGACATCATTACCTAAACCACAGAGCGGTGCGGGGTGCATCTTAAGGTCCCAGGAAAAGTTCGTGTCTGTTCATCATTGTTGTGGTTTAGAGGGCGAGCATCTCTCATGGTAGGAATTGCCGCTTGGAGCTTCTGCCGGGGGAACGTGGCTGTCACCAGTAATGGAGGAGCCACTGTCTGCCAACGTCACCTCTCTGGATCACTCATTCACATTTTGTTTTTTCCTCCCGGGTGAGCTCAGAGGAGGGCGCACCGAGACCGGCCTCGCTCTGAAACATCTTCTGCAAAGAGGGTTCCCCGGGGGCAGAAACGCCTCTGTGCCCCAGGTCCTCATCATCATCACGGACGGCAGGTCCCAAGGTCACGTGGCACTGCCGGCCAAGCAGCTGCAGGAAAGAGGGGTCACTGTGTTTGCCGTGGGGGTGCGCTTTCCCAGGTAAGAGCCTCGAGCACCTGGGTCAGCCCTGTGGGTCGGCCGGGGGACCGTGGTGGGGCGGGGGGCGCTCACAGCCGCGGGAGAGGGGGCGGTGCTGGTTCAGGCAGGATCTGTCCTTTCTTCCCTGGTCTTGTTGTTGCCGGAGCACAGGGAGCTCCGAGTCTGCAAGTCCCAGCTCTGCATTGTCTTTCGTCTAAACACTTGGTTTTAAGTGCCCGAAACTTGACTTGAATTGATTCGGGCAGAAGCGGAAAGTCATGGAGTCATCTGACTGCACCGGCTGGGTCAGGGGTCTCTCGGTGTGAGCAGGAGGGGCCAGGGACTTGAATGTCATTGAGGTTCTGCCCTCCCACCCCACCCCCGAGCGTCTCCGCTGCCCCTCAGCCTGGCGCTCTCAGGAGCTGGAGCTGTGGCTGCAGGCAGCGGCCGGCTCACATCCTTGAGTATTGATGGAGCCCCCTGGCTGATGGTTCTCATCTCTGGCTGAGCGTCTGTTTTGCCAGGGAGCTTTTAAGAAAGTCTGTGGCTGGGTGGGGTCGGGCACAGCTGCCCCCCTGAGCGTGAAGGTGAGCCCAGAGCTGAGAAGCCCCCCTCTGTGTGCCAGGCCCTGCCCTGGGCCCTGGGAGAAATGTCCAGTTTCTATGGCTTCAGGAGAGAAGAGGGAATTTTTACGTAAGTGAATTTTAGACATCAATGTATTGTTGCCAGATTGCCAAACCTTGGCTTACTTTGGTGGGCAGGGTTCTAAATGCACTGCTGGCTGCCCTGTCTTCTTAGCCTTTTCGTCACGCCCCCACGTCCTTGTGCTGCTCAGGTTTTTTTTGTCCTGGGCCCTGAGGGGTGCCCTCTGGCTGCTGTGTGCTGGCTCCCTCCTAGATGGACTTCCGGTGCTGGTCTTAGAATCCTTACGTTCACTGTTTATAGTTCTTCTGTATTTTTTTTCCTTTCTTTTTAGTATGTTTTTATTAGTTTTTATCAGGTTTGGCTCAGTGGATAGAGCGTAGGCCTGCAGACTGAAGGGTCCCCAGTTCGAGAGAAAGAGAAACATCAGTGATGAGAGAGAATCATCGATCGGCTGCCTCCTGCACCCCCGACAGTGGGGATCGAGCTCACCACCCGGGCATGTGCCCTGACCAGGAACCAAACCTTTGACCTCTTGGTTCCTGGGGTCGATGGCCAACCACTGGGCCACACCAGTCAGGGCACGTCTGTGTGTTTTTCTGTCGCTAGCTGTCCTGCTTTGCTCTCTTCTTGCCTAGAACCAGTCTCTTTCCTTTCTTGCTGTTCGGTTTTTCTCATCAGCTCTGGTCACAGAACCAGACGGTGAAATCTGTCAGGACCGTGTCTCACCCAGGAGGCCACGGTTGGCGTGTGAGGCTCTCCCCCGGCCCCGGGGAGGTCGGTGGACGGTAGCACGCACACATTATGACCCATGGCCCAGTGTCCTCGAGGTCATTCTGAGGTTCACTTCTGGACGTTTCCTGCATCCTGGAGGGATGAGGTTGCAGCGAAGTGGCTTCCGTGGCCATCAGGGGGTTGGGAGGGGTGGGGGTTGCCCATGGGCTAGAAGCCGGGAGGGCAGGGGGCGGGTGGGTTGGGAGTGACAAGGCATGTTGTAACCTCTGGGGGCTGGGCCCAGGTGGGAGGAGCTGCACACGCTGGCCAGCGAGCCCAGGGAGCAGCACGTGCTGATGGCCGAGCAGGTGGAGGACGCCACCAACGGCCTGTTCAGCGCCCTCAGCAGCTCCGACGTCTGCACCTTCGCCTCTCCAGGTACGGCCTTCCAGGCTGGCCCACGTACACGTGGGGTGTCTGTGGGATACAAGTGGGGTGTGGGATAGGGAGGGTTCCCCTAGCATGAGGTAAGCACTCAGGGGCCTCCCCAAGGAGGGAGGGGGAGAGGAACAGGGTCCCACAGTCTCGGCCCCAGGGCTCTCTGCTGTGTCCTGTCTCCACGTGGGATTCTCAGCTGGAACCTGGAGCTTGTCTCCATGGGGTCAAGGGGCCCAGGGCTGGGGAGCACGTGGGGCCCCTATACCTGTCCCCTGCTCGGGGGGAGGAGCCAAGTCGGCGCCCCCCGCTGTGGTCAGCCAATGGACTCTGCAGCCTGGGGCCAGCTGCCTGCATGCATAGTCGCCTCCATCAGGGTCCCCCAGGAGCTAGAGTGAAGCGTGTTACAGAAAACACGCATGTGTGCCTGAGATGTGGAAGCTGGGCAGGGCAGGGCCTGTGCAGAGGAGGTGCCCGGAGACTGGCGCCCAGCAAGGGGCAGCGCGGAGCCCCTCCCCAGTGTGCTCTGCCCCGGGAGGCGGAAGGTGGCGGGGGGGCAGGGGGGGGCGCTGCGCGTGGTGGACCCCAGTGGGGGAGCAGGCGTAACCCTGTCTTCTCCGTCGGGTGTGTGCTGTGGACACAGACTGCAGGGTCCAGCCTCACCCCTGTGAGCGCAAGACGCTGGAGACGGTCAGGGAGCTTGTCGGCAGCGGCCTGTGCTGGAGAGGATCGCGGGGCACCGAGGGTGTGCTGGCGGCACCCTGCCCCTTCTTCAGGTCTGTCCTGTGGTCTGGGGTCCGAGCTCAAGGGCAGGCCTGGGTGTGAGGGAGGTCCCCAAGGCCAAGTGCGCAGGAGCTGCGGGATTTGGAGGAGTGCAGGGCTGGGGGGAGCCAGGACAGAGCATCGGGGTGTAGGGAGGGTCATTGACACATACCACCTGGGTGTCCAGGGTGAGCGAGGGTGGCAGGGTCACGGCCATTCTGGAGGCTGGTAAGGGGACCATAAGCTGGTCCTTCAGGGCCATGCTCTGCACCTGGGATGGTGATCTGGTGACTTGGTTCCTCTGAGCACCCGTCTCCATGCGTATGGGGGCCGGAGTGAGGCGAAAGGCCTAGGTCCTGGGTGATTCGTGTGGTGGCCCGGGGGGATGCTGGGATCCTCAGGGCCAGAGCTCAGGCATTCTAGAGCAGCGGTCGCCAACCTTTCGGGCCTCACGGACCACCAGTGGTGCCTAGACCACCGGTTGGCGACCGCTGCTCTAGAGCACCTGCGGCCCGGCCAGCAGCCTGTCCCTCACAACCCCTGGCCTGTCCTTCGGCACAGTCCACACCACCCAGTACAGCCCTGGGCCGCTCAGTCTCCTTCCCTCTCCAGTGAGGCTCCAAGGGTCACAGTTGAAATCTATAGCTAGAGTTACTATCTAGAAGGAGGAACTGAAGACCAGAGAAGGAAAGTAACTTGCCTGGGGTCACACAGCCAGCCGGCCCCAGAAAGGAACTTGTAATAGAAAGCTGTTCTCACTGCTGAGTTTGGAACACAGATATCTCTAACTTCTGACATGATAGCCAATGTACATTATCTTTTTTTTTTTTTTTAATTGTCTCCGGGTTGCTTGAACCATCCCCTTCTCTGTGTGCAGATAGAAGCTGGGGTAGACAGAAAACAAGGAAGTCTCCCTTGACTGGCGTCTGCATTGGAATTTTATACCAGCTTCGTGGGCTTTTTTAAAAAATATATTTTTATTGATTTCAGAGAGGAAGGGAGAGGGAGAGAGAGATAGAAACATCAATGATGAGAGAGAATTATTGATCGGCTGCCTCCTGCCCCCTACTGGGGATGGAGTCTGCAACCCGGGCATGCGCCCTTGATGGGAATTGAACCTGGGACCTTTCAGTCCACAGGCTGATGCTCTATCCACTGAGCCAAACCAGCTAGGGCAGCTTTGTGTTTTAAGTAACCTTCTCCGGTGTCTGCCCTCCTGTTAACCCTGTGATCTCTACTGTCCGTGTCCTTGGATTGCAGCTGGAAGAGAGTGTTCTTAACCCACCCCGCCACCTGCTACAGGACCACCTGCCCAGGTACCGTCCGCCTCTTGGATTCTCCTGCTCGGCCTGGGCCCCGGGACGAGGCTGGTGTCTTACCTGTTGTGGGCTGTTGGCTTCGTGTCAGGCTCTGTCCTAAGATTTCCCATGGATGAGTTCATGCAATCCCCACCGGGCCAGTTCCGGCGTCACCTTTTCCGATGAGGATACTGGAGCTTAGAGGGGCTGTGAAGGTGCCTGAATGAGCGGAGGAGGCACTTTCCTTAACTCCAGGGTCCAAAGGCTCACTGTGTGGCTGTGCAGCCTGCAGAGGCTGCTAACAACCCATGTCGAACGTAAGAAACAGCACCATCCCCCCTGCAGCGTTCCCCATCTTGAAACACCCACGCTGCCGGCTTCATGGTGCCGAGACCTTCGCCCCCATCAAGCTCAGGTCTACCACCAGTTCATCACCGAGACCCCCGGAGCTCCCCTGGCCCCCTCGCAGCTGGGGGTTGTTCTGGCCTCTTGTGTTAGTTCTCTGCGGCTTAAACAACAGAAATGCATTTTCTCACAGTTCTGGAGGCTGCGAGTCCAAGGTCAAGGTGTCAGCCAGTTCGGTTTCTTCTCCGCCCTCTCTGCTTGGCTTCTATAGATGGTCCTTTTCTCACTGTGGCCTCACACGGCCTTTGCTTCATGCACGGCCCTTCCTAGTGTCTCTTCCTCTAAGGACACCATTCGTATTGGCTTAGGACCCACCCTATGACCTCATTTAGTCTTAATTTCCTCTTTAAAAGGCCTATCTCCAAATACAGTCACATGCAGAGGTATTGAGGGTTGGGACTTCTACATATGAATGGGGGGGAGGGGGTGTTCATTTAATTCCAGCTGAGTTCCATTGTCATGACCCCATGTGAGCATGTAATTCACACAGGGCCTCACCAAGCTCACCATCACACCCAGCCCCTCCTCTGCGCACCCCACTTTCTTTCCCCTCTTTGCTGTAGGTGATGCAGCTAGTTTCCTGGTGGTTCCCAGGGAGGTGGGGCAGGGTGGCCTGTGGGCCGATGTGCTAGGCCGTTCATGGGCATCTCTCCGACAGGCCCCTGTGACTCGCAGCCTTGCCAGAATGGGGGCACGTGTGTTCCAGAAGGACTGGACAGGTACCACTGCCTGTGCCCGCCGACCTTCAGAGAGGAGGCTAACTGTGGTACGTACGCACGGGACCTTCAACATGGACCGTTGGGGAGGGGTGCCGCCCCGGGTCCCCTGGCTCACCCCTCACCCCTCAGCCCTGGAGCTACTAGGAGGAAACTGGCCCTTGAGTTTAGAGCCACCCACTTACCAAGGGCCCCGTGCTGCGGGGTCTCACGGGATGCGGCCCCTGAGTCTCCGTGAATGAAGCTCTGGGTGGGACAGGGCTCCTGGCTTGTTAGCTTCCGAATGGTCACTCACTGCTGGACATCTGAGCGTCGCTGAGCCCAGCTGCAGGCGGGAGCCAGGCCAGCTCGGACCCGGTGCTGGGCGGAGCCTCTTCTTTAGGAAGAGGAGCCTCAACCCTCTTTGTGTGTGTGTGTGTGTGTGTGTGTGTCTGTGTGTCTGTGTATGTCTGTGTGTGTGTGTCTGTGTGTCTGTGTGTCTGTGTGTGTGTCTGTGTGTGTGTGTATCTGTGTGTGTCTGTGTGTGTGTGTGTGTCTCTGTGTGTGTGTGTGTGTGTGTGTCTGTGTGTGTGTGTGTGTGTCTCTGTGTGTGTCTCTGTGTGTTTGTGTGTGTCTCTGTGTGTGTGTCTCTGTGTGTCTCTGTGTGTGTGTCTCTGTGTGTGTCTGTATGTATGTCTGTGTGTGTGTGTGTGTGTGTGTGTGTGTGTGTCTCTGTGTGTGTCTCTGTGTGTCTGTGTGTCTATGTGTGTGTGTCTGTGTGTATCTGTGTGTCTCTGTGTGTGTGTGTGTGTGTGTCTGTGTGTATCTGTGTGTGTGTGTCTGTGTATATCTGTGTGTGTGTGTGTGTCTATGTGTATCTGTGTGTGTGTCTCTGTGTGTGTCTCTGTGTGTGTCTGTGTGTGTTGTGTGTCTATGTGTGTGTGTGTCTGTGTGTATCTGTGTCTGTGTGTGTGTGTCTGTGTGTGTGTGTGTGTCTGTGTGTGTGTCTCTGTGTGTCTGTCTGTCTGTGTGTGTCTGTGTGTGTGTGTCTGTGTGTGTGTCTGTGTGTGTCTGTGTGTGTCTGTGTGTGTGTCTGTGTGTGTGTCTCTGTGTGTGTGTGTATGTGTGTGTGTATGTGTGTCTGTGTGTGTTTGTGTGTGTGTGTGTCTGTGTCTGTGTGTGTGTGTGTGTCTGTGTGTGTGTGTGTGTGTGTGTCTGTGTGTGTGTATGTGTGTGTGTCTGTGTGTGTGTGTTTCCTTTGTGGTTTTAAAGGTATGAAATAGAGACTCTAATAGGCTGCACCTCCTAGGGCTGTTGGGAGCTTGGAATCAGATTATGTACAGGATGGAGCAGAAGTAGGTTTATAGTTGTTCGTGTGGAAAAGTAATGCAATAATTAGTACATCACCGTGTAAGAATGAATGTGTGTTTTGTGCACTCACCACTTTTGCCCCTCCCTGTATGTTAAGTGCTGAGCACTAGTAGGGGCTTATTTAATGACTTTTACAAAAATGTCGTGCTGGGTCCATTGGAGATTTACATGGAAGACCCTCTACCTCACAAGCCCCACAAAAGGCAGTTCCAGAAGGACCGTAGATCTGAGTGTCAAAGGCCAAGCCGAGAGCCGTCTGTTTTCACAGAGGAAGGAGCGTAGCTGCAGGATTTCTCAAACAGGACACAAGAGGCACTGTGTGTGTGTCTGTGTGTGTGTCTCTGGGGGTGGGGGCTGGGAGAGGGGAGGGTTATAGACTAGGTTGCATGTCAATTTTTAACAATATATATTCTTATTGATTTTGGAGAGGGAGGGAGAGGGAGAGAGCAACACCAATGATGAGAATCATTCATCAGCTGCCTCCTGCATGCCCCCTACTGGGGATCGAGCCCACAACCTGGGCATGTGCCCTGACTGGGAATCGAACCGTGACCTCTTAGTTCATGGGTCGATGCTCAACCACTGAGCCACTCCGGTTGGGCTACGTGTTGAATTTTAAGTAGTGGTTAGGGGTGGAGACCCTTAGCAAGAGCCAGGAGGGAGAGCTCTGTGATGTGCAGTGGTCTCAGCCCCTGCAGCCTCAGTTTCTCCACCCTGTCTCCCTCCACTTGTCCCCCGCCCCCCGGGAGAGAGGTTTCGGCTGTCTGGTGTGGTGCTTGGGCATCTCGGGTGGGACGGTGACCCCCACACGGCCTGACGGCTGCTGTGATGTTGGCAGCCCCGACGCTGAGCCTGGCGTGCAGAATCGACGTCCTCTTCCTGCTGGCCAGCTCGGCGGGCACCACGCTGGAGGGCTTCCTGCGGGCCAAGGCCTTTGTGCAGCGGTTTGCCCAGGCGTCCCTGAACGAGGACTCTCGGGCCCGCGTGGGTGTGGCCCGGTACAGCAGGGAGCTGGAGGTGGCAGTGCCCGTGGGCGAGTACCTGGACGTGCCCGACCTGGTCCGGAGCCTCGATGCCATCCCCTTCGGCGGAGGCGCCACGCTGACGGGCAGGGCCCTGCGGCAGGCGGCGGAGCGCGGCTTTGGGAGCGCCAGGACCGGCCTGGACCGGCCCCGCAGGGTGGTGGTGCTGCTCACCGAGTCGCGCTCCGAGGACGAGGTGGCCGGCCCCGCGCGCCACGCGAGGGCCCGGGAGCTGCTCCTGCTGGGCCTGGGCCGCGAGGCCGTGCGGGCAGAGCTGGAGGAGATCACGGGCAGCCCGGAGCACGTCATGGTCTACGCCGACCGGCAGGACCTGTTCAACCAAATCCCGGCGCTGCAGGGGAAGCTGTGCAGCCGGCCGCGGCCAGGTGAGATCCAGGGGCCTGTGCCCGGAGCAGCCTCGGCCGGACCCAGGGCCGGTGGCCAGTGGCGGCCCTTCCTTCTGTTGCTCCCACTGAACCAAGGCCTGTGTGTAGGGGCTGGGACCACTTTCAATAACGTGGGACCAATAATAGCACCTCCTGGTGGGCTTTTGTGAGGTTTAAGTAAGACAAGCATGTGCACAGAGTACGCACGCAGAGCATCGCGGGTGTTGCTATTTATTAATACTCATTTATTACTGTTGTTAACGTGGAGCTCCGATCTCCTGAGATGCTGTGGAGGGGCAGCTCTCCAGCTTCCTTGATGAGAGCCCACAGTACATTCCCACTACGTACAAGCACGCACGTGCGCACGCATGCACAACTGGAACAGGCATTTTATGGAGCGACGCTTGCCCTAGCTACCTGAAGAATGTTCTAGTATTTCCTGTCGAGTTGCATAACCCACTCAGTGGATTTTGTGACCCACCAGTGGGTGTGCTCTGGAGCAGCGGTCGCCAACCAGTGGACCACCGGTGGTCCGTGAGGTCCTAAAGGTTGGTGACCGCTGCTCTGGAGAACACTGCCCCCCGCTGGAGTAGACATTCCCATCGGAGGACAGGGCCTTGGCCCGTGGGGAGGTGCAGTAGCTGAAACACATCCTTGATGTCCCCCTCCCCCCGCCCCAGTTGCTGCCCAGGGGTGGGGTGTGGGAAGCTGCATGTTCAGCTCTCAGCCCAGATGCCACGCACCAGAGGTGAGCCTTCCTTCTCGCCCACTCCCACCGTGCCCTTCCCGTCTAGTCTCCCACGGCAGCCAGAGTGGGTTTTTAGAAGATGGTTTGAGATTTACAGAAGACCTGTGACCGCGGTAGAGTTCTCACATACTGCACGCCCCGTGTCCGTCTGTACGGTGCTAACGAGGTGCATTGGTCACAGGCCATGAGCCAGTGTTGCTTACGAGAGCCTACACATGGTTCAGATTCCCTAGTTTTAACCCGGTCTCTTTTCCTGTCCCAAGGATTCTGCCCAGGGCACCACGTTACACTCAGCCATCGCCTTCCTACGCTCCTCTTGGCCGGGACCTTGGTTTCTCAGACCTTCCTTGAGCCACAGTGGTTTTTCAAACCCAGTACATCAACGCCTCTCACTCTGTACTTAAACCTTTCCAGGGGTTTCCCTCTGCATTTGGAATGAAACCCAAATGCTTGCTGGTTCCCGAGAGCTCCCTGTGGTCCGGTCCCGATGGACCTCTCTGCAGCTCCTGCATGGGGTGGGGAGCCCCTTAGAAACACCCCCTCCACCCCTCCAGCTGGGACTGACTCCTGCAGTTCTTAGCTAACTCCTCAGAGAAGACCTGGCCACTTCTCTCAGTTTACTAATGTTGCTCCTGCTTTTCCCTCACGGCTGCCCCTAGAACTTGTAATTCATACTGAATTCACGTCTGTCTCCCCATAGACTGTCAGCCCATCAGTGGCAGGCATCGGCCCATTTTACCCACCGGTACAATCAGAACCTTGTATACACTGAGTGGCCAGATTATTATGATCTGTGAACACATAATAATCTGGCCACTCAGTGTATATCCTATATAATAAAAGGCTAATATGCAAATTGTCCCCTCAACCAGGAGTTCGACCAGCAGGCAGGCCGACCAACTGTCCATGTCCCCTCCCTGGCCAGGGTGGCCGGACCCCACCCATGCACGAATTCATGCACCGGGCTTCTAATATACACACACACACACACATGTATATGTATATGAATATGTATATGTATATGTATGCACGTGTGTGTGTGTATGTATATATATATATATATATATATATATATATATATATATACTGAGTGGCCAGGTTATTATGCATTCAGAGATCATAATAATCTGGCCACTCAGTGTATAGTGCGTGGCTCATGGAGGGTGCTCGGTAACGGGATGGATGAGGGTGCAGTGAAGTTGCTGCCACAAAGGGTCCCCAGAGCTCAGTGGCGTACACAGGAGAGATGTTTATTTCTCTCGTAACCATTCCAGGGTGAGCAGCCTGAGCCAGCAAGGTGGCTTGGCAGCCTTGTGGTTCTGCCTCCAGGCCCCAGGTCACTGTTTCTCGGCATGAAGAGGGGAGGGGAAGGCGAGCAGCTTCCTTCTGAGGGTATCACTTGGAAATGGCACAGTGACTTCCAACCATATCCCATCAGCTAGCACTTAGACACCACCACACGGAGCTGCCAGGGATGGGTCTAGCCAGGCGCTCCTATGAGCTGCTGCTATTCTAACAGAGGGTGGGGGTGGGGGGCGGCGCCTGCCGTGGACAGACGGCAGACTGGCTGTCCCCACCGAGTTGGCCCGGTCCCGCCCGAGGGGGGCCCCGCCTGGCACAGCCTGCCCCCTGAGGCCCACGCTGCTTCCTCCGCAGGCTGCCGGGCACAGTCGCTGGACCTGGTCTTCATGCTGGACGCCTCGGCCTCCGTGGGGCCCGAGAATTTCGCCCGGATGCAGAGCTTCGTGAGGAGCTGCACCCTCCAGTTCAACGTGAACCCCGACGTGACACAGATCGGCCTGGTGGTGTACGGCAGCCGGGTCCAGACGGCCTTCGGGCTGGACAGCCACGTCGCCCGCCCCGCGGTGCTGCGGGCCACCAGCCAGGCCCCCTACCTGGGCGGGGCGGGCTCCGCCGGCACAGCCTTGCTGCACATCCACGACAGGGTGATGACGGTCCAGACGGGCGCCCGGCCTGGGGTCCCCAAGGCGGTGGTGGTGCTCACCGGGGGCCGAGGGGTGGAGGACGCCGCCGTCCCCGCCCAGAAGCTGAGGGACAACGGCGTCTCGGTCTTGGTGGTGGGCGTGGGGCCCGTGCTGAGCGAGGCCCTGCGGAGGCTGGCGGGCCCCCGGGACGCCCTGATCCACGTGGCGGCCTACACTGACCTGAGGTTCCACCGGGACGCGCTCATCCAGTGGCTCTGTGAAGGTGAGGGGGCGAATCCGCGCCGTGCAGCGCTGCCTCCAAGGGGTGGCACCTCGGCCTGACCCTCCAGGCGCATCTTCCAAGGATCGCGGCTCCCCCTGGCCTCTGGGCGCTTCCCACGTGCCGGGTTCCGTGCTAAGTCCCGTGGTAGGCACACCTTCCTCTTTTGATATTCAGGGTACAGAAAGTTTAACAGATACCCCACCCCAAACCTGAGAGTATATACATGCCATTTTTAAAAATATATTTTTTTGATTTTTTTTTTTTTTACAGAGAGGAAGGGAGAGGGGTAGAGAGTTAGAAATATCGATGAGAGAGAAATATCGATCAGCTGCCTCTTGCACACCCCCTACTGGGGATTGCCCGCAACCAAGGTACATGCCCCCGACGGGAATCAAACCTGGGACCTGTCAGTCCGCAGGCCGACGCTCTATCCACTGAGCCAGACCGGTCAGGGCTATACATGCCATTTAAACAGAAGACGTCGCTAGACCCACAGATCCCCCAAGGTTGGCACTGACCTGGGTTGTGAATGCTATAGCGAGGGGCCAACCCAGCCAGGCCAGCCTGACTCAAAGGCTTCCTTTTGCCAGTGACATCCTTCCCGCCTTTTTTTAAATTTACTGATTGATTTTTAGAGAGAGAGAGGAAGGGAGAGGGACAGAGAGAAACATCATTGATTGGCTGCCTCCTGCATGCCCCATACTGGGGATAGAGCCCGCAACCCGGGCATGTGCCCTGCGCAGGAATCGAACCAGTGACCTCTGGGTTCATGGGTTGACGCTTAACCACTGAGCCACCCTGACCAGGCCATCCCTCCCGCGTTTTTAAAAGTATGTGGCCGTTGTAAGAATAGTAAGCGGTGCTAGGAGCCTCGCACATCCTAGAAAAAGTCTCCCTACGCATGTGGGAGGGCTGGGTGGAGGTTGGTCTCTGGCCTAGCCAAGCAGGGGGAGCACCCACCATGTGCTACCCTGTGGCTTCAAGGCCCGCATCAGCGCCAAGGCCTGTGAGACACGACCCGAGTGGCCTCGCAGCAGTTCTGGGGTTCCTCAGCGGAGGGGGTCTTCGGGGCTGACCCGGGCTGGGCCTCCTGGCCACATTCTTTCTTGTAGAAGCCAGTCGGCCCGTCGACCTCTGCAAACCCAGCCCGTGCATGCACGAGGGCACCTGCGTCCTGCGGAACGGGAGTTACCTCTGCGCGTGCCGAGACGGCTGGGAGGGCCCCCACTGTGAGAGCCGTGAGTGGCCCGTGCTCCGCGTGGGTGAGCTGGGGGTGGTATTCTGAGACCGGCCGAGCCCTGGGAGCTCTGTTGAAGGCAGGCTCAAGGGCGTTGGCTCCGAGGAAGGAATCCTAGCGTCGTTGGTTCATTCGTGCAAGAAGCAAGTAGCCGGGGCCTCCTGCGTCCCCGGCATCGTTCTGGGTGGGGGAACGTGGACAGTGAGAATGTCTGCCCTTGTGGGAGCGTCCATGCGCGGGGGGAGACAGACAGGAAATAAGCACAGCATCTCGTATCCCAGCTGGTGCTCAGCACACTGGAGCAAAGTCATGGGCCTGGGAGGGAGGCCTCGGTCAGGAGCCCCGTGGATCCGGAGTGACTGGGAGACGAGGACGTGGGCCCCGATGCAGGAAGGTGGGTGGATGCGGTGGAAGCTGGTGGGAGTTCCTTTTTTTTTTTTTTTAAATATATTTTTATTTTTACAGAGAGGAAGAGAGAGGGATAGAGAGTTAGAAACATCGATGAGAGAGAAACATCAATCAGCTGCCTCCTGCACACCCCCTACTGGGGATGTGCCCACAACCAAGGTACATGCCCTTGACTGGAATCGAACCTGGGACCCTTCAGTCCGTAGGCCGACACGCTATCCACTGAGCCAAACCGGTTAGGGCTGGGAGTTCTTTTTTGAGCGTTTCTATTTGCTCAGTGACGTGGGAGGAATCAGCTGAGCGTGAGGATGGAGAGGAGGAGGTGCAGGAGGTTGGCGGAGAGAGAAGTAACCATCTAAGAGAGAGGGGACCAGACTAAGGTCCTAGAGGAGGGCCCACCTGGGGCTCCTGTTATGATTTTAGTTAGAACCAGAGGCGGTTCCCCTTGGAGCCTGGGGGGTCTCGGCCACGGGCAGAGGTGGGCTTCCCAAGGCGGGCAGTGAATCTGAAGGGCCCGCAGATAAGGCCTTTGGTCTGGCATCTTCTGCTTGTTCTTAACCCACCACCAAGACATGCAGGGGGCCCACACGGCTGCTGGCAGGGTGAGGACGGACACTCACGTCCTCACGGTTCGCTTCTTCCCAGGGGCCTTGCGAGGAGATGCCCTCAAGGCAGGAGGGCAGCCGCCCAGCCCGTCCCAGCAACTCCGGAGGCCTGGGCACCCTGGACGCTGAAAGGGCGCCTGCCCTCGGCGGAGCATCCTCTCGGGAGTCCTCTGAGCGCCTGCCTCCAGCTCTGTCCGGAGCCCGCCTGCCCGCTTTCCTCGCCCCGGGAGCAGAGATGTCCCAGCTGCAGACAGTGCTGTTTAGGGACGCGGTCGCAGCTGATTTCACTCGCTAATGATGGTGTTGGAAACTCTTGACGTGTAAGTAAATATTTCCTTTCTAGTTGTGCCCTGTTAGCTTGTCATCTGTCCCTTCCCCCCGAGGGGGAACAAAGGGGCCTGGAGACTTCCGATGGCCCGTGGGCAGCTCACGTGGCCCCCAGCCAATGTTGGGACAGCGATGCCCCAAAGGAGGCAGAGACTAGCGTGTCCTTGGGACCACCGAAGCGATGGCATTTCGAGATGGAGAAAGTGCAGGACTTCTTCTTTCCCTAAAGACGTCCTAGATGCGTTGATGGTTTTTGCTTGAAAAGGGGCTTGCGCGGCGTTTGTGACCTCTGGAGACTGGCTCTGTG